>NW_027478668.1:370757-741514 GCF_051014685.1 Ptiloglossa arizonensis
GAAATGGTTGACAAGACAACAAATTTTTCGCACTTCTGCTGCTCCAATCGCTTAACCAGAATGGGCTAGGGAAAAAATACACATACCGCTGTAGTCGGGCGAGTTTCTACTTTCAGATACAACAGGAACTTTTGGGTTAGGTCAATCCGTTGGCGAGATATGGGACTTTGAAGCTAAGAAATGGTTGAGAAGACAACAAATTTTTCGCACTTCTGCTGCTCCAAACGCTTAACCAGAATGGCCTAGGGAAAAAATACCCATACCGTTGTAATCGGACGTGCTTCTACTTTCAGATGCAACAGGAATTTTTGGGTTAGGTCAATCCGTTCGCGAGATATGGGAGTTTGAAGCTACGAAATCGTTGAGAAGACAACAAATTTTTCGCAATTCTGCGGCTCCAAACGCTTAACCAGAATGGCTTAGGGAAAAAATACACATACCGTTGTAATCGGGCGAGCTTCTACTTTCAGATGCAATAGCAATTTTTGGGTTAGGTCAATCCGTTCGCGAGATATGGGACTTTGAAGCTAAGAAATGGTTGACAAGACAACAAATTTTTCGCACTTCTGCTGCTCCAATCGCTTAACCAGAATGGGCTAGGGAAGAAATACACATACCGCTGTAGTCGGGCGAGTTTCTACTTTCAGATACAACAGGAATTTTTGGGTTAGGTCAATCCGTTCGCGAGATATGGGACTTTGAAGCTAAGAAATGGTTGAGAAGACAACAAATTTTTCGCACTTCTGCTGCTCCAAACGCTTAACCAGAATGGCCTAGGGAAAAAATACCCATACCGTTGTAATCGGACGTGTTTCTACTTTCAGTTACAATAGCAATTTTTGGGTTAGGTCAATCCGTTCGCGAGATATGGGAGTTTGAAGCCAAGAAATGGTTGAGAAGGCAAAAAATTTTTCGCAATTCTGCTGCTCCAAACGCTTAACCGGAATGGCCTAGGGAAAAAATACACATACCTTTGTAATCGGGCGAGTTTCTACTTTCAGATGCAACAGGAATTTTTGGGTTAGGTCAATCCGTTCGCGAGATATGGGAGTTTGAAGCCAAGAAATGGTTGAGAAGGCAAAAAAATTTCGCAATTCTGCTGCTCCAAACGCTTAACGAGAATGGCCTAGGGAAAAAATACACATACCGTTGTAATCGGGCGAGTTTCTACTTTCAGATGCAACAGGAATTTTTGGGTTAGGTCAATCCGTTCGCGAGATATGGGAGTTTGAAGCTAAGAAATGCTTGAGAAGACAACAAATTTTTCGCACTTCTGCTGCCCCAAACGCTTAACCAGAATGGCCAAGGGAAAAAATACACATACGGCAGTAATCGGGCGAGTTTCTACTTTCAGATGCAATAGGAATTTTTGGGTTAGGTCAATCCGTTCGCGAGATATGGGAGTTTGAAGCCAAGAAATGGTTGAGAAGGCAAAAAATTTTTCGCAATTCTACGGCTCCAAACGCTTAACCAGAATGGCCTAGGGAAAAAATACACATACCGTTGTAGTCGGGCGAGTTTCTACTTTCAGATGCAACAGGACTTTTTGGGTTAGGTCAATCCGTTCGCGAGATATGGTAGTTTGAAGCTAAGAAATGGTTGAGAAGACAACAAATTTTTCGCACTTCTGCTGCTCCAAACGCTTAACCAGAATGGCCCAGGGAAAAAATACACATACCGTTGTAATCGGGCGACTTTCTACTTTCAGATGCAATAGGAATTTTTGGGTTTGGTCAATCCGCTCGCGAGATATGGGAGTTTGAAGCTAAGAAATGGTTGAGAAGACAACAAATTTTTCGCACTTCTGCTGCCCCAAACGCTTAACCAGAATGGCTTAGGGAAAAAATACACATACGGCAGTAATCGGGCGAGTTTCTATTTTCAGATGCAACAGGAATTTTTGGGTTAGGTCAATCCGTTCGCGAGATATGGGAATTTGAAGCCAAGAAATGGTTGAGAAGGCAAAAAATTTTTCGCAATTCTGCGGCTCCAATCGCTTAACGAGAATGGCCTAGGGAAAAAATACACATACCGTTGTAATCGGGCGAGTTTCTACTTTCAGATGCAACAGGAATTTTTGGGTTAGGTCAATCCGTTCGCGAGATATGGGACTTTGAAGCTAAGAAATGGTTGAGAAGACAACAAATTTTTCGCACTTCTGCTGCTCCAAACGCTTAACCAGAATGGCCTATGGAAAAAATACCCATACCGTTGTAATCGGACGTGTTTCTACTTTCAGATGCAACAGGAATTTTTGGGTTAGGTCAATCCGTTCGCGAGATATGGGAGTTTGAAGCTACGAAATCGTTGAGAAGACAACAAATTTTTCGCAATTCTGCGGCTCCAAACGCTTAACCAGAATGGCTTAGGGAAAAAATACACATACCGTTGTAATCGGGCGAGCTTCTACTTTCAGATGCAATAGCAATTTTTGGGTTAGGTCAATCCGTTCGCGAGATATGGGACTTTGAAGCTAAGAAATGGTTGACAAGACAACAAATTTTTCGCACTTCTGCTGCTCCAATCGCTTAACCAGAATGGGCTAGGGAAAAAATACACATACCGCTGTAGTCGGGCGAGTTTCTACTTTCAGATACAACAGGAATTTTTGGGTTAGGTCAATCCGTTCGCGAGATATGGGACTTTGAAGCTAAGAAATGGTTGAGAAGACAACAAATTTTTCGCAATTCTGCTGCTCCAAACGCTTAACCAGAATGGCCTAGGGAAAAAATACCCATACCGTTGTAATCGGACGTGTTTCTACTTTCAGTTACAATAGCAATTTTTGGGTTAGGTCAATCCGTTCGCGAGATATGGGAGTTTGAAGCTAAGAAATGCTTGAGAAGACAACAAATTTTTCGCACTTCTGCTGCCCCAAACGCTTAACCAGAATGGCCAAGGGAAAAAATACACATACGGCAGTAATCGGGCGAGTTTCTACTTTCAGATGCAATAGGAATTTTTGGGTTAGGTCAATCCGTTCGCGAGATATGGGAGTTTGAAGCCAAGAAATGGTTGAGAAGGCAAAAAATTTTTCGCAATTCTGCGGCTCCAAACGCTTAACCAGAATGGCCTAGGGAAAAAATACACATACCGTTGTAGTCGGGCGAGTTTCTACTTTCAGATGCAACAGGACTTTTTGGGTTAGGTCAATCCGTTCGCGAGATATGGTAGTTTGAAGCTAAGAAATGGTTGAGAAGACAACAAATTTTTCGCACTTCTGCTGCTCCAAACGCTTAACCAGAATGGCCCAGGGAAAAAATACACATACCGTTGTAATCGGGCGACTTTCTACTTTCAGATGCAATAGGAATTTTTGGGTTTGGTCAATCCGCTCGCGAGATATGGGAGTTTGAAGCTAAGAAATGGTTGAGAAGACAACAAATTTTTCGCACTTCTGCTGCCCCAAACGCTTAACCAGAATGGCTTAGGGAAAAAATACACATACGGCAGTAATCGGGCGAGTTTCTACTTTCAGATGCAATAGGAATTTTTGGGTTAGGTCAATCCGTTCGCGAGATATGGGAATTTGAAGCCAAGAAATGGTTGAGAAGGCAAAAAATTTTTCGCAATTCTGCGGCTCCAATCGCTTAACCAGAATGGCCTAGGGAAAAAATACACATACCGTTGTAATCGGGCGAGTTTCTACTTTCAGATGCAACAGGAATTTTTGGGTTAGGTCAATCCGCTCGCGAGATATGGGAGTTTGAAGCTAAGAAATGGTTGAGAAGACAACAAATTTTTCGCACTTCTGCTGCTCCAATCGCTTAACCAGAATGGGCTAGGGAAAAAGTACACATACCGCAGTAATCGGGCGAGTTTCTACTTTCAGATGCAATAGGAATTTTTGGGTTAGGTCAATCCGTTCGCGAGATATGGGAGTTTGAAGCCAAGAAATGGTTGACAAGACAACAAATTTTTCGCACTTCTGCTGCTCCAATCGCTTAACCAGAATGGGCTAGGGAAAAAATACACATACCGCTGTAGTCGGGCGAGTTTCTACTTTCAGATACAACAGGAATTTTTGGGTTAGGTCAATCCGTTCGCGAGATATGGGACTTTGAAGCTAAGAAATGGTTGAGAAGACAATAAATTTTTCGCACTTCTGCTGCTCCAAACGCTTAACCAGAATGGCCTAGGGAAAAAATACCCATACCGTTGTAATCGGACGTGTTTCTACTTTCAGATGCAACAGGAATTTTTGGGTTAGGTCAATCCGTTCGCGAGATATGGGAGTTTGAAGCTACGAAATCGTTGAGAAGACAACAAATTTTTCGCAATTCTGCGGCTCCAAACGCTTAACCAGAATGGCCCAGGGAAAAAATACACATACCGTTGTAATCGGGCGACTTTCTACTTTCAGATGCAATAGGAATTTTTGGGTTTGGTCAATCCGCTCGCGAGATATGGGAGTTTGAAGCTAAGAAATGGTTGAGAAGACAACAAATTTTTCGCACTTCTGCTGCCCCAAACGCTTAACCAGAATGGCTTAGGGAAAAAATACACATACGGCAGTAATCGGGCGAGTTTCTATTTTCAGATGCAATAGGAATTTTTGGGTTAGGTCAATCCGTTCGCGAGATATGGGAGTTTGAAGCCAAGAAATGGTTGAGAAGGCAAAAAATTTTTCGCAATTCTGCTGCTCCAATCGCTTAACCAGAATGGCCTAGGGAAAAAATACACATACCGTTGTAATCGGACGAGTTTCTACTTTCAGTTACAATAGGAATTGTTGGGTTAGGTCAATCCGTTCGCGAGATATGGGACTTTGAAGCTAAGAAATGGTTGACAAGACAACAAATTTTTCGCACTTCTGCTGCTCCAATCGCTTAACCAGAATGGGCTAGGGAAAAAGTACACATACCGCTGTAATCGGGCGAGTTTCTACTTTCAGATGCAGTAGGAATTTTTGGGTTAGGTCAATCCGTTCGCGAGATATGGGAGTTTGAAGCCAAGAAATGGTTGAGAAGGCAAAAAATTTTTCGCAATTCTGCGGCTCCAAACGCTTAACCAGAATGGCCTAGGGAAAAAATACACATACCGTTGTAATCGGGCGAGCTTCTACTTTCAGATGCAATAGGAATCTTTGGGTTAGGTCAATCCGTTCGCGAGATATGGGAGTTTGAAGCTACGAAATCGTTGAGAAGACAACAAATTTTTCGCACTTCTGCTGCTCCAAACGCTTAACCAGAATGGCCTAGGGAAAAAATACACATACCGTTGTAATCGGGCGAGCTTCTACTTTCAGATGCAATAGGAATTTTTGGGATAGGTCAATCCGTTCGCGAGATATGGGAGTTTGAAGCTACGAAATCGTTGAGAAGACAACAAATTTTTCGCACTTCTGCTGCTCCAAACGCTTAACCAGAATGGCCTAGGGAAAAAATACCCATACCGTTGTAATCGGACGAGTTTCTACTTTCAGATGCAATAGGAATTTTTGGGTTTGGTCAATCCGCTCGCGAGATATGGGAGTTTGAAGCTAAGAAATGGTTGAGAAGACAACAAATTTTTCGCACTTCTGCTGCCCCAAACGCTTAACCAGAATGGCCTAGGGAAAAAATACACATACCGTTGTAGTCGGGCGAGTTTCTACTTTCAGATGCAACAGGACTTTTTGGGTTAGGTCAATCCGTTCGCGAGATATGGTAGTTTGAAGCTAAGAAATGGTTGAGAAGACAACAAATTTTTCGCACTTCTGCTGCTCCAAACGCTTAACCAGAATGGCCCAGGGAAAAAATACACATACCGTTGTAATCGGGCGACTTTCTACTTTCAGATGCAATAGGAATTTTTGGGTTTGGTCAATCCGCTCGCGAGATATGGGAGTTTGAAGCTAAGAAATGGTTGAGAAGACAACAAATTTTTCGCACTTCTGCTGCCCCAAACGCTTAACCAGAATGGCTTAGGGAAAAAATACACATACGGCAGTAATCGGGCGAGTTTCTATTTTCAGATGCAATAGGAATTTTTGGGTTAGGTCAATCCGTTCGCGAGATATGGGAATTTGAAGCCAAGAAATGGTTGAGAAGGCAAAAAATTTTTCGCAATTCTGCGGCTCCAATCGCTTAACGAGAATGGCCTAGGGAAAAAATACACATACCGTTGTAATCGGGCGAGTTTCTACTTTCAGATGCAACAGGAATTTTTGGGTTAGGTCAATCCGTTCGCGAGATATGGGACTTTGAAGCTAAGAAATGGTTGAGAAGACAACAAATTTTTCGCACTTCTGCTGCTCCAAACGCTTAACCAGAATGCCCTAGGGAAAAAATACCCATACCGTTGTAATCGGACGTGTTTCTACTTTCAGATGCAACAGGAATTTTTGGGTTAGGTCAATCCGTTCGCGAGATATGGGAGTTTGAAGCTACGAAATCGTTGAGAAGACAACAAATTTTTCGCAATTCTGCGGCTCCAAACGCTTAACCAGAATGGCTTAGGGAAAAAATACACATACCGTTGTAATCGGGCGAGCTTCTACTTTCAGATGCAATAGCAATTTTTGGGTTAGGTCAATCCGTTCGCGAGATATGGGACTTTGAAGCTAAGAAATGGTTGACAAGACAACAAATTTTTCGCACTTCTGCTGCTCCAATCGCTTAACCAGAATGGGCTAGGGAAAAAATACACATACCGCTGTAGTCGGGCGAGTTTCTACTTTCAGATACAACAGGAATTTTTGGGTTAGGTCAATCCGTTCGCGAGATATGGGACTTTGAAGCTAAGAAATGGTTGAGAAGACAACAAATTTTTCGCACTTCTGCTGCTCCAAACGCTTAACCAGAATGGCCTAGGGAAAAAATACCCATACCGTTGTAATCGGACGTGTTTCTACTTTCAGATGCAACAGGAATTTTTGGGTTAGGTCAATCCGTTCGCGAGATATGGGAGTTTGAAGCCAAGAAATGGTTGAGAAGGCAAAAAAATTTCGCAATTCTGCTGCTCCAAACGCTTAACGAGAATGGCCTAGGGAAAAAATACACATACCGTTGTAATCGGGCGAGTTTCTACTTTCAGATGCAACAGGAATTTTTGGGTTAGGTCAATCCGTTCGCGAGATATGGGAGTTTGAAGCTAAGAAATGCTTGAGAAGACAACAAATTTTTCGCACTTCTGCTGCCCCAAACGCTTAACCAGAATGGCCAAGGGAAAAAATACACATACGGCAGTAATCGGGCGAGTTTCTACTTTCAGATGCAATAGGAATTTTTGGGTTAGGTCAATCCGTTCGCGAGATATGGGAGTTTGAAGCCAAGAAATGGTTGAGAAGGCAAAAAATTTTTCGCAATTCTGCGGCTCCAAACGCTTAACCAGAATGGCCTAGGGAAAAAATACACATACCGTTGTAGTCGGGCGAGTTTCTACTTTCAGATGCAACAGGACTTTTTGGGTTAGGTCAATCCGTTCGCGAGATATGGTAGTTTGAAGCTAAGAAATGGTTGAGAAGACAACAAATTTTTCGCACTTCTGCTGCTCCAAACGCTTAACCAGAATGGCCCAGGGAAAAAATACACATACCGTTGTAATCGGGCGACTTTCTACTTTCAGATGCAATAGGAATTTTTGGGTTTGGTCAATCCGCTCGCGAGATATGGGAGTTTGAAGCTAAGAAATGGTTGAGAAGACAACAAATTTTTCGCCCTTCTGCTGCCCCAAACGCTTAACCAGAATGGCTTAGGGAAAAAATACACATACGGCAGTAATCGGGCGAGTTTCTATTTTCAGATGCAATAGGAATTTTTGGGTTAGGTCAATCCGTTCGCGAGATATGGGAATTTGAAGCCAAGAAATGGTTGAGAAGGCAAAAAATTTTTCGCAATTCTGCGGCTCCAATCGCTTAACCAGAATGGCCTAGGGAAAAAATACACATACCGTTGTAATCGGGCGAGTTTCTACTTTCAGATGCAACAGGAATTTTTGGGTTAGGTCAATCCGCTCGCGAGATATGGGAGTTTGAAGCTAAGAAATGGTTGAGAAGACAACAAATTTTTCGCACTTCTGCTGCTCCAATCGCTTAACCAGAATGGGCTAGGGAAAAAGTACACATACCGCAGTAATCGGGCGAGTTTCTACTTTGAGATGCAATAGGAATTTTTGGGTTAGGTCAATCCGTTCGCGAGATATGGGAGTTTGAAGCCAAGAAATGGTTGACAAGACAACAAATTTTTCGCACTTCTGCTGCTCCAATCGCTTAACCAGATTGGGCTAGGGAAAAAATACACATACCGCTGTAGTCGGGCGAGTTTCTACTTTCAGATACAACAGGAATTTTTGGGTTAGGTCAATCCGTTCGCGAGATATGGGACTTTGAAGCTAAGAAATGGTTGAGAAGACAATAAATTTTTCGCACTTCTGCTGCTCCAAACGCTTAACCAGAATGGCCTAGGGAAAAAATACCCATACCGTTGTAATCGGACGTGTTTCTACTTTCAGATGCAACAGGAATTTTTGGGTTAGGTCAATCCGTTCGCGAGATATGGGAGTTTGAAGCTACGAAATCGTTGAGAAGACAACAAATTTTTCGCAATTCTGCGGCTCCAAACGCTTAACCAGAATGGCCCAGGGAAAAAATACACATACCGTTGTAATCGGGCGACTTTCTACTTTCAGATGCAATAGGAATTTTTGGGTTTGGTCCATCCGCTCGCGAGATATGGGAGTTTGAAGCTAAGAAATGGTTGAGAAGACAACAAATTTTTCGCACTTCTGCTGCCCCAAACGCTTAACCAGAATGGCTTAGGGAAAAAATACACATACGGCAGTAATCGGGCGAGTTTCTATTTTCAGATGCAATAGGAATTTTTGGGTTAGGTCAATCCGTTCGCGAGATATGGGAGTTTGAAGCCAAGAAATGGTTGAGAAGGCAAAAAATTTTTCGCAATTCTGCGGCTCCAATCGCTTAACCAGAATGGCCTAGGGAAAAAATACACATACCGTTGTAATCGGACGAGTTTCTACTTTCAGTTACAATAGGAATTGTTGGGTTAGGTCAATCCGTTCGCGAGATATGGGACTTTGAAGCTAAGAAATGGTTGACAAGACAACAAATTTTTCGCACTTCTGCTGCTCCAATCGCTTAACCAGAATGGGCTAGGGAAAAAGTACACATACCGCTGTAATCGGGCGAGTTTCTACTTTCAGATGCAGTAGGAATTTTTGGGTTAGGTCAATCCGTTCGCGAGATATGGGAGTTTGAAGCCAAGAAATGGTTGAGAAGGCAAAAAATTTTTCGCAATTCTGCGGCTCCAAACGCTTAACCAGAATGGCCTAGGGAAAAAATACACATACCGTTGTAATCGGGCGAGCTTCTACTTTCAGATGCAATAGGAATCTTTGGGTTAGGTCAATCCGTTCGCGAGATATGGGAGTTTGAAGCTACGAAATCGTTGAGAAGACAACAAATTTTTCGCACTTCTGCTGCTCCAAACGCTTAACCAGAATGGCCTAGGGAAAAAATACACATACCGTTGTAATCGGGCGAGCTTCTACTTTCAGATGCAATAGGAATTTTTGGGATAGGTCAATCCGTTCGCGAGATATGGGAGTTTGAAGCTACGAAATCGTTGAGAAGACAACAAATTTTTCGCACTTCTGCTGCTCCAAACGCTTAACCAGAATGGCCTAGGGAAAAAATACCCATACCGTTGTAATCGGACGAGTTTCTACTTTCAGATGCAATAGGAATTTTTGGGTTTGGTCAATCCGCTCGCGAGATATGGGAGTTTGAAGCTAAGAAATGGTTCAGAAGACAACAAATTTTTCGCACTTCTGCTGCCCCAAACGCTTAACCAGAATGGCTTAGGGAAAAAATACACATACGGCAGTAATCGGGCGAGTTTCTATTTTCAGATGCAATAGGAATTTTTGGGTTAGGTCAATCCGTTCGCGAGATATGGGAATTTGAAGCCAAGAAATGGTTGAGAAGGCAAAAAATTTTTCGCAATTCTGCGGCTCCAATCGCTTAACGAGAATGGCCTAGGGAAAAAATACACATACCGTTGTAATCGGGCGAGTTTCTACTTTCAAATGCAACAGGAATTTTTGGGTTAGGTCAATCCGTTCGCGAGATATGGGACTTTGAAGCTAAGAAATGGTTGAGAAGACAACAAATTTTTCGCACTTCTGCTGCTCCAAACGCTTAACCAGAATGGCCTAGGGAAAAAATACCCATACCGTTGTAATCGGACGTGTTTCTACTTTCAGATGCAACAGGAATTTTTGGGTTAGGTCAATCCGTTCGCGAGATATGGGAGTTTGAAGCTACGAAATCGTTGAGAAGACAACAAATTTTTCGCAATTCTGCGGCTCCAAACGCTTAACCAGAATGGCTTAGGGAAAAAATACACATACCGTTGTAATCGGGCGAGCTTCTACTTTCAGATGCAATAGCAATTTTTGGGTTAGGTCAATCCGTTCGCGAGATATGGGACTTTGAAGCTAAGAAATGGTTGACAAGACAACAAATTTTTCGCACTTCTGCTGCTCCAATCGCTTAACCAGAATGGGCTAGGGAAAAAATACACATACCGCTGTAGTCGGGCGAGTTTCTACTTTCAGATACAACAGGAATTTTTGGGTTAGGTCAATCCGTTCGCGAGATATGGGACTTTGAAGCTAAGAAATGGTTGAGAAGACAACAAATTTTTCGCACTTCTGCTGCTCCAAACGCTTAACCAGAATGGCCTAGGGAAAAAATACCCATACCGTTGTAATCGGACGTGTTTCTACTTTCAGTTACAATAGCAATTTTTGGGTTAGGTCAATCCGTTCGCGAGATATGGGAGTTTGAAGCCAAGAAATGGTTGAGAAGGCAAAAAATTTTTCGCAATTCTGCTGCTCCAAACGCTTAACCGGAATGGCCTAGGGAAAAAATACACATACCTTTGTAATCGGGCGAGTTTCTACTTTCAGATGCAACAGGAATTTTTGGGTTAGGTCAATCCGTTCGCGAGATATGGGAGTTTGAAGCTAAGAAATGCTTGAGAAGACAACAAATTTTTCGCACTTCTGCTGCCCCAAACGCTTAACCAGAATGGCCAAGGGAAAAAATACACATACGGCAGTAATCGGGCGAGTTTCTACTTTCAGATGCAATAGGAATTTTTGGGTTAGGTCAATCCGTTCGCGAGATATGGGAGTTTGAAGCCAAGAAATGGTTGAGAAGGCAAAAAATTTTTCGCAATTCTGCGGCTCCAAACGCTTAACCAGAATGGCCTAGGGAAAAAATACACATACCGTTGTAGTCGGGCGAGTTTCTACTTTCAGATGCAACAGGAATTTTTGGGTTAGGTCAATCCGTTCGCGAGATATGGTAGTTTGAAGCTAAGAAATGGTTGAGAAGACAACAAATTTTTCGCACTTCTGCTGCTCCAAACGCTTAACCAGAATGGCCCAGGGAAAAAATACACATACCGTTGTAATCGGGCGACTTTCTACTTTCAGATGCAATAGGAATTTTTGGGTTTGGTCAATCCGCTCGCGAGATATGGGAGTTTGAAGCTAAGAAATGGTTGAGAAGACAACAAATTTTTCGCACTTCTGCTGCCCCAAACGCTTAACCAGAATGGCTTAGGGAAAAAATACACATACGGCAGTAATCGGGCGAGTTTCTATTTTCAGATGCAATAGGAATTTTTGGGTTAGGTCAATCCGTTCGCGAGATATGGGAATTTGAAGCCAAGAAATGGTTGAGAAGGCAAAAAATTTCTCGCAATTCTGCGGCTCCAATCGCTTAACCAGAATGGCCTAGGGAAAAAATACACATACCGTTGTAATCGGACGAGTTTCTACTTTCAGTTACAATAGGAATTGTTGGGTTAGGTCAATCCGTTCGCGAGATATGGGACTTTGAAGCTAAGAAATGGTTGACAAGACAACAAATTTGTCGCACTTCTGCTGCTCCAATCGCTTAACCAGAATGGGCTAGGGAAAAAGTACACATACCGCAGTAATCGGGCGAGTTTCTACTTTCAGATGCAGTAGGAATTTTTGGGTTAGGTCAATCCGTTCGCGAGATATGGGAGTTTGAAGCCAAGAAATGGTTGAGAAGGCAAAAAATTTTTCGCACTTCTGCTGCCCCAAACGCTTAACCAGAATGGCCAAGGGAAAAAATACACATACGGCAGTAATCGGGCGAGTTTCTACTTTCAGTTACAATAGGAATTGTTGGGTTAGGTCAATCCGTTCGCGAGATATGGGACTTTGAAGCTAAGAAATGGTTGACAAGACAACAAATTTTTCGCACTTCTGCTGCTCCAATCGCTTAACCAGAATGGGCTAGGGAAAAAGTACACATACCGCAGTAATCGGGCGAGTTTCTACTTTCAGATGCAGTAGGAATTTTTGGGTTAGGTCAATCCGTTCGCGAGATATGGGAGTTTGAAGCCAAGAAATGGTTGAGAAGGCAAAAAATTTTTCGCAATTCTGCGGCTCCAAACGCTTAACCAGAATGGCCTAGGGAAAAAATACCCATACCCTTGTAATCGGACGAGTTTCTACATTCAGTTACAATAGGAATTTTTGTGTTAGGTCAATCCGTTCGCGAGATATGGGAGTTTGAAGCTACGAAATCGTTGAGAAGAAAACAAATTTTTCGCACTTCTGCTGCTCCAAACGCTTAACCAGAATGGCCTAGGGAAAAAATACCCATACCGTTGTAATCGGACGAGCTTCTACTTTCAGTTACAATAGGAATTTTTGGGTTAGGTCATTCCGGTCGCGAGATATGGTAGTTTGAAGCTAAGAAATGGTTGAGAAGACAACAAATTTTTCGCAATTCTGCTGCTCCAAAAGCTTAACCAGAATGGCCCAGGGAAAAAATACACATACCGTTGTAATCGGGCGAGTTTCTACTTTCAGTTACAATAGGAATTGTTGGGTTAGGTCAATCCGTTCGCGAGATATGGGAGTTTGAAGCCAAGAAATGGTTGACAAGACAACAAATTTTTCGCACTTCTGCTGCTCCAATCGCTTAACCAGAATGGGCTAGGGAAAAAATACACATACCGCCGTAGTCGGGCGAGTTTCTACTTTCAGATACAACAGGAATTTTTGGGTTAGGTCAATCCGTTCGCGAGATATTGGACTTTGAAGCTAAGAAATGGTTGAGAAGACAACAAATTTTTCGCACTTCTGCTGCTCCAAACGCTTAACCAGAATGGCCTAGGGAAAAAATACCCATACCGTTGTAATCGGACGTGTTTCTACTTTCAGATGCAACAGGAATTTTTGGGTTAGGTCAATCCGTTCGCGAGATATTGGAGTTTGAAGCTACGAAATCGTTGAGAAGACAACAAATTTTTCGCAATTCTGCGGCTCCAAACGCTTAACCAGAATGGCTTAGGGAAAAAATACACATACCGTTGTAATCGGGCGAGCTTCTACTTTCAGATGCAATAGCAATTTTTGGGTTAGGTAAATCCGTTCGCGAGATATGGGACTTTGAAGCTAAGAAATGGTTGACAAGACAACAAATTTTTCGCACTTCTGCTGCTCCAAACGCTTAACCGGAATGGCCTAGGGAAAAAATACACATACGTTTGTAATCGGGCGAGTTTCTACTTTCAGTTGCAACAGGAATTTTTGGGTTAGGTCAATCCGTTCGCGAGATATGGGAGTTTGAAGCCAAGAAATGGTTGAGAAGGCAAAAAAATTTCGCAATTCTGCTGCTCCAAACGCATAACGAGAATGGCCTAGGGAAAAAATACACATACCGTTGTAATCGGGCGAGTTTCTACTTTCAGATGCAACAGGAATTTTTGGGTTAGGTCAATCCGTTCGCGAGATATGGGAGTTTGAAGCTAAGAAATGCTTGAGAAGACAACAAATTTTTCGCACTTCTGCTGCCCCAAACGCTTAACCAGAATGGCCAAGGGAAAAAATACACATACGGCAGTAATCGGGCGAGTTTCTACTTTCAGATGCAATAGGAATTTTTGGGTTAGGTCAATCCGTTCGCGAGATATGGGAGTTTGAAGCCAAGAAATGGTTGAGAAGGCAAAAAATTTTTCGCAATTCTGCGGCTCCAAACGCTTAACCAGAATGGCCTAGGGAAAAAATACACATACCGTTGTAGTCGGGCGAGTTTCTACTTTCAGATGCAACAGGACTTTTTGGGTTAGGTCAATCCGTTCGCGAAATATGGTAGTTTGAAGCTAAGAAATGGTTGAGAAGACAACAAATTTTTCGCACTTCTGCTGCCCCAAACGCTTAACCAGAATGGCTTAGGGAAAAAATACACATACGGCAGTAATCGGGCGAGTTTCTACTTTCAGATGCAATAGGAATTTTTGGGTTAGGTCAATCCGTTCGCGAGATATGAGAGTTTGAAGCTACGAAATCGTTGAGAAGACAACAAATTTGTCGCAATTCTGCGGCTCCAAACGCTTAACCAGAATGGCCTAGGGAAAAAATACACATACCGTTGTAATCGGGCGAGCTTCTACTTTCAGATGCAATAGGAATTTTTGGGTTAGGTCAATCCGTTCGCGAGATATGAGAGTTTGAAGCTACGAAATCGTTGAGAAGACAACAAATTTGTCGCACTTCTGCTGCTCCAAACGCTTAACCAGAATGGCCTAGGGAAAAAATACCCATACCCTTGTAATCGGACGAGTTTCTACTTTCAGTTACAATAGGAATTTTTGTGTTAAGTCAATCCGTTCTCGAGATATGGGACTTTGAAGCTAAGAAATGGTTGAGAAGACAACAAATTTTTCGCAATTCTGCTGCTCCAAACGCTTAACCAGAATGGCCTAGGGAAAAAATACCCATACCCTTGTAATCGGACGAGTTTCTACTTTCAGTTACAATAGGAATTTTTGTGTTAGGTCAATCCGTTCTCGAGATATGGGACTTTGAAGCCAAGAAATGGTTGAGAAGGCAAAAAATTTTTCGCAATTCTGATGCTCCAAACGCTTAACCAGAATGGCCTATGGCAAAAATACACATACCTTTGTAATCGGGCGAGTTTCTACTTTCAGATGCAACAAGAATTTTTGGGTTAGGTCAATCCGTTCGCGAGATATGGGAGTTTGAAGCCAAGAAATGGTTGAGAAGGCAAAAAATTTTTCGCTATTCTGCTGCTCCAAACGATTAACCAGGATGGCCTGGGGAAAAAATACACATACCGTTGTAGTTTGGCGAGTTCCTGCTTTCAGATGCAACAGGAATTTTTGGGTTAGGTCAATCCGCTCGCGAGATATGGGAGTTTGAAGCTAAGAAATGGTTGAGAAGACAACAAATTTTTCGCACTTCTGCTGCCCCAAACGCTTAACCAGAATGGCCAAGGGAAAAAATACACATACGGCAGTAATCGGGCGAGTTTCTACTATCAGATGCAATAGGAATTTTTGGGTTAGGTCAATCCGTTCGCGAGATATGGGAGTTTGAAGCCAAGAAATGGTTGAGAAGGCAAAAAATTTTTCGCAATTCTGCGGCTCCAAACGCTTAACCAGAATGGCCTAGGGAAAAAATACACATACCGTTGTAATCGGACGAGTTTCTACTTTCAGTTACAATAGGAATTTTTGTGTTAGGTCAATCCGTTCTCGAGATATGGGACTTTGAAGCCAAGAAATGGTTGAGAAGGCAAAAAATTTTTCGCAATTCTGATGCTCCAAACGCTTAACCAGAATGGCCTATGGAAAAAATACACATACCTTTGTAATCGGGCGAGTTTCTACTTTCAGATGCAACAAGAATTTTTGGGTTAGGTCAATCCGTTCGCGAGATATGGGAGTTTGAAGCCAAGAAATGGTAGAGAAGGCAAAAAATTTTTCGCTATTCTGCTGCTCCAAACGATTAACCAGGATGGCCTAGGGAAAAAATACACATACCGTTGTAGTTTGGCGAGTTTCTGCTTTCAGATGCAACAGGAATTTTTGGGTTAGGTCAATCCGTTCTCGAGATATGGGACTTTGAAGCTAAGAAATGGTTGAGAAGACAACAAATTTTTCGCAATTCTGCTGCTCCAAACGCTTAACCAGAATGGCCTAGGGAAAAAATACCCATACCCTTGTAATCGGACGAGTGTCTACTTTCAGTTACAATAGGAATTTTTGTGTTAGGTCAATCCGTTCTCGAGATATGGGACTTTGAAGCCAAGAAATGGTTGAGAAGGCAAAAAATTTTTCGCAATTCTGATGCTCCAAACGCTTAACCAGAATGGCCTATGGCAAAAATACACATACCTTTGTAATCGGGCGAGTTTCTACTTTCAGATGCAACAAGAATTTTTGGGTTAGGTCAATCCGTTCGCGAGATATGGGAGTTTGAAGCCAAGAAATGGTTGAGAAGGCAAAAAATTTTTCGCTATTCTGCTGCTCCAAACGATTAACCAGGATGGCCTGGGGAAAAAATACACATACCGTTGTAGTTTGGCGAGTTCCTGCTTTCAGATGCAACAGGAATTTTTGGGTTAGGTCAATCCGCTCGCGAGATATGGGAGTTTGAAGCTAAGAAATGGTTGAGAAGACAACAAATTTTTCGCACTTCTGCTGCCCCAAACGCTTAACCAGAATGGCCAAGGGAAAAAATACACATACGGCAGTAATCGGGCGAGTTTCTACTATCAGATGCAATAGGAATTTTTGGGTTAGGTCAATCCGTTCGCGAGATATGGGAGTTTGAAGCCAAGAAATGGTTGAGAAGGCAAAAAATTTTTCGCAATTCTGCGGCTCCAAACGCTTAACCAGAATGGCCTAGGGAAAAAATACACATACCGTTGTAATCGGACGAGTTTCTACTTTCAGTTACAATAGGAATTTTTGTGTTAGGTCAATCCGTTCTCGAGATATGGGACTTTGAAGCCAAGAAATGGTTGAGAAGGCAAAAAATTTTTCGCAATTCTGATGCTCCAAACGCTTAACCAGAATGGCCTATGGAAAAAATACACATACCTTTGTAATCGGGCGAGTTTCTACTTTCAGATGCAACAAGAATTTTTGGGTTAGGTCAATCCGTTCGCGAGATATGGGAGTTTGAAGCCAAGAAATGGTAGAGAAGGCAAAAAATTTTTCGCTATTCTGCTGCTCCAAACGATTAACCAGGATGGCCTAGGGAAAAAATACACATACCGTTGTAGTTTGGCGAGTTTCTGCTTTCAGATGCAACAGGAATTTTTGGGTTAGGTCAATCCGCTCGCGAGATATGGGAGTTTGAAGCTAAGAAATGGTTGAGAAGACAACAAATTTTTCGCACTTCTGCTGCCCCAAACGCTTAACCAGAATGGCCAAGGGAAAAAATACACATACGGCAGTAATCGGGCGAGTTTCTACTTTCAGATGCAACAGGAATTTTTGGGTTAGGTCAATCCGTTCGCGAGATATGGTAGTTTGAAGCTAAGAAGTGGTTGAGAAGACAACAAATTTTTCGCAATTCTGCTGCTCCAAAAGCTTAACCAGAATGGCCCAGGGAAAAAATACACATACCGTTGTAATCGGGTGAGTTTCTACTTTCAGATGCAATAGGAATTTTTGGGTTAGGTCAATCCGCTCGCGAGATATGGGAGTTTGAAGCTAAGAAATGGTTGAGAAGACAACAAATTTTTCGCACTTCTGCTGCCCCAAACGCTTATCCAGAATGACTTAGGGAAAAAATACACATACGGCAGTAATCGGGCGAGTTTCTACTTTCAGATGCAATAGGAATTTTTGGGTTAGGCCAATCCGTTCGCGAGATATGGGAGTTTGAAGCTACGAAATCGTTGAGAAGACAACAAATTTTTCGCACTTCTGCTGCTCCAAAGGCTTAACCAGAATGGCCTGGGGAAAAAATACCCATACCGTTGTAATCGGACGAGTTTCTACTTTCAGTTACAATAGGAATTTTTGGGTTAGGTCAATCCGTTCGCGAGATATGGGACTTTGAAGCTAAGAAATGGTTGACAAGACAACAAATTTTTCGCAATTCTGCTGCTCCAATCGCTTAACCAGAATGGGCTAGGGAAAAAGTACACATACCGCAGTAATCGGGCGAGTTTCTACTTTCAGATGCAATAGGAATTTTTGGGTTAGGTCAAACCGTTCGCGAGATATGGGAGTTTGAAGCTACGAAATCTTTGAGAAGACAACAAATTTTTCGCACTTCTGCTGCTCCAAACGCTTAACCAGAATGGCCTAGGGAAAAAATACCCATACCGTTGTAATCGGACGAGTTTCTACTTTCAGTTACAATAGGAATTTTTGGGTTAGGTCATTCCGTTCGCGAGATATGGGACTTTGAAGCTAAGAAATGGTTGACAAGACAACAAATTTTTCGCACTTCTGCTGCTCCAAACGCTTAACCAGAATGGCCTAGGGAAAAAATACCCATACCGTTGTAATCGGACGAGTTTCTACTTTCAGTTACAATAGGAATTTTTGGGTTAGGTCATTCCGTTCGCGAGATATGGGACTTTGAAGCTAAGAAATGGTTGACAAGACAACAAATTTTTCGCACTTCTGCTGCTCCAATCGCTTAACCAGAATGGGCTAGGGAAAAAATACACATACCGTTGTAGTCGGGCGAGATTCTACTTTCAGATACAATAGGAATTTTTGGGTTAGGTCAATCCGTTCGCGAGATATGGGACTTTGAAGCTAAGAAATGGTTGACAAGACAACAAATTTTTCGCAATTCTGCTGCTCCAATCGCTTAACCAGAATGGGCTAGGGAAAAAGTACACATACCGCAGTAATCGGGCGAGTTTCTACTTTCAGATGCAATAGGAATTTTTGGGTTAGGTCAATCCGTCAGCGAGATATGGGAGTTTGAAGCCAAGAAATGGTTGAGAAGGCAAAAAATTTTTCGCAATTCTGCGGCTCCAAACGCTTAACCAGAATGGCCTAGGGAAAAAATACACATACCGTTGTAATCGGGCGAGCTTCTACTTTCAGATGCAATAGGAATTTTTGGGTTAGGTCAATCCGTTCGCGAGATATGAGAGTTTGAAGCTACGAAATCGTTGAGAAGACAACAAATTTGTCGCACTTCTGCTGCTCCAAACGCTTAACCAGAATGGCCTAGGGAAAAAATACCCATACCCTTGTAATCGGACGAGTTTCTACTTTCAGTTACATTAGGAATTTTTGTGTTAGGTCAATCCGTTCTCGAGATATGGGAGTTTGAAGCCAAGAAATGGTTGAGAAGGCAAAAAATTTTTCGCAATTCTGCGGCTCCAAACGCTTAACCAGAATGGCCTAGGGAAAAAATACACATACCGTTGTAATCGGGCGAGCTTCTACTTTCAGATGCAATAGGAATTTTTGGGTTAGGTCAATCCGTTCGCGAGATATGGGAGTTTGAAGCTACGAAATCTTTGAGAAGACAACAAATTTTTCGCACTTCTGCTGCTCCAAACGCTTAACCAGAATGGCCTACGGAAAAAATACCCATACCGTTGTAATCGGACGAGTTTCTACTTTCAGTTACAATAGGAATTTTTGGGTTAGGTCATTCCGTTCGCGAGATATGGGACTTTGAAGCTAAGAAATGGTTGACAAGACAACAAATTTTTCGCACTTCTGCTGCTCCAAACGCTTAACCAGAATGGCCTAGGGAAAAAATACCCATACCGTTGTAATCGGACGAGTTTCTACTTTCAGTTACAATAGGAATTTTTGGGTTAGGTCATTCCGTTCGCGAGATATGGGACTTTGAAGCTAAGAAATGGTTGACAAGACAACAAATTTTTCGCACTTCTGCTGCTCCAATCGCTTAACCAGAATGGGCTAGGGAAAAAATACACATACCGTTGTAGTCGGGCGAGATTCTACTTTCAGATACAATAGGAATTTTTGGGTTAGGTCAATCCGTTCGCGAGATATGGGACTTTGAAGCTAAGAAATCGTTGAGAAGACAACAAATTTTTCGCAATTCTGCGGCTCCAAACGCTTAACCAGAATGGCCTAGGGAAAAAATACACATACCGTTGTAATCGGGCGAGCTTCTACTTTCAGATGCAATAGGAATTTTTGGGTTAGGTCAATCCGTTCGCGAGATATGGGAGTTTGAAGCTACGAAATCGTTGAGAAGACAACAAATTTGTCGCACTTCTGCTGCTCCAAACGCTTAACCAGAATGGCCTAGGGAAAAAATACCCATACCCTTGTAATCGGACGAGTTTCTACTTTCAGTTACATTAGGAATTTTTGTGTTAGGTCAATCCGTTCTCGAGATATGGGACTTTGAAGCTAAGAAATGGTTGAGAAGACAACAAATTTTTCGCAATTCTGCTGCTCCAAACGCTTAACCAGAATGGCCTAGGGAAAAAATACCCATACCCTTGTAATCGGACGAGTTTCTACTTTCAGTTACATTAGGAATTTTTGTGTTAGGTCAATCCGTTCTCGAGATATGGGACTTTGAAGCTAAGAAATGGTTGAGAAGACAACAAATTTTTCGCACTTCTGCTGCTCCAAACGCTTAACCAGAATGGCCTAGGGAAAAAATACACATACCGTTGTAATCGGACGAGTTTCTACTTTCAGTTACAATTGCAAATTTTTGGGTTAGGTCAATCCGTTCGCGAGATATGGGAGTTTGAAGCCAAGAAATGGTTGAGAAGGCAAAAAATTTTTCGCAATTCTGATGCTCCAAACGCTTAACCAGAATGGCCTATGGAAAAAATACACATACCTTTGTAATCGGGCGAGTTTCTACTTTCAGATGCAACAGGAATTTTTGGGTTAGGTCAATCCGTTCGCGAGATATGGGAGTTTGAAGTCAAGAAATGGTTGAGAAGGCAAAAAATTTTTCGCTATTCTGCTGCTCAAAACGATTAACCAGAATGGCCTAGGGAAAAAATACACATACCGTTGTAGTTTGGCGAGTTTCTACTTTCAGATGCAACAGGAATTTTTGGGTTAGGTCAATCCGCTCGCGAGATATGGGAGTTTGAAGCTAAGAAATGGTTGAGAAGACAACAAATTTTTCGCACTTCTGCTGCCCCAAACGCTTAACCAGATTGGCCAAGGGAAAAAATACACATACGGCAGTAATCGGGCGAGTTTCTACTATCAGATGCAATAGGAATTTTTGGGTTAGGTCAATCCGTTCGCGAGATATGGGAGTTTGAAGCCAAGAAATGGTTGAGAAGGCAAAAAATTTTTCGCAATTCTGCGGCTCCAAACGCTTAACCAGAATGGCCTAGGGAAAAAATACACATACCGTTGTAGTCGGGCGAGTTTCTACTTTCAGATGCAACAGGAATTTTTGGGTTAGGTCAATCCGTTCGCGAGATATGGTAGTTTGAAGCTAAGAAGTGGTTGAGAAGACAACAAATTTTTCGCAATTCTGCTGCTCCAAAAGCTTAACCAGAATGGCCCAGGGAAAAAATACACATACCGTTGTAATCGGGCGAGTTTCTACTTTCAGATGCAATAGGAATTTTTGGGTTAGGTCAATCCGCTCGCGAGATATGGGAGTTTGAAGCTAAGAAATGGTTGAGAAGACAACAAATTTTTCGCACTTCTGCTGCCCCAAACGCTTATCCAGAATGGCTTAGGGAAAAAATACACATACGGCAGTAATCGGGCGAGTTTCTACTTTCAGATGCAATAGGAATTTTTGGGTTAGGCCAATCCGTTCGCGAGATATGGGAGTTTGAAGCTACGAAATCGTTGAGAAGACAACAAATTTTTCGCACTTCTGCTGCTCCAAAGGCTTAACCAGAATGGCCTTGGGAAAAAATACCCATACCGTTGTAATCGGACGAGTTTCTACTTTCAGTTACAATAGGAATTTTTGGGTTAGGTCAATCCGTTCGCGAGATATGGGACTTTGAAGCTAAGAAATGGTTGACAAGACAACAAATTTTTCGCAATTCTGCTGCTCCAATCGCTTAACCAGAATGGGCTAGGGAAAAAGTACACATACCGCAGTAATCGGGCGAGTTTCTACTTTCAGATGCAATAGGAATTTTTGGGTTAGGTCAATCCGTTCGCGAGATATGGGAGTTTGAAGCCAAGAAATGGTTGAGAAGGCAAAAAATTTTTCGCAATTCTGCGGCTCCAAACGCTTAACCAGAATGGCCTAGGGAAAAAATACACATACCGTTGTAATCGGGCGAGCTTCTACTTTCAGATGCAATAGGAATTTTTGGGTTAGGTCAATCCGTTCGCGAGATATGGGAGTTTGAAGCTACGAAATCGTTGAGAAGACAACAAATTTTTCGCACTTCTGCTGCTCCAAACGCTTAACCAGAATGGCCTAGGGAAAAAATACCCGTACCGTTGTAATCGGACGAGTTTCTACTTTCAGTTACAATAGGAATTTTTGGGTTAGGTCATTCCGTTCGCGAGATATGGGACTTTGAAGCTAAGAAATGGTTGAGAAAGTAAAAAATTTTTCGCAATTCTGCGGCTCCAAACGCTTAACCAGAATGGCCTAGGGAAAAAATACCCATACCGTTGTAATCGGACGAGTTTCTACTTTCAGATGCAATAGGAATTTTTGGGTTAGGTCAATCCGTTCGCGAGATATGAGAGTTTGAAGCTACGAAATCGTTGAGAAGACTACAAATTTGTCGCACTTCTGCTGCTCCAAACGCTTAACCAGAATGGCCTAGGGAAAAAATACCCATACCCTTGTAATCGGACGAGTTTCTACTTTCAGTTACATTAGGAATTTTTGTGTTAGGTCAATCCGTTCTCGAGATATGGGACTTTGAAGCTAAGAAATGGTTGAGAAGACAACAAATTTTTCGCACTTCTGATGCTCCAAACGCTTAACCAGAATGGCCTAGGGAAAAAATACACATACCGTTGTAATCGGACGAGTTTCTACTTTCAGTTACAATTGCAAATTTTTGGGTTAAGTCAATCCGTTCGCGAGATATGGGAGTTTGAAGCCAAGAAATGGTTGAGAAGGCAAAAAATTTCTCGCAATTCTGCTGCTCCAAAAGCTTAACCAGAATGGCCTAGGGAAAAAATACACATACCGCAGTAATCGGGCGAGTTTCTACTTTCAGATGCAATAGGAATTTTTGGGTTAGGTCAATCCGTTCGCGAGATATGAGAGTTTGAAGTTACGAAATCGTTGAGAAGACAACAAATTTTTCGCACTTCTGCTGCTCCAAACGCTTAACCAGAATGGCCTAGGGAAAAAATACCCATACCGTTGTAATCGGACGAGTTTCTACTTTCAGTTACAATAGGAATTTTTGTGTTAGGTCAATCCGTTCGCGAGATATGGGACTTTGAAGCTAAGAAATGTTTGAGAAGACAACAAATTTTTCGCAATTCTGCTGCTCCAAACGCTTAACCAGAATGGCCTAGGGAAAAAATACCCATACCGTTGTAATCGGACGAGATTCTACTTTCAGTTACAATAGCAATTTTTGGGTTAGGTCAATCCGTTCTCGAGATATGGGACTCTGAAGCTAAGAAATGGTTGAGAAGACAACAAATTTTTCGCACTTCTGCTGCTCCAATCGCTTAACCAGAATGGGCTAGGGAAAAAATACACATACCGTTGTAGTCGGGCGAGATTCTACTTTCAGATACAATAGGAATTTTTGGGTTAGGTCAATCCGTTCGCGAGATATGGGACTTTGAAGCTAAGAAATGGTTGAGAAGACAACAAATTTTTCGCACTTCTGCTGCTCCAAACGCTTATCCAGAATGGCCTAGGGAAAAAATTCACATACAGTTCTAATCGGGCGAGCTTCTACTTTCAGATGCAATAGGAATTTTTGGGTTAGGTCAATCCGTTCGCGAGATATGAGAGTTTGAAGCTACGAAATCGTTGAGAAGACAACAAATTTGTCGCACTTCTGCTGCTCCAAACGCTTAACCAGAATGGCCTAGGGAAAAAATACCCATACCCTTGTAATCGGGCGAGTTTCTACTTTCAGTTACAATAGGAATTTTTGGGTTAAGTCAATCCGTTCTCGAGATATGGGACTTTGAAGCTAAGAAATGGTTGAGAAGACAACAAATTTTTCGCACTTCTGCTGCTCCAAACGCTTAACCAGAATGGCCTAGGGAAAAAATACACATACCGTTGTAATCGGACGAGTTTCTACTTTCAGTTACAATTGCAAATTTTTGGGTTAGGTCAATCCGTTCTCGAGATATGGGACTTTGAAGCCAAGAAATGGTTGAAAAGGCAAAAAATTTTTCGCAATTCTGCTGCTCCAAAAGCTTAACCAGAATGGCCTAGGGAAAAAATACACATACCGCAGTAATCGGGCGATTTTCTACTTTCAGATGCAATAGGAATTTTTGGGTTAGGTCAATCCGTTCGCGAGATATGGGAGTTTGAAGCCAAGAAATGGTTGAGAAGGCAAAAAATTTCTCGCAATTCTGCTGCTCCAAAAGCTTAACCAGAATGGCCTAGGGAAAAAATACACATACCGCAGTAATCGGGCGAGTTTCTACTTTCAGTTACAATAGGAATTTTTGTGTTAGGTCAATCCGTTCGCGAGATATGGGACTTTGAAGCTAAGAAATGTTTGAGAAGGCAACAAATTTTTCGCACTTCTGCTGCTCCAAACGCTTAACCAGAATGGCCTAGGGAAAAAATACACAAACCGCTGTAATCGGGCGAGTTTCTACTTTCAGATGCATTAGGAATTTTTTGGTTAGGTCAATCCGTTCGCAAGATATGGGAGATTGAAGCCAAGAAATGGTTGAGAAGGCAAAAAATTTTTCGCAATTCCGCTGCACCAAACGGTTAACCAGAATGGCCTAGGGAAAAAATTCACATACTGTTGTAATCGGACGAGCTTCTACTTTCAGATACAATAGGAATTTTTGGGTTAGGTCAATCCGTTCGCGAGATATGGGACTTTGAAGCTAAGAAATGGTTGAGAAGACAACAAATTTTTCGCACTTCTGCTGCTCCAAACGCTTAACCAGAATGGCCTAGGGAAAAAATACCCATACCGTTGTAATCGGACGAGTTTCTACTTTCAGTTACAATAGCAAATTTTTGAGTTAGGACAATCCGTTCTCGAGATATGGGACTTTGAACCCAAGAAATGGTTGAGAAGGCTAAAAATTTTTCGCAATTCTGCTGCTCCAAAAGCTTAACCAGAATGGCCTAGGGAAAAAATACACATACCGCAGTAATCGGGCGAGTTTCTACTTTCAGATGCAATAGGAATTTTTGGGTTAGGTCAATCCGTTCGCGAGATATGGGAGTTTGAAGCCAAGAAATGGTTGAGAAGGCAACAAATTTTTCGCACTTCTGCTGCTCCAAACGCTTAACCAGAATGGCCTTGGGAAAAAATACCCATACCGTTGTAATCGGACGAGTTTCTACTTTCAGTTACAATAAGAATTTTTGGGTTAGGTCAATCCGTTCTCGAGATATGAGAGTTTGAAGCTACGAAATCGTTGAGAAGACAACAAATTTGTCGCACTTCTGCTGCTCCAAACGCTTAACCAGAATGGCCTAGGGAAAAAATACCCATACCCTTGTAATCGGACGAGTTTCTACTTTCAGTTACAATAGGAATTTTTGTGTTAAGTCAATCCGTTCTCAAGATATGGGACTTTGAAGCTAAGAAATGGTTGAGAAGACAACAAATTTTTCGCAATTCTGCTGCTCCAAACGCTTAACCAGAATGGCCTAGGGAAAAAATACCCATACCCTTGTAATCGGACGAGTTTCTACTTTCAGTTACAATAGGAATTTTTGTGTTAGGTCAATCCGTTCTCGAGATATGGGACTTTGAAGCCAAGAAATGGTTGAGAAGGCAAAAAATTTTTCGCAATTCTGCTGATCCAAAAGCTTAACCAGAATGGAATAGGGAAAAAATACACATACCGCAGTAATCGAGCAAGTTTCTACTTTCAGATGCAATAGGAATTTTTGGGTTAGGTCAATCCGTTCGCGAGATATGGGAGTTTGAAGCCAAGAAATGGTTGAGAAGGCAAAAAATTTTTCGCAATTCTGATGCTCCAAACGCTTAACCAGAATGGCCTATGGAAAAAATGCACATACCTTTGTAATCGGGCGAGTTTCTACTTTCAGATGCAACAGGAATTTTTGGGTTAGGTCAATCCGTTCGCAAGATATGGGAGTTTGAAGCCAAGAAATGGTTGAGAAGGCAAAAAATTTTTCGCTATTCTGCTGCTCCAAACGATTAACCAGAATGGCCTAGGGAAAAAATACACATACCGTTGTAGTTTGGCGAGTTTCTACTTTCAGATGCAACAGGAATTTTTGGGTTAGGTCAATCCGCTCGCGAGATATGGGAGTTTGAAGCTAAGAAATGGTTGAGAAGACAACAAATTTTTCGCACTTCTGCTGCCCCAAACGCTCAACCAGAATGGCCAAGGGAAAAAATACACATACGGCAGTAATCGGGCGAGTTTCTACTATCAGATGCAATAGGAATTTTTGGGTTAGGTCAATCCGTTCGCGAGATATGGGACTTTGAAGCTAAGAAATGGTTGAGAAGACAACAAATTTTTCGCACTTCTGCTGCTCCAAACGCTTATCCAGAATGGCCTAGGGAAAAAATTCACATACAGTTCTAATCGGGCGAGCTTCTACTTTCAGATGCAATAGGAATTTTTGGGTTAGGTCAATCCGTTCGCGAGATATGAGAGTTTGAAGCTACGAAATCGTTGAGAAGACAACAAATTTGTCGCACTTCTGCTGCTCCAAACGCTTAACCAGAATGGCCTAGGGAAAAAATACCCATACCCTTGTAATCGGGCGAGTTTCTACTTTCAGTTACAATAGGAATTTTTGGGTTAAGTCAATCCGTTCTCGAGATATGGGACTTTGAAGCTAAGAAATGGTTGAGAAGACAACAAATTTTTCGCACTTCTGCTGCTCCAAACGCTTAACCAGAATGGCCTAGGGAAAAAATACACATACCGTTGTGATCGGACGAGTTTCTACTTTCAGTTACAATTGCAAATTTTTGGGTTAGGTCAATCCGTTCTCGAGATATGGGACTTTGAAGCCAAGAAATGGTTGAGAAGGCAAAAAATTTTTCGCAATTCTGCTGCTCCAAAAGCTTAACCAGAATGGCCTAGGGAAAAAATACACATACCGTTGTAATCGGGCGAGCTTCTACTTTCAGATACAATAGGAATTTTTGGGTTAGGTCAATCCGTTCGCGAGATATGGGAGTTTGAAGCCAAGAAATGGTTGAGAAGGCAACAAATTTTTCGCACTTCTGCTGCTCCAAACGCTTAACCAGAATGGCCTTGGGAAAAAATACCCATACCGTTGTAATCGGACGAGTTTCTACTTTCAGTTACAATAAGAATTTTTGGGTTAGGTCAATCCGTTCTCGAGATATGAGAGTTTGAAGCTACGAAATCGTTGAGAAGACAACAAATTTGTCGCACTTCTGCTGCTCCAAACGCTTAACCAGAATGGCCTAG
This sequence comes from Ptiloglossa arizonensis, assembly GCF_051014685.1. Taxonomy (NCBI): domain Eukaryota; kingdom Metazoa; phylum Arthropoda; class Insecta; order Hymenoptera; family Colletidae; genus Ptiloglossa; species Ptiloglossa arizonensis. The sequence goes on from NW_027478668.1 coordinate 398,087, forward strand.
GGAAAAAATACCCATACCCTTGTAATCGGACGAGTTTCTACTTTCAGTTACAATAGGAATTTTTGTGTTAGGTCAATCCGTTCTCGAGATATGGGACTTTGAAGCTAATAAATGTTTGACAAGACAACAAATTTTTCGCACTTCTGCTGCTCCAATCGCTTAACCAGAATGGCCTAGGGAAAAAATACACACACCGTTGTAATCGGGCGAGTTTCTACTTTCAGATGCAATAGGAATCTTTGGGTTAGGACAATCCGCTCGCGAGATATGGGAGTCTGAAGCTACGAAATGGTTGAGAGGACAACAAATTTTTCGCACTTCTGCTACTCCAAACGCTTAACCAGAATGGCCTTGGGAAAAAATACCCATACCGTTGTAATCGGACGAGTTTCTACTTTCAGTTACAATAAGAATTTTTGGGTTAGGTCAATCCGTTCTCGAGATATGGGACTTTGAAGCTAAGAAATGGTTGACAAGACAACAAATTTTTCGCACTTCTGCTGCTCCAATCGCTTAACCAGAATGGCCTAGGGAAAAAATACACATACCGTTGTAATCGGGCGAGTTTCTACTTTCAGGTGCAATAGGGATCTTTGGGTTAGGACAATCCGCTCGCGAGTTATGGGAGTTTGAAGCTACGAAATGGTTGAGAAGACAACAAATTTTTCGCACTTCTGCTGCTCCAAACGCTTAACCAGAATGGCCTAGGGAAAAAATACCCATACCCTTGTAATCGGACGAGTTTCTACATTCAGTTACAATAGGAATTTTTGTGTTAGGTCAATCCGTTCTCGAGATATGGGATTTTGAAGCTAAGAAATGGTTGAGAAGACAACAAATTTTTCGCACTTCTGCTGCCCCAAACGCTTAACCAGAATGGCTTAGGGAAAAAATACACATACGGCAGTAATCGGGCGAGTTTCTACTTTCAGATGCAATAGGAATTTTTGGGTTAGGTCAGTCCGTTCGCGAGATATGGGAGTTTGAAGCCAAGAAATGGTTGAGAAGGCAAAAAATTTTTCGCAATTCTGCGGCTCCAAACGCTTAACCAGAATGGCCTAGGGAAAAAATACACATACCGTTGTAATCGGGCGAGCTTCTACTTTCAGATGCAATAGGAATTTTTGGGTTAGGTCAATCCGTTCTCAAGATATGGGACTTTGAAGCTAAGAAATGGTTGAGAAGACAACAAATTTTTCGCAATTCTGCTGCTCCAAACGCTTAACCAGAATGGCCTAGGGAAAAAATATCCATACCCTTGTAATCGGACGAGTTTCTACTTTCAGTTACAATAGGAATTTTTGTGTTAGGTCAATCCGTTCTCGAGATATGGGACTTTGAAGCCAAGAAATGGTTGAGAAGGCAAAAAATTTTTCGCAATTCTGCTGATCCAAAAGCTTAACCAGAATGGCCTAGGGAAAAAATACACATACCGTTGTAATCGGGCGAGTTTCTACTTTCAGGTGCAATAGGGATCTTTGGGTTAGGACAATCCGCTCGCGAGTTATGGGAGTTTGAAGCTACGAAATGGTTGAGAAGACAACAAATTTTTCGCACTTCTGCTGCTCCAAACGCTTAACCAGAATGGCCTAGGGAAAAAATACCCATACCCTTGTAATCGGACGAGTTTCTACATTCAGTTACAATAGGAATTTTTGTGTTAGGTCAATCCGTTCTCGAGATATGGGATTTTGAAGCTAAGAAATGGTTGAGAAGACAACAAATTTTTCGCACTTCTGCTGCCCCAAACGCTTAACCAGAATGGCTTAGGGAAAAAATACACATACGGCAGTAATCGGGCGAGTTTCTACTTTCAGATGCAATAGGAATTTTTGGGTTAGGTCAGTCCGTTCGCGAGATATGGGAGTTTGAAGCCAAGAAATGGTTGAGAAGGCAAAAAATTTTTCGCAATTCTGCGGCTCCAAACGCTTAACCAGAATGGCCTAGGGAAAAAATACACATACCGTTGTAATCGGGCGAGCTTCTACTTTCAGATGCAATAGGAATTTTTGGGTTAGGTCAATCCGTTCTCAAGATATGGGACTTTGAAGCTAAGAAATGGTTGAGAAGACAACAAATTTTTCGCAATTCTGCTGCTCCAAACGCTTAACCAGAATGGCCTAGGGAAAAAATATCCATACCCTTGTAATCGGACGAGTTTCTACTTTCAGTTACAATAGGAATTTTTGTGTTAGGTCAATCCGTTCTCGAGATATGGGACTTTGAAGCCAAGAAATGGTTGAGAAGGCAAAAAATTTTTCGCAATTCTGCTGATCCAAAAGCTTAACCAGAATGGAATAGGGAAAAAATACACATACCGCAGTAATCGAGCAAGTTTCTACTTTCAGATGCAATAGGAATTTTTGGGTTAGGTCAATCCGTTCGCGAGATATGGGAGTTTGAAGCCAAGAAATGGTTGAGAAGGCAAAAAATTTTTCGCAATTCTGATGCTCCAAACGCTTAACCAGAATGGCCTATGGAAAAAATGCACATACCTTTGTAATCGGGCGAGTTTCTACTTTCAGATGCAACAGGAATTTTTGGGTTAGGTCAATCCGTTCGCGAGATATGGGAGTTTGAAGCCAAGAAATGGTTGAGAAGGCAAAAAATTTTTCGCTATTCTGCTGCTCCAAACGATTAACCAGAATGGCCTAGGGAAAAAATACACATACCGTTGTAGTTTGGCGAGTTTCTACTTTCAGATGCAACAGGAATTTTTGGGTTAGGTCAATCCGCTCGCGAGATATGGGAGTTTGAAGCTAAGAAATGGTTGAGAAGACAACAAATTTTTCGCACTTCTGCTGCCCCAAACGCTTAACCAGAATGGCCTATGGAAAAAATGCACATACCTTTGTAATCGGGCGAGTTTCTACTTTCAGATGCAACAGGAATTTTTGGGTTAGGTCAATCCGTTCGCGAGATATGGTAGTTTGAAGCTAAGAAGTGGTTGAGAAGACAACAAATTTTTCGCAATTCTGCTGCTCCAAAAGCTTAACCAGAATGGCCCCGGGGAAAAAATACACATACCGTTGTAATCGGGCGAGTTTCTACTTTCAGATGCAATAGGAATTTTTGGGTTAGGTCAATCCGCTCGCGAGATATGGGAGTTTGAAGCTAAGAAATGGTTGAGAAGACAACAAATTTTTCGCACTTCTGCTGCCCCAAACGCTTATCCAGAATGGCTTAGGGAAAAAATACACATACGGCAGTAATCGGGCGAGTTTCTACTTTCAGATGCAATAGGAATTTTTGGGTTAGGCCAATCCGTTCGCGAGATATGGGAGTTTGAAGCTACGAAATCGTTGAGAAGACAACAAATTTTTCGCACTTCTGCTGCTCCAAACGCTTAACCAGAATGGCCTAGGGAAAAAATACCCATACCGTTGTAATCGGACGAGTTTCTACTTTCAGTTACAATAGGAATTTTTGGGTTAGGTCAATCCGTTCGCGAGATATGGGACTTTGAAGCTAAGAAATGGTTGACAAGACAACAAATTTTTCGCAATTCTGCTGCTCCAATCGCTTAACCAGAATGGGCTAGGGAAAAAGTACACATACCGCAGTAATCGGGCGAGTTTCTACTTTCAGATGCAATAGGAATTTTTGGGTTAGGTCAATCCGTTCGCGAGATATGGGAGTTTGAAGCCAAGAAATGGTTGAGAAGGCAAAAAATTTTTCGCAATTCTGCGGCTCCAAACGCTTAACCAGAATGGCCTAGGGAAAAAATACACATACCGTTGTAATCGGGCGAGCTTCTACTTTCAGATGCAATAGGAATTTTTGGGTTAGGTCAATACGTTCGCGAGATATGGGAGTTTGAAGCTACGAAATCGTTGAGAAGACAACAAATTTTTCGCACTTCTGCTGCTCCAAACGCTTAACCAGAATGGCCTAGGGAAAAAATACCCATACCGTTGTAATCGGACGAGTTTCTACTTTCAGTTACAATAGGAATTTTTGGGTTAGGTCATTCCGTTCGCGAGATATGGGACTTTGAAGCTAAGAAATGGTTGACAAGACAACAAATTTTTCGCACTTCTGCTGCTCCAAACGCTTAACCAGAATGGCCTAGGGAAAAAATACCCATACCGTTGTAATCGGACGAGTTTCTACTTTCAGTTACAATAGGAATTTTTGGGTTAGGTCATTCCGTTCGCGAGATATGGGACTTTGAAGCTAAGAAATGGTTGACAAGACAACAAATTTTTCGCACTTCTGCTGCTCCAATCGCTTAACCAGAATGGGCCAGGGAAAAAATACACATACCGTTGTAGTCGGGCGAGATTCTACTTTCAGATACAATAGGAATTTTTGGGTTAGGTCAATCCGTTCGCGAGATATGGGACTTTGAAGCTAAGAAATGGTTGAGAAGACAACAAATTTTTCGCACTTCTGCTGCTCCAAACGCTTAACCAGAATGGCCTAGGGAAAAAATACCCATACCGTTGTAATCGGGCGAGTTTCTACTTTCAGATGCAATAGGAATTTTTGGGTTAGGTCAATCCGTCAGCGAGATATGGGACTTTGAAGCTAAGAAATGGTTGAGAAGGCAAAAAATTTTTCGCAATTCTGCGGCTCCAAACGCTTAACCAGAATGGCCTAGGGAAAAAATACACATACCGTTGTAATCGGGCGAGCTTCTACTTTCAGATGCAATAGGAATTTTTGGATTAGGGCAATCCGTTCGCGAGATATGAGAGTTTGAAGCTACGAAATCGTTGAGAAGACAACAAATTTGTCGCACTTCTGCTGCTCCAAACGCTTAACCAGAATGGCCTAGGGAAAAAATACCCATACCCTTGTAATCGGACGAGTTTCTACTTTCAGTTACATTAGGAATTTTTGTGTTAGGTCAATCCGTTCTCGAGATATGGGACTTTGAAGCTAAGAAATGGTTGAGAAGACAACAAATTTTTCGCACTTCTGCTGCTCCAAACGCTTAACCAGAATGGCCTAGGGAAAAAATACACATACCGTTGTAATCGGACGAGTTTCTACCTTCAGTTACAATTGCAAATTTTTGGGTTAGGTCAATCCGTTCTCGAGATATGGGACTTTGAAGCCAAGAAATGGTTGAGAAGGCAAAAAATTTTTCGCAATTCTGCTGCTCCAAAAGCTTAACCAGAATGGCCTAGGGAAAAAATACACATACCGCAGTAATCGGGCGAGTTTCTACTTTCAGATGCAATAGGAATTTTTGGGTTAGGTAAATCCGTTCGCGAGATATGGGAGTTTGAAGCCAAGAAATGGTTGAGAAGGCAAAAAATTTCTCGCAATTCTGCTGCTCCAAAAGCTTAACCAGAATGGCCTAGGGAAAAAATACACATACCGCAGTAATCGGGCGAGTTTCTACTTTCAGATGCAATAGGAATTTTTGGGTTAGGTAAATCCGTTCGCGAGATATGAGAGTTTGAAGCTACGAAATCGTTGAGAAGACAACAAATTTTTCGCACTTCTGCTGCTCCAAACGCTTAACCAGAATGGCCTAGGGAAAAAATACCCATACCGTTGTGATCGGACGAGTTTCTACTTTCAGTTACAATAGGAATTTTTGTGTTAGGTCGATCCGTTCGCGAGATATGGGACTTTGAATCTAAGAAATGTTTGAGAAGACAACAAATTTTTCGCACTTCTGCTGCTCCAAACGCTTAACCAGAATGGCCTAGGGAAAAAATACCCATACCGTTGTAATCGGACGAGTTTCTACTTTCAGTTACAATAGCAATTTTTGGGTTAGGTCAATCCGTTCTCGAGATATGGGACTCTGAAGCTAAGAAATGGTTGAGAAGACAACAAATTTTTCGCACTTCTGCTGCTCCAATCGCTTAACCAGAATGGGCTAGGGAAAAAATACACATACCGTTGTAGTCGGGCGAGATTCTACTTTCAGATACAATAGGAATCTTTGGGTTAGGACAATCCGCTCGCGAGTTATGGGAGTTTGAAGCTACGAAATGGTTGAGAAGACAACAAATTTTTTGCACTTCTGCTGCTCCAAACGCTTAACCAGAATGGCCTAGGGAAAAAATACCCATACCCTTGTAATCGGACGAGTTTCTACTTTCAGTTACAATAGGAATTTTTGTGTTAGGTCAATCCGTTCTCGAGATATGGGAGTTTGAAGCCAAGAAATGGTTGAGAAGGCAAAAAATTTTTCGCAATTCTGATGCTCCAAACGCTTAACCAGAATGGCCTATGGAAAAAATGCACATACCTTTGTAATCGGGCGAGTTTCTACTTTCAGATGCAACAGGAATTTTTGGGTTAGGTCAATCCGTTCGCGAGATATGGGAGTTTGAAGCCAAGAAATGGTTGAGAAGGCAAAAAATTTTTCGCTATTCTGCTGCTCCAAACGATTAACCAGAATGGCCTAGGGAAAAAATACACATACCGTTGTAGTTTGGCGAGTTTCTACTTTCAGATGCAACAGGAATTTTTGGGTTAGGTCAATCCGCTCGCGAGATATGGGAGTTTGAAGCTAAGAAATGGTTGAGAAGACAACAAATCTTTCGCACTTCTGCTGCCCCAAACGCTTAACCAAAATGGCCAAGGGAAAAAATACACATACGGCAGTAATCGGGCGAGTTTCTACTATCAGATGCAATAGGAATTTTTGGGTTAGGTCAATCCGTTCGCGAGATATGGGAGTTTGAAGCCAAGAAATGGTTGAGAAGGCAAAAAATTTTTCGCAATTCTGCGGCTCCAAACGCTTAACCAGAATGGCCTAGGGAAAAAATACACATACCGTTGTAGTCGGGCGAGTTTCTACTTTCAGATGCAACAGGAATTTTTGGGTTAGGTCAATCCGTTCGCGAGATATGGTAGTTTGAAGCTAAGAAGTGGTTGAGAAGACAACAAATTTTTCGCAATTCTGCTGCTCCAAAAGTTTAACCAGAATGGCCCCGGGGAAAAATACACATACCGTTGTAATCGGGGGAGTTTCTACTTTCAGATGCAATAGGAATTTTTGGGTTAGGTCAATCCGCTCGCGAGATATGGGAGTTTGAAGCTAAGAAATGGTTGAGAAGACAACAAATTTTTCGCAATTCTGCTGCCCCAAACGCTTATCCAGAATGGCTTAGGGAAAAAATACACATACGGCAGTAATCGGGCGAGTTTCTACTTTCAGATGCAATAGGAATTTTTGGGTTAGGCCAATCCGTTCGCGAGATATGGGAGTTTGAAGCTACGAAATCGTTGAGAAGACAACAAATTTTTCGCACTTCTGCTGCTCCAAAGGCTTAACCAGAATGGCCTTGGGAAAAAATACCCATAACGTTGTAATCGGACGAGTTTCTACTTTCAGTTACAATAGGAATTTTTGGGTTAGGTCAATCCGTTCGCGAGATATGGGACTTTGAAGCTAAGAAATGGTTGACAAGACAACAAATTTTTCGCAATTCTGCTGCTCCAATCGCTTAACCAGAATGGGCTAGGGAAAAAGTACACATACCGCAGTAATCGGGCGAGTTTCTACTTTCAGATGCAATAGGAATTTTTGGGTTAGGTCAATCCGTTCGCGAGATATGGGAGTTTGAAGCCAAGAAATGGTTGAGAAGGCAAAAAATTTTTCGCAATTCTGCGGCTCCAAACGCTTAACCAGAATGGCCTAGGGAAAAAATACACATACCGTTGTAATCGGGCGAGCTTCTACTTTCAGATGCAATAGGAATTTTTGGGTTAGGTCAATCCGTTCGCGAGATATGGGAGTTTGAAGCTACGAAATCGTTGAGAAGACAACAAATTTTTCGCACTTCTGCTGCTCCAAACGCTTAACCAGAATGGCCTAGGGAAAAAATACCCATACCGTTGTAATCGGACGAGTTTCTACTTTCAGTTACAATAGGAATTTTTGGGTTAGGTCATTCCGTTCGCGAGATATGGGACTTTGAAGCTAAGAAATGGTTGACAAGACAACAAATTTTTCGTACTTCTGCTGCTCCAAACGCTTAACCAGAATGGCCTAGGGAAAAAATACCCATACAGTTGTAATCGGACGAGTTTCTACTTTCAGTTACAATAGGAATTTTTGGGTTAGGTCATTCCGTTCGCGAGATATGGGACTTTGAAGCTAAGAAATGGTTGACAAGACAACAAATTTTTCGCACTTCTGCTGCTCCAATCGCTTAACCAGAATGGGCCAGGGAAAAAATACACATACCGTTGTAGTCGGGCGAGATTCTACTTTCAGATACAATAGGAATTTTTGGGTTAGGTCAATCCGTTCGCGAGATATGGGACTTTGAAGCTAAGAAATGGTTGAGAAGACAACAAATTTTTCGCACTTCTGCTGCTCCAAACGCTTAACCAGAATGGCCTAGGGAAAAAATACCCATACCGTTGTAATCGGGCGAGTTTCTACTTTCAGATGCAATAGGAATTTTTGGGTTAGGTCAATCCGTCAGCGAGATATGAGAGTTTGAAGCCAAGAAATGGTTGAGAAGGCAAAAAATTTTTCGCAATTCTGCGGCTCCAAACGCTTAACCAGAATGGCCTAGGGAAAAAATACACATACCGTTGTAATCGGGCGAGCTTCTACTTTCAGATGCAATAGGAATTTTTGGATTAGGGCAATCCGTTCGCGAGATATGAGAGTTTGAAGCTACGAAATCGTTGAGAAGACAACAAATTTGTCGCACTTCTGCTGCTCCAAACGCTTAACCAGAATGGCCTAGGGAAAAAATACCCATACCCCTGTAATCGGACGAGTTTCTACTTTCAGTTACATTAGGAATTTTTGTGTTAGGTCAATCCGTTCCCGAGATATGGGACTTTGAAGCTAAGAAATGGTTGAGAAGACAACAAATTTTTCGCACTTCTGCTGCTCCAAACGCTTAACCAGAATGGCCTAGGGAAAAAATACACATACCGTTGTAATCGGACGAGTTTCTACTTTCAGTTACAATTGCAAATTTTTGGGTTAGGTCAATCCGTTCTCGAGATATGGGACTTTGAAGCCAAGAAATGGTTGAGAAGGCAAAAAATTTTTCGCAATTCTGCTGCTCCAAAAGCTTAATCAGAATGGCCTAGGGAAAAAATACACATACCGCAGTAATCGGGCGAGTTTCTACTTTCAGATGCAATAGGAATTTTTGGGTTAGGTAAATCCGTTCGCGAGATATGAGAGTTTGAAGCTACGAAATCGTTGAGAAGACAACAAATTTTTCGCACTTCTGCTGCTCCAAACGCTTAACCAGAATGGCCTAGGGAAAAAATACCCATACCGTTGTAATCGGACGAGTTTCTACTTTCAGTTACAATAGGAATTTTTGTGTTAGGTCGATCCGTTCGCGAGATATGGGACTTTGAATCTAAGAAATGTTTGAGAAGACAACAAATTTTTCGCACTTCTGCTGCTCCAAACGCTTAACCAGAATGGCCTAGGGAAAAAATACCCATACCGTTGTAATCGGACGAGTTTCTACTTTCAGTTACAATAGCAATTTTTGGGTTAGGTCAATCCGTTCTCGAGATATGGGACTCTGAAGCTAAGAAATGGTTGAGAAGACAACAAATTTTTCGCACTTCTGCTGCTCTAATCGCTTAACCAGAATGGGCTAGGGAAAAAATACACATACCGTTGTAGTCGGGCGAGATTCTACTTTCAGATACAATAGGAATTTTTGGGTTAGGTCAATCCGTTCGCGAGATATGGGACTTTGAAGCTAAGAAATGGTTGAGAAGACAACAAATTTGTCGCACTTCTGCTGCTCCAAACGCTTAACCAGAATGGCCTAGGGAAAAAATACCCATACCCTTGTAATCGGGCGAGTTTCTACTTTCAGTTACAATAGGAATTTTTGGGTTAGGTCAATCCGTTCTCGAGATATGGGACTTTGAAGCTAAGAAATGGTTGAGAAGACAACAAATTTTTCGCACTTCTGCTGCTCGAAACGCTTAACCAGAATGGCCTAGGGAAAAAATACACATACCGTTGTAATCGGACGAGTTTCTACTTTCAGTTACAATTGCAAATTTTTGGGTTAGGTCAATCCGTTCTCGAGATATGGGACTTTGAAGCCAAGAAATGGTTGAGAAGGCAAAAAATTTTTCGCAATTCTGCTGCTCCAAAAGCTTAACCAGAATGGCCTAGGGAAAAAATACACATACCGCAGTAATCGGGCGATTTTCTACTTTCAGATGCAATAGGAATCTTTGGGTTAGGACAATCCGCTCGCGAGTTATGGGAGTTTGAAGCTACGAAATGGTTGAGAAGACAACAAATTTTTCGCACTTCTGCTGCTCCAAACGCTTAACCAGAATGGCCTAGGGAAAAAATACCCCTACCCTTGTAATCGGACGAGTTTCTACATTCAGTTACAATAGGAATTTTTGTGTTAGGTCAATCCGTTCTCGAGTTATGGGATTTTGAAGCTAAGAAATGGTTGAGAAGACAACAAATTTTTCGCACTTCTGCTGCCCCAAACGCTTAACCAGAATGGCTTAGGGAAAAAATACACATACGGCAGTAATCGGGCGAGTTTCTACTTTCAGATGCAATAGGAATTTTTGTGTTAGGTCAGTCCGTTCGCGAGATATGGGAGTTTGAAGCCAAGAAATGGTTGAGAAGGCAAAAAATTTTTCGCAATTCTGCGGCTCCAAACGCTTAACCAGAATGGCCTAGGGAAAAAATACACATACCGTTGTAATCGGGCGAGCTTCTACTTTCAGATGCAATAGGAATTTTTGGGTTAGGTCAATCCGTTCGCGAGATATGAGAGTTTGAAGCTACGAAATCGTTGAGAAGACAACAAATTTGTCGCACTTCTGCTGCTCCAAACGCTTAACCAGAATGGCCTAGGGAAAAAATACCCATACCCTTGTAATCGGACGAGTTTCTACTTTCAGTTACAATAGGAATTTTTGTGTTAAGTCAATCCGTTCTCGAGATATGGGACTTTGAAGCTAAGAAATGGTTGAGAAGACAAAAAATTTTTCGCAATTCTGCTGCTCCAAGCGCTTAACCAGAATGGCCTAGGGAAAAAATACCCATACCCTTGTAATCGGACTAGTTTCTACTTTCAGTTACAATAGGAATTTTTGTGTTAGGTCAATCCGTTCTCGAGATATGGGACTTTGAAGCCAAGAAATGGTTGAGAAGGCAAAAAATTTTTCGCAATTCTGCTGATCCAAAAGCTTAACCAGAATGGCCTAGGGAAAAAATACACATACCGCAGTAATCGAGCGAGTTTCTACTTTCAGATGCAATAGGAATTTTTGGGTTAGGTCAATCCGTTCGCGAGATATGGGAGTTTGAAGCCAAGAAATGGTTGAGAAGGCAAAAAATTTTTCGCAATTCTGATGCTCCAAACGCTTAACCAGAATGGCCTATGGAAAAAATACACATACCTTTGTAATCGGGCGAGTTTCTACTTTCAGATGCAACAGGAATTTTTGGGTTAGGTCAATCCGTTCGCGAGATATGGGAGTTTGAAGCCAAGAAATGGTTGAGAAGGCAAAAAATTTTTCGCTATTCTGCTGCTCCAAACGGTTAACCAGAATGGCCTAGGGAAAAAATACACATACCGTTGTAGTTTGGCGAGTTTCTACTTTCAGATGCAACAGGAATTTTTGGGTTAGGTCAATCCGCTCGCGAGATATGGGAGTTTGAAGCTAAGAAATGGTTGAGAAGACAACAAATTTTTCGCACTTCTGCTGCCCCAAACGCTTAACCAGAATGGCCAAGGGAAAAAATACACATACGGCAGTAATCGGGCGAGTTTCTACTATCAGATGCAATAGGAATTTTTGGGTTAGGTCAATCCGTTCGCGAGATATGGGAGTTTGAAGCCAAGAAATGGTTGAGAAGGCAAAAAACTTTTCGCAATTCTGCGGCTCCAAACGCTTAACCAGAATGGCCTAGGGAAAAAATACACATACCGTTGTAGTCGGGCGAGTTTCTACTTTCAGATGCAACAGGAATTTTTGGGTTAGGTCAATCCGTTCGCGAGATATGGTAGTTTGAAGCTAAGAAGTGGTTGAGAAGACAACAAATTTTTCGCAATTCTGCTGCTCCAAAAGCTTAACCAGAATGGCCCAGGGAAAAAATACACATACCGTTGTAATCGGGCGAGTTTCTACTTTCAGATGCAATAGGAATTTTTGGGTTAGGTCAATCCGCTCGCGAGATATGGGAGTTTGAAGCTAAGAAATGGTTGAGAAGACAACAAATTTTTCGCACTTCTGCTGCCCCAAACGCTTATCCAGAATGGCCTAGGGAAAAAATACACATACGGCAGTAATCGGGCGAGTTTCTACTTTCAGATGCAATAGGAATTTTTGGGTTAGGCCAATCCGTTCGCGAGATATGGGAGTTTGAAGCTACGAAATCGTTGAGAAGACAACAAATTTTTCGCACTTCTGCTGCTCCAAAGGCTTAACCAGAATGGCCTTGGGAAAAAATACCCATAACGTTGTAATCGGACGAGTTTCTACTTTCAGTTACAATAGGAATTTTTGGGTTAGGTCAATCCGTTCGCGAGATATGGGACTTTGAAACTAAGAAATGGTTGACAAGACAACAAATTTTTCGCAATTCTGCTGCTCCAATCGCTTAACCAGAATGGGCTAGGGAAAAAGTACACATACCGCAGTAATCGGGCGAGTTTCTACTTTCAGATGCAATAGGAATTTTTGGGTTAGGTCAATCCGTTCGCGAGATATGGGAGTTTGAAGCCAAGAAATGGTTGAGAAGGCAAAAAATTTTTCGCAATTCTGCGGCTCCAAACGCTTAACCAGAATGGCCTAGGGAAAAAATACACATACCGTTGTAATCGGGCGAGCTTCTACTTTCAGATGCAATAGGAATTTTTGGGTTAGGTCAATCCGTTCGCGAGATATGGGAGTTTGAAGCTACGAAATCGTTGAGAAGACAACAAATTTTTCGCACTTCTGCTGCTCCAAACGCTTAACCAGAATGGCCTAGGGAAAAAATACCCATACCGTTGTAATCGGACGAGTTTCTACTTTCAGTTACAATAGGAATTTTTGGGTTAGGTCATTCCGTTCGCGAGATATGGGACTTTGAAGCTAAGAAATGGTTGACAAGACAACAAATTTTTCGCACTTCTGCTGCTCCAAACGCTTAACCAGAATGGCCTAGGGAAAAAATACCCATACCGTTGTAATCGGACGAGTTTCTACTTTCAGTTACAATAGGAATTTTTGGGTTAGGTCATTCCGTTCGCGAGATATGGGACTTTGAAACTAAGAAATGGTTGATAAGACAACAAATTTTTCGCACTTCTGCTGCTCCAATCGCTTAACCAGAATGGGCTAGGGAAAAAATACACATACCGTTGTAGTCGGGCGAGATTCTACTTTCAGATACAATAGGAATTTTTGGGTTAGGTCAATCCGTTCGCGAGATATGGGACTTTGAATCTAAGAAATGGTTGAGAACACAACAAATTTTTCGCACTTCTGCTGCTCCAAACGCTTAACCAGAATGGCCTAGGGAAAAAATACCCATACCGTTGTAATCGGGCGAGTTTCTACTTTCAGATGCAATAGGAATTTTTGGGTTAGGTCAATCCGTCAGCGAGATATGGGAGTTTGAAGCCAAGAAATGGTTGAGAAGGCAAAAAATTTTTCGCAATTCTGTGGCTCCAAACGCTTAACCAGAATGGCCTAGGGAAAAAATACACATACCGTTGTAATCGGGCGAGCTTCTACTTTCAGATGCAATAGGAATTTTTGGGTTAGGGCAATCCGTTCGCGAGATATGAGAGTTTGAAGCTACGAAATCGTTGAGAAGACAACAAATTTGTCGCACTTCTGCTGCTCCAAACGCTTAACCAGAATGGCCTAGGGAAAAAATACCCATACCCTTGTAATCGGACGAGTTTCTACTTTCAGTTACATTAGGAATTTTTGTGTTAGGTCAATCCGTTCTCGAGATATGGGACTTTGAAGCTAAGAAATGGTTGAGAAGACAACAAATTTTTCGCACTTCTGCTGCTCCAAACGCTTAACCAGAATGGCCTAGGGAAAAAATACACATACCGTTGTAATCGGACGAGTTTCTACTTTCAGTTACAATTGCAAATTTTTGGGTTAGGTCAATCCGTTCTCGAGATATGGGACTTTGAAGCCAAGAAATGGTTGAGAAGGCAAAAAATTTTTCGCAATTCTGCTGCTCCAAAAGCTTAACCAGAATGGCCTAGGGAAAAAATACACATACCGCAGTAATCGGGCGAGTTTCTACTTTCAGATGCAATAGGAATTTTTGGGTTAGGTCAATCCGTTCGCGAGATATGGGAGTTTGAAGCCAAGAAATGGTTGAGAAGGCAAAAAATTTCTCGCAATTCTGCTGCTCCAAAAGCTTAACCAGAATGGCCTAGGGAAAAAATACACATACCGCAGTAATCGGGCGAGTTTCTACTTTCAGATGCAATAGTAATTTTTGGGTTAGGTCAATCCGTTCGCGAGATATGAGAGTTTGAAGCTACGAAATCGTTGAGAAGACAACAAATTTTTCGCACTTCTGCTGCTCCAAACGCTTAACCAGAATGGCCTAGGGAAAAAATACCCATACCGTTGTAATCGGACGAGTTTCTACTTTCAGTTACAATAGGAATTTTTGTGTTAGGTCGATCCGTTCGCGAGATATGGGACTTTGAAGCTAAGAAATGTTTGAGAAGACAACAAATTTTTCGCACTTCTGCTGCTCCAAACGCTTAACCAGAATGGCCTAGGGAAAAAATACCCATACCGTTGTAATCGGACGAGTTTCTACTTTCAGTTACAATAGCAATTTTTGGGTTAGGTCAATCCGTTCTCGAGATATGGGACTCTGAAGCTAAGAAATGGTTGAGAAGACAACAAATTTTTCGCACTTCTGCTGCTCCAATCGCTTAACCAGAATGGGCTAGGGAAAAAATACCCATACCGTTGTAATCGGACGAGTTTCTACTTTCAGATGCAATAGGAATTTTTGGGTTAGGTCAATCCGTTCGCGAGATATGGGAGTTTGAAGCTACGAAATCGTTGAGAAGACAACAAATTTTTCGCACTTCTGCTGCTCCAAACGCTTAACCAGAATGGCCTAGGGAAAAAATACCCATACCGTTGTAATCGGACGAGTTTCTACTTTCAGTTACAATAGGAATTTTTGGGTTAGGTCATTCCGTTCGCGAGATATGGGACTTTGAAGCTAAGAAATGGTTGACAAGACAACAAATTTTTCGCACTTCTGCTGCTCCAAACGCTTAACCAGAATGGCCTAGGGAAAAAATACCCATACCGTTGTAATCGGACGAGTTTCTACTTTCAGTTACAATAGGAATTTTTGGGTTAGGTCATTCCGTTCGCGAGATATGGGACTTTGAAGCTAAGAAATGGTTGACAAGACAACAAATTTTTCGCACTTCTGCTGCTCCAATCGCTTAACCAGAATGGGCTAGGGAAAAAATACTCATACCGTTGTAGTCGGGCGAGATTCTACTTTCAGATACAATAGGAATTTTTGGGTTAGGTCAATCCGTTCGCGAGATATGGGACTTTGAAGCTAAGAAATGGTTGAGAAGACAACAAATTGTTCGCACTTCTGCTGCTCCAAACGCTTAACCAGAATGGCCTAGGGAAAAAATACACATACCGTTGTAATCGGGCGAGCTTCTACTTTCAGATGCAATAGGAATTTTTGGGTTAGGGCAATCCGTTCGCGAGATATGAGAGTTTGAAGCTACGAAATCGTTGAGAAGACAACAAATTTGTCGCACTTCTGCTGCTCCAAACGCTTAACCAGAATGGCCTAGGGAAAAAATACCCATACCGTTGTAATCAGACGAGTTTCTACTTTCAGTTACATTAGGAATTTTTGTGTTAGGTCAATCCGTTCTCGAGATATGGGACTTTGAAGCTAAGAAATGGTTGAGAAGACAACAAATTTTTCGCACTTCTGCTGCTCCAAACGCTTAACTAGAATGGCCTAGGGAAAAAATACACATACCGTTGTAATCGGACGAGTTTCTACTTTCAGTTACAATTGCAAATTTTTGGGTTAGGTCAATCCGTTCTCGAGATATGGGACTTTGAAGCCAAGAAATGGTTGAGAAGGCAAAAAATTTTTCGCAATTCTGCTGCTCCAAAAGCTGAACCAGAATGGCCTAGGGAAAAAATACACATACCGCAGTAATCGGGCGAGTTTCTACTTTCAGATGCAATAGGAATTTTTGGGTTAGGTCAATCCGTTCGCGAGATATGGGAGTTTGAAGCCAAGAAATGGTTGAGAAGGCAAAAAATTTCTCGCAATTCTGCTGCTCCAAAAGCTTAACCAGAATGGCCTAGGGAAAAAATACACATACCGCAGTAATCGGGCGAGTTTCTACTTTCAGATGCAATAGGAATTTTTGGGTTAGGTCAATCCGTTCGCGAGATATGAGAGTTTGAAGCTACGAAATCGTTGAGAAGACAACAAATTTTTCGCACTTCTGCTGCTCCAAACGCTTAACCAGAATGGCCTAGGGAAAAAATACCCATACCGTTGTAATCGGACGAGTTTCTACTTTCAGTTACAATAGGAATTTTTGTGTTAGGTCGATCCGTTCGCGAGATATGGGACTTTGAAGCTAAGAAATGTTTGAGAAGACAACAAATTTTTCGCACTTCTGCTGCTCCAAACGCTTAACCAGAATGGCCTAGGGAAAAAATACCCATACCGTTGTAATCGGACGAGTTTCTACTTTCAGTTACAATAGCAATTTTTGGGTTAGGTCAATCCGTTCTCGAGATATGGGACTCTGAAGCTAAGAAATGGTTGAGAAGACAACAAATTTTTCGCACTTCTGCTGCTCCAATCGCTTAACCAGAATGGGCTAGGGAAAAAATACACAAACCGTTGTAGTCGGGCGAGATTCTACTTTCAGATACAATAGGAATTTTTGGGTTAGGTCAATCCGTTCGCGAGATATGGGACTTTGAAGCTAAGAAATGGTTGAGAAGACAACAAATTTTTCGCACTTCTGCTGCTCCAAACGCTTAACCAGAATGGCCTAGGGAAAAAATTCACATACAGTTCTAATCGGGCGAGCTTCTACTTTCAGATGCAATAGGAATTTTTGGGTTAGGTCAATCCGTTCGCGAGATATGAGAGTTTGAAGCTACGAAATCGTTGAGAAGACAACAAATTTGTCGCACTTCTGCTGCTCCAAACGCTTAACCAGAATGGCCTAGGGAAAAAATACCCATACCCTTGTAATCGGGCGAGTTTCTACTTTCAGTTACAATAGGAATTTTTGGGTTAGGTCAATCCGTTCTCGAGATATGGGACTCTGAAGCTAAGAAATGGTTGAGAAGACAACAAATTTTTCGCACTTCTGCTGCTCCAATCGCTTAACCAGAATGGCCTAGGGAAAAAATACCCATACCGTTGTAATCGGACGAGTTTCTACTTTCAGATGCAATAGGAATCTTTGGGTTAGGACAATCCGCTCGCGAGATATGGGAGTCTGAAGCTACGAAATGGTTGAGAAGACAACAAATTTTTCGCACTTCTGCTACTCCAAACGCTTAACCAGAATGGCCTTGGGAAAAAATACCCATACCGTTGTAATCGGACGAGTTTCTACTTTCAGTTACAATAGGAATTTTTGGGTTAGGTCAATCCGTTCTCGAGATATGGGACTTTGAAGCTAAGAAATGTTTGACAAGACAACAAATTTTTCGCACTTCTGCTGCTCCAATCGCTTAACCAGAATGGCCTAGGGAAAAAATACATATACCGTTGTAATCGGGCGAGCTTCTACTTTCAGGTGCAATAGGAATTTTTGGGTTAGTTCAATCCGTTCGCGAGATATGGGAATTTGAATCTAAGAAATGGTTGAGAAGACAACTAATTTTTCGCACTTCTGCTGCTCCAAACGCTTAACCAGAATGGCCTAGGGAAAAAATACCCATACCGTTGTAATCGGACGAGTTTCTACTTTCAGTTACAATAGGAATTTTTGGGTTAGGTCATTCCGTTCGCGAGATATGGGACTTTGAAGCTAAGAAATGGTTGACAAGACAACAAATTTTTCGCACTTCTGCTGCTCCAATCGCTTAACCAGAATGGGCTAGGGAAAAAATACACATACCGTTGTAGTCGGGCGAGATTCTACTTTCAGATACAATAGGAATTTTTGGGTTAGGTCAATCCGTTCGCGAGATATGGGACTTTGAAGCTAAGAAATGGTTGAGAAGACAACAAATTTTTCGCACTTCTGCTGCTCCAAACGCTTAACCAGAATGGCCTAGGGAAAAAATACCCATACCGTTGTAATCGGGCGAGTTTCTACTTTCAGATGCAATAGGAATTTTTGGGTTAGGTCAATCCGTCAGCGAGATATGGGAGTTTGAAGCCAAGAAATGGTTGAGAAGGCAAAAAATTTTTCGCAATTCTGCGGCTCCAAACGCTTAACCAGAATGGCCTAGGGAAAAAATACACATACCGTTGTAATCGGGCGAGCTTCTACTTTCAGATGCAATAGGAATTTTTGGGTTAGGGCAATCCGTTCGCGAGATATGAGAGTTTGAAGCTACGAAATCGTTGAGAAGACAACAAATTTGTCGCACTTCTGCTGCTCCAAACGCTTAACCAGAATGGCCTAGGGAAAAAATACCCATACCCCTGTAATCGGACGAGTTTCTACTTTCAGTTACATTAGGAATTTTTGTGTTAGGTCAATCCGTTCTCGAGATATGGGACTTTGAAGCTAAGAAATGGTTGAGAAGACAACAAATTTTTCGCACTTCTGCTGCTCCAAACGCTTAACCAGAATGGCCTAGGGAAAAAATACACATACCGTTGTAATCGGACGAGTTTCTACTTTCAGTTACAATTGCAAATTTTTGGGTTAGGTCAATCCGTTCTCGAGATATGGGACTTTGAAGCCAAGAAATGGTTGAGAAGGCAAAAAATTTTTCGCAATTCTGCTGCTCCAAAAGCTTAACCAGAATGGCCTAGGGAAAAAATACACATACCGCAGTAATCGGGCGAGTTTCTACTTTCAGATGCAATAGGAATTTTTGGGTTAGGTCAATCCGTTCGCGAGATATGGGAGTTTGAAGCCAAGAAATGGTTGAGAAGGCAAAAAATTTCTCGCAATTCTGCTGCTCCAAAAGCTTAACCAGAATGGCCTAGGGAAAAAATACACATACCGCAGTAATCGGGCGAGTTTCTACTTTCAGATGCAATAGGAATTTTTGGGTTAGGTCAATCCGTTCGCGAGATATGAGAGTTTGAAGCTACGAAATCGTTGAGAAGACAACAAATTTTTCGCACTTCTGCTGCTCCAAACGCTTAACCAGAATGGCCTAGGGAAAAAATACCCATACCGTTGTAATCGGACGAGTTTCTACTTTCAGTTACAATAGCAATTTTTGGGTTAGGTCAATCCGTTCTCGAGATATGGGACTCTGAAACTAAGAAATGGTTGAGAAGACAACAAATTTTTCGCACTTCTGCTGCTCCAATCGCTTAACCAGAATGGGCTACGGAAAAAATACACATACCGTTGTAGTCGGGCGAGATTCTACATTCAGATACAATAGGAATTTTTGGGTTAGGTCAATCCGTTCGCGAGATATGGGACTTTGAAGCTAAGAAATGGTTGAGAAGACAACAAATTTTTCGCACTTCTGCTGCTCCAAACGCTTAACCAGAATGGCCTAGGGAAAAAATACACATAGAGTTGTAATCGGGCGAGCTTCTACTTTCAGATGCAATAGGAATTTTTGGGTTAGGTCAATCCGTTCGCGAGATATGAGAGTTTGAAGCTACGAAATCGTTGAGAAGACAACAAATTTGTCGCACTTCTGCTGCTCCAAACGCTTAACCAGAATGGCCTAGGGAAAAAATACCCATACCCTTGTAATCGGACGAGTTTCTACTTTCAGTTACAATAGGAATTTTTGTGTTAGGTCAATCCGTTCTCGAGATATGGGACTTTGAAGCCAAGAAATGGTTGAGAAGGCTAAAAATTTTTCGCAATTCTGCTGCTCCAAAAGCTTAACCAGAATGGCCTAGGGAAAAAATACACATACCGCAGTAATCGGGCGAGTTTCTACTTTCAGATGCAATAGGATTCTTTGGGTTAGGACAATCCGCTCGCGAGTTATGGGAGTTTGAAGCTACGAAATGGTTGAGAAGACAACAAATTTTTCGCACTTCTGCTGCTCCAAACGCTTAACCAGAATGGCCTAGGGAAAAAATTCCCATACCGTTGTAATCGGACGAGTTTCTACTTTCAGTTACAATAGCAATTTTTGGGTTAGGTCAATCCGTTCTCGAGATATGGGACTTTGAAGCTAAGAAATGTTTGACAAGACAACAAATTTTTCGCACTTCTGCTGCTACAATCGCTTAACCAGAATGGCCTAGGGAAAAAATACACACACCGTTGTAATCGGGCGAGTTTCTACTTTCAGATGCAATAGGAATCTTTGGGTTAGGACAATCCGCTCGCGAGATATGGGAGTCTGAAGCTACGAAATGGTTGAGAAGACAACAAATTTTTCGCACTTCTGCTACTCCAAACGCTTAACCAGAATGGCCTTGGGAAAAAATACCCATACCGTTGTAATCGGACGAGTTTCTACTTTCAGTTACAATAGGAATTTTTGGGTTAGGTCAATCCGTTCTCGATATATGGGACTTTGAAGCTAAGAAATGTTTGACAAGACAACAAATTTTTCGCACTTCTGCTGCTCCAATCGCTTAACCAGAATGGCCTAGGGAAAAAATACATATACCGTTGTAATCGGGCGAGCTTCTACTTTCAGGTGCAATAGGAATTTTTGGGTTACGTCAATTCGTTCGCGAGATATGGGAGTTTGAAGCTACGAAATCGTTGAGAAGACAACAAATTTTTCGCACTTCTGCTGCTCCAAACGCTTAACCAGAATGGCCCAGGGAAAAAATACCCATACCGTTGTAATCGGACGAGTTTCTACTTTCAGTTACAATAGGAATTTTTGGGTTAGGTCATTCCGTTCGCGAGATATGGGAATTTTGAAGCTAAGAAATGGTTGACAAGACAACAAATTTTTCGCACTTCTACTGCTCCAGTCGCTTAACCAGAATGGGCTAGGGAAAAAATACACATACCGTTGTAGTCGGGCGAGTTTCTACTTTCAGATACAATAGGAATTTTTGGGTTAGGTCAATCCGTTCGCGAGATATGGGACTTTGAAGCTAAGAAATGGTTGACAAGACAACAAATTGTTCGCACTTCTGCTGCTCCAATCGCTTAACCAGAATAGCCTAGGGAAAAAATACACACACCGTTGTAATCGGGCGAGTTTCTACTTTCAGATGCCATAGGAATCTTTGGGTTAGGACAATCCGCTCGCGAGATATGGGAGTTTGAAGCTACGAAATGGTTGAGAAGACAACAAATTTTTCGCACTTCTGCTGCTCCAAACGCTTAACCAGAATGGCCTAGGGAAAAAATTCACATACCGTTGTAATCGGGCGAGCTTCTACTTTCAGATGCAATAGGAATTTTTGGGTTAGTTCAATCCGTTCGCGAGATATGGGAATTTGAATCTAAGAAATGGTTGAGAAGACAACTAATTTTTCGCACTTCTGCTGCTCCAAACGCTTAACCAGAATGGCCTAGGGAAAAAATACCCATACCGTTGTAATCGGACGAGTTTCTACTTTCAGTTACAATAGGAATTTTTGGGTTAGGTCATTCCGTTCGCGAGATATGGGACTTTGAAGCTAAGAAATGGTTGACAAGACAACAAATTTTTCGCACTTCTGCTGCTCCAATCGCTTAACCAGAATGGGCTAGGGAAAAAATACACATACCGTTGTAGTCGGGCGAGATTCTACTTTCAGATACAATAGGAATTTTTGGGTTAGGTCAATCCGTTCGCGAGATATGGGACTTTGAAGCTAAGAAATGGTTGAGAAGACAACAAATTTTTCGCACTTCTGCTGCTCCAAACGCTTAACCAGAATGGCCTAGGGAAAAAATACCCATACCGTTGTAATCGGGCGAGTTTCTACTTTCAGATGCAATAGGAATTTTTGGGTTAGGTCAATCCGTCAGCGAGATATGGGAGTTTGAAGCCAAGAAATGGTTGAGAAGGCAAAAAATTTTTCGCAATTCTGCGGCTCCAAACGCTTAACCAGAATGGCCTAGGGAAAAAATACACATACCGTTGTAATCGGGCGAGCTTCTACTTTCAGATGCAATAGGAATTTTTGGGTTAGGGCAATCCGTTCGCGAGATATGAGAGTTTGAAGCTACGAAATCGTTGAGAAGACAACAAATTTGTCGCACTTCTGCTGCTCCAAACGCTTAACCAGAATGGCCTAGGGAAAAAATACCCATACCCCTGTAATCGGACGAGTTTCTACTTTCAGTTACATTAGGAATTTTTGTGTTAGGTCAATCCGTTCTCGAGATATGGGACTTTGAAGCTAAGAAATGGTTGAGAAGACAACAAATTTTTCGCACTTCTGCTGCTCCAAACGCTTAACCAGAATGGCCTAGGGAAAAAATACACATACCGTTGTAATCGGACGAGTTTCTACTTTCAGTTACAATTGCAAATTTTTGGGTTAGGTCAATCCGTTCTCGAGATATGGGACTTTGAAGCCAAGAAATGGTTGAGAAGGCAAAAAATTTTTCGCAATTCTGCTGCTCCAAAAGCTTAACCAGAATGGCCTAGGGAAAAAATACACATACCGCAGTAATCGGGCGAGTTTCTACTTTCAGATGCAATAGGAATTTTTGGGTTAGGTCAATCCGTTCGCGAGATATGGGAGTTTGAAGCCAAGAAATGGTTGAGAAGGCAAAAAATTTCTCGCAATTCTGCTGCTCCAAAAGCTTAACCAGAATGGCCTAGGGAAAAAATACACATACCGCAGTAATCGGGCGAGTTTCTACTTTCAGATGCAATAGGAATTTTTGGGTTAGGTCAATCCGTTCGCGAGATATGAGAGTTTGAAGCTACGAAATCGTTGAGAAGACAACAAATTTTTCGCACTTCTGCTGCTCCAAACGCTTAACCAGAATGGCCTAGGGAAAAAATACCCATACCGTTGTAATCGGACGAGTTTCTACTTTCAGTTACAATAGGAATTTTTGGGTTAGGTCGATCCGTTCGCGAGATATGGGACTTTGAAGCTAAGAAATGTTTGAGAAGACAACAAATTTTTTGCACTTCTGCTGCTCCAAACGCTTAACCAGAATGGCCTAGGGAAAAAATACCCATACCGTTGTAATCGGACGAGTTTCTACTTTCAGTTACAATAGCAATTTTTGGGTTAGGTCAATCCGTTCTCGAGATATGGGACTCAGAAGCTAAGAAATGGTTGAGAAGACAACAAATTTTTCGCACTTCTGCTGCTCCAATCGCTTAACCAGAATGGGCTAGGGAAAAAATACACAAACCGTTGTAGTCGGGCGAGATTCTACTTTCAGATACAATAGGAATTTTTGGGTTAGGTCAATCCGTTCGCGAGATATGGGACTTTGAAGCTAAGAAATGGTTGAGAAGACAACAAATTTTTCGCACTTCTGCTGCTCCAAACGCTTAACCAGAATGGCCTAGGGAAAAAATTCACATACAGTTCTAATCGGGCGAGCTTCTACTTTCAGATGCAATAGGAATTTGTGGGTTAGGTCAATCCGTTCGCGAGATATGAGAGTTTGAAGCTACGAAATCGTTGAGAAGACAACAAATTTGTCGCACTTCTGCTGCTCCAAACGTTTAACCAGAATGGCCTAGGGAAAAAATACCCATACCCTTGTAATCGGGCGAGTTTCTACTTTCAGTTACAATAGGAATTTTTGGGTTAGGTCAATCCGTTCTCGAGATATGGGACTCTGAAGCTAAGAAATGGTTGAGAAGACAACAAATTTTTCGCACTTCTGCTGCTCCAAACGCTTAACCAGAATGGCCTAGGGAAAAAATACCCATACCGTTGTAATCGGACGAGTTTCCACTTTCAGTTACAATAGCAAATTTTTGGGTTAGGACAATCCGTTCTCGAGATATGGGACTTTGAAGCCAAGAAATGGTTGAGAAGGCTAAAAATTTTTCGCAATTCTGCTGCTCCAAAAGCTTAACCAGAATGGCCTAGGGAAAAAATACACATACCGCAGTAATCGGGCGAGTTTCTACTTACAGATGCAATAGGAATTTTTGGGTTAGGTCAATCCGTTCGCGAGATATGGGAGTTTGAAGCCAAGAAATGGTTGAGAAGGCAAAAAATTTTTCGCAATTCTGCGGCTCCAAACGCTTAACCAGAATGGCCTAGGGAAAAAATACACATACCGTTGTAATCGGGCGAGCTTCTACTTTCAGATTCAATAGGAATTTTTGGGTTAGGTCAAACCGTTCGCGAGATATGAGAGTTTGAAGCTAAGAAAGGGTTGACAAGACAACAAATTGTTAGCACTTCTGCTGCTCCAATCGCTTAACCAGAATGGGCTAGGGAAAAAAAACAGATACCGTTGTAATCGGGCGAGTTTCTACTTTCAGTTACAATAGGAATTTTTGGGTTAGGTGCATCCGTCCGCGAGATATGGGACTTTGAAGCTAAGAAATGTTTGACAAGACAACAAATTTTTCGAACTTCTGCTGCTCCAATCGCTTAACCAGAATGGCCTAGGGAAAAAATACACATACCGTTGTAATCGGGCGAGTTTCTACTTTCAGATGCAATAGGAATCTTTGGGTTAGGACAATCCGCTCGCGAGATATGGGAGTTTGAAGCTACGAAATGGTTGAGAAGACAACAAATTTTTCGCACTTCTGCTGCTCCAAACGCTTAACCAGAATGGCCTAGGGAAAAAATTCACATACCGTTGTAATCGGGCGAGCTTCTACTTTCAGATGCAATAGGAATTTTTGGGTTAGTTCAATCCGTTCGCGAGATATGGGAATTTGAATCTAAGAAATGGTTGAGAAGACAACTAATTTTTCGCACTTCTGCTGCTCCAAACGCTTAACCAGAATGGCCTAGGGAAAAAATACCCATACCGTTGTAATCGGACGAGTTTCTACTTTCAGTTACAATAGGAATTTTTGGGTTAGGTCATTCCGTTCGCGAGATATGGGACTTTGAAGCTAAGAAATGGTTGACAAGACAACAAATTTTTCGCACTTCTGCTGCTCCAATCGCTTAACCAGAATGGGCTAGGGAAAAAATACACATACCGTTGTAGTCGGGCGAGATTCTACTTTCAGATACAATAGGAATTTTTGGGTTAGGTCAATCCGTTCGCGAGATATGGGACTTTGAAGCTAAGAAATGGTTGAGAAGACAACAAATTTTTCGCACTTCTGCTGCTCCAAACGCTTAACCAGAATGGCCTAGGGAAAAAATACCCATACCGTTGTAATCGGGCGAGTTTCTACTTTCAGATGCAATAGGAATTTTTGGGTTAGGTCAATCCGTCAGCGAGATATGGGAGTTTGAAGCCAAGAAATGGTTGAGAAGGCAAAAAATTTTTCGCAATTCTGCGGCTCCAAACGCTTAACCAGAATGGCCTAGGGAAAAAATACACATACCGTTGTAATCGGGCGAGCTTCTACTTTCAGATGCAATAGGAATTTTTGGGTTAGGGCAATCCGTTCGCGAGATATGAGAGTTTGAAGCTACGAAATCGTTGAGAAGACAACAAATTTGTCGCACTTCTGCTGCTCCAAACGCTTAACCAGAATGGCCTAGGGAAAAAATACCCATACCCCTGTAATCGGACGAGTTTCTACTTTCAGTTACATTAGGAATTTTTGTGTTAGGTCAATCCGTTCTCGAGATATGGGACTTTGAAGCTAAGAAATGGTTGAGAAGACAACAAATTTTTCGCACTTCTGCTGCTCCAAACGCTTAACCAGAATGGCCTAGGGAAAAAATACACATACCGTTGTAATCGGACGAGTTTCTACTTTCAGTTACAATTGCAAATTTTTGGGTTAGGTCAATCCGTTCTCGAGATATGGGACTTTGAAGCCAAGAAATGGTTGAGAAGGCAAAAAATTTTTCGCAATTCTGCTGCTCCAAAAGCTTAACCAGAATGGCCTAGGGAAAAAATACACATACCGCAGTAATCGGGCGAGTTTCTACTTTCAGATGCAATAGGAATTTTTGGGTTAGGTCAATCCGTTCGCGAGATATGGGAGTTTGAAGCCAAGAAATGGTTGAGAAGGCAAAAAATTTCTCGCAATTCTGCTGCTCCAAAAGCTTAACCAGAATGGCCTAGGGAAAAAATACACATACCGCAGTAATCGGGCGAGTTTCTACTTTCAGATGCAATAGGAATTTTTGGGTTAGGTCAATCCGTTCGCGAGATATGAGAGTTTGAAGCTACGAAATCGTTGAGAAGACAACAAATTTTTCGCACTTCTGCTGCTCCAAACGCTTAACCAGAATGGCCTAGGGAAAAAATACCCATACCGTTGTAATCGGACGAGTTTCTACTTTCAGTTACAATAGGAATTTTTGGGTTAGGTCGATCCGTTCGCGAGATATGGGACTTTGAAGCTAAGAAATGTTTGAGAAGACAACAAATTTTTTGCACTTCTGCTGCTCCAAACGCTTAACCAGAATGGCCTAGGGAAAAAATACCCATACCGTTGTAATCGGACGAGTTTCTACTTTCAGTTACAATAGCAATTTTTGGGTTAGGTCAATCCGTTCTCGAGATATGGGACTCAGAAGCTAAGAAATGGTTGAGAAGACAACAAATTTTTCGCACTTCTGCTGCTCCAATCGCTTAACCAGAATGGGCTAGGGAAAAAATACACAAACCGTTGTAGTCGGGCGAGATTCTACTTTCAGATACAATAGGAATTTTTGGGTTAGGTCAATCCGTTCGCGAGATATGGGACTTTGAAGCTAAGAAATGGTTGAGAAGACAACAAATTTTTCGCACTTCTGCTGCTCCAAACGCTTAACCAGAATGGCCTAGGGAAAAAATTCACATACAGTTCTAATCGGGCGAGCTTCTACTTTCAGATGCAATAGGAATTTGTGGGTTAGGTCAATCCGTTCGCGAGATATGAGAGTTTGAAGCTACGAAATCGTTGAGAAGACAACAAATTTGTCGCACTTCTGCTGCTCCAAACGTTTAACCAGAATGGCCTAGGGAAAAAATACCCATACCCTTGTAATCGGGCGAGTTTCTACTTTCAGTTACAATAGGAATTTTTGGGTTAGGTCAATCCGTTCTCGAGATATGGGACTCTGAAGCTAAGAAATGGTTGAGAAGACAACAAATTTTTCGCACTTCTGCTGCTCCAAACGCTTAACCAGAATGGCCTAGGGAAAAAATACCCATACCGTTGTAATCGGACGAGTTTCCACTTTCAGTTACAATAGCAAATTTTTGGGTTAGGACAATCCGTTCTCGAGATATGGGACTTTGAAGCCAAGAAATGGTTGAGAAGGCTAAAAATTTTTCGCAATTCTGCTGCTCCAAAAGCTTAACCAGAATGGCCTAGGGAAAAAATACACATACCGCAGTAATCGGGCGAGTTTCTACTTACAGATGCAATAGGAATTTTTGGGTTAGGTCAATCCGTTCGCGAGATATGGGAGTTTGAAGCCAAGAAATGGTTGAGAAGGCAAAAAATTTTTCGCAATTCTGCGGCTCCAAACGCTTAACCAGAATGGCCTAGGGAAAAAATACACATACCGTTGTAATCGGGCGAGCTTCTACTTTCAGATTCAATAGGAATTTTTGGGTTAGGTCAAACCGTTCGCGAGATATGAGAGTTTGAAGCTAAGAAAGGGTTGACAAGACAACAAATTGTTAGCACTTCTGCTGCTCCAATCGCTTAACCAGAATGGGCTAGGGAAAAAAAACAGATACCGTTGTAATCGGGCGAGTTTCTACTTTCAGTTACAATAGGAATTTTTGGGTTAGGTGCATCCGTCCGCGAGATATGGGACTTTGAAGCTAAGAAATGTTTGACAAGACAACAAATTTTTCGAACTTCTGCTGCTCCAATCGCTTAACCAGAATGGCCTAGGGAAAAAATACACATACCGTTGTAATCGGGCGAGTTTCTACTTTCAGATGCAATAGGAATCTTTGGGTTAGGACAATCCGCTCGCGAGATATGGGAGTTTGAAGCTACGAAATGGTTGAGAAGACAACAAATTTTTCGCACTTCTGCTGCTCCAAACGCTTAACCAGAATGGCCTAGGGAAAAAATACCCATACCGTTGTAATCGGACGAGTTTCTACTTTCAGTTACAATAGCAATTTTTGGGTTAGGTCAATCCGTTCTCGAGATATGGGA
The DNA here is from genome assembly GCF_051014685.1 of Ptiloglossa arizonensis. Lineage (NCBI taxonomy): Eukaryota > Metazoa > Arthropoda > Insecta > Hymenoptera > Colletidae > Ptiloglossa > Ptiloglossa arizonensis. The sequence goes on from NW_027478668.1 coordinate 426,338, forward strand.
CTTTGAATCTAAGAAATGTTTGACAAGACAACAAATTTTTCGCACTTCTGCTTCTCCAATCGCTTAACCAGAATGGCCTAGGGAAAAAATACACACACCGTTGTAATCGGGCGAGTTTCTACTTTCAGATGCAATAGGAATCTTTGGGTTAGGACAATCCGCTCGCGAGATATGGGAGTCTGAAGCTACGAAATGGTTGAGAAGACAACAAATTTTTCGCACTTCTGCTGCTCCAAACGCTTAACCAGAATGGCCTAGGGAAAAAATACCCATACCGTTGTAATCGGACGAGTTTCTACTTTCAGTTACAATAGCAATTTTTGGGTTAGGTCAATCCGTTCTCGAGATATAGGACTCTGAAACTAAGAAATGGTTGAGAAGACAACAAATTTTTCGCACTTCTGCTGCTCCAATCGCTTAACCAGAATGGGCTACGGAAAAAATACACATACCGTTGTAGTCGGGCGAGATTCTACTTTCAGATACAATAGGAATTTTTGGGTTAGGTCAATCCGTTCGCGAGATATGGGACTTTGAAGCTAAGAAATGGTTGAGAAGACAACAAATTTTTCGCACTTCTGCTGCTCCAAACGCTTAACCAGAATGGCCTAGGGAAAAAATACACATACAGTTGTAATCGGGCGAGCTTCTACTTTCAGATGCAATAGGAATTTTTGGGTTAGGTCAATCCGTTCGCGAGATATGAGAGTTTGAAGCTACGAAATCGTTGAGAAGACAACAAATTTGTCGCACTTCTGCTGCTCCAAACGCTTAACCAGAATGGCCTAGGGAAAAAATACCCATACCCTTGTAATCGGACGAGTTTCTACTTTCAGTTACAATAGGAATTTTTGTGTTAGGTCAATCCGTTCTCGAGATATGGGACTTTGAAGCCAAGAAATGGTTGAGAAGGCTAAAAATTTTTCGCAATTCTGCTGCTACAAAAGCTTAACCAGAATGGCCTAGGGAAAAAATACACATACCGCAGTAATCGGGCGAGTTTCTACTTTCAGATGCAATAGGATTCTTTGGGTTAGGACAATCCGCTCGCGAGTTATGGGAGTTTGAAGCTACGAAATGGTTGAGAAGACAACAAATTTTTCGCACTTCTGCTGCTCCAAACGCTTAACCAGAATGGCCTAGGGAAAAAATACCCATACCGTTGTAATCGGACGAGTTTCTACTTTCAGTTACAATAGCAATTTTTGGGTTAGGTCAATCCGTTCTCGAGATATGGGACTTTGAAGCTAAGAAATGTTTGACAAGACAACAAATTTTTCGCACTTCTGCTGCTCCAATCGCTTAACCAGAATGGCCTAGGGAAAAAATACACACACCGTTGTAATCGGGCGAGTTTCTACTTTCAGATGCAATAGGAATCTTTGGGTTAGGACAATCCGCTCGCGAGATATGGGAGTCTGAAGCTACGAAATGGTTGAGAAGACAACAAATTTTTCGCACTTCTGCTACTCCAAACGCTTAACCAGAATGGCCTTGGGAAAAAATACCCATACCGTTGTAATCGGACGAGTTTCTACTTTCAGTTACAATAGGAATGTTTGGGTTAGGTCAATCCGTTCTCGAGATATGGGACTTTGAAGCTAAGAAATGTTTGACAAGACAACAAATTTTTCGCACTTCTGCTGCTCCAATCGCTTAACCAGAATGGCCTAGGGAAAAAATACATATACCGTTGTAATCGGGCGAGCTTCTACTTTCAGGTGCAATAGGAATTTTTGGGTTACGTCAATTCGTTCGCGAGATATGGGAGTTTGAAGCTACGAAATCGTTGAGAAGACAACAAATTTTTCGCACTTCTGCTGCTCCAAACGCTTAACCAGAATGGCCCAGGGAAAAAATACCCATACCGTTGTAATCGGACGAGTTTCTACTTTCAGTTACAATAGGAATTTTTGGGTTAGGTCATTCCGTTCGCGAGATATGGGAATTTTGAAGCTAAGAAATGGTTGACAAGACAACAAATTTTTCGCACTTCTACTGCTCCAGTCGCTTAACCAGAATGGGCTAGGGAAAAAATACACATACCGTTGTAGTCGGGCGAGTTTCTACTTTCAGATACAATAGGAATTTTTGGGTTAGGTCAATCCGTTCGCGAGATATGGGACTTTGAAGCTAAGAAATGGCTGACAAGACAACAAATTGTTCGCACTTCTGCTGCTCCAATCGCTTAACCAGAATAGCCTAGGGAAAAAATACACACACCGTTGTAATCGGGCGAGTTTCTACTTTCAGATGCCATAGGAATCTTTGGGTTAGGACAATCCGCTCGCGAGATATGGGAGTTTGAAGCTACGAAATGGTTGAGAAGACAACAAATTTTTCGCAATTCTGCTGCTCCAAACGCTTAACCAGAATGGCCTAGGGAAAAAATTCACATACCGTTGTAATCGGGCGAGCTTCTACTTTCAGATGCAATAGGAATTTTTGGGTTAGTTCAATCCGTTCGCGAGATATGGGAATTTGAATCTAAGAAATGGTTGAGAAGACAACTAATTTTTCGCACTTCTGCTGCTCCAAACGCTTAACCAGAATGGCCTAGGGAAAAAATACCCATACCGTTGTAATCGGACGAGTTTCTACTTTCAGTTACAATAGGAATTTTTGGGTTAGGTCATTCCGTTCGCGAGATATGGGACTTTGAAGCTAAGAAATGGTTGACAAGACAACAAATTTTTCGCACTTCTGCTGCTCCAATCGCTTAACCAGAATGGGCTAGGGAAAAAATACACATACCGTTGTAGTCGGGCGAGATTCTACTTTCAGATACAATAGGAATTTTTGGGTTAGGTCAATCCGTTCGCGAGATATGGGACTTTGAAGCTAAGAAATGGTTGAGAAGACAACAAATTTTTCGCACTTCTGCTGCTCCAAACGCTTAACCAGAATGGCCTAGGGAAAAAATACCCATACCGTTGTAATCGGGCGAGTTTCTACTTTCAGATGCAATAGGAATTTTTGGGTTAGGTCAATCCGTCAGCGAGATATGGGAGTTTGAAGCCAAGAAATGGTTGAGAAGGCAAAAAATTTTTCGCAATTCTGCGGCTCCAAACGCTTAACCAGAATGGCCTAGGGAAAAAATACACATACCGTTGTAATCGGGCGAGCTTCTACTTTCAGATGCAATAGGAATTTTTGGGTTAGGGCAATCCGTTCGCGAGATATGAGAGTTTGAAGCTACGAAATCGTTGAGAAGACAACAAATTTGTCGCACTTCTGCTGCTCCAAACGCTTAACCAGAATGGCCTAGGGAAAAAATACCCATACCCCTGTAATCGGACGAGTTTCTACTTTCAGTTACATTAGGAATTTTTGTGTTAGGTCAATCCGTTCTCGAGATATGGGACTTTGAAGCTAAGAAATGGTTGAGAAGACAACAAATTTTTCGCACTTCTGCTGCTCCAAACGCTTAACCAGAATGGCCTAGGGAAAAAATACACATACCGTTGTAATCGGACGAGTTTCTACTTTCAGTTACAATTGCAAATTTTTGGGTTAGGTCAATCCGTTCTCGAGATATGGGACTTTGAAGCCAAGAAATGGTTGAGAAGGCAAAAAATTTTTCGCAATTCTGCTGCTCCAAAAGCTTAACCAGAATGGCCTAGGGAAAAAATACACATACCGCAGTAATCGGACGAGTTTCTACTTTCAGTTACAATAGCAATTTTTGGGTTAGGTCAATCCGTTCTCGAGATATGGGACTCAGAAGCTAAGAAATGGTTGAGAAGACAACAAATTTTTCGCACTTCTGCTGCTCCAATCGCTTAACCAGAATGGGCTAGGGAAAAAATACACAAACCGTTGTAGTCGGGCGAGATTCTACTTTCAGATACAATAGGAATTTTTGGGTTAGGTCAATCCGTTCGCGAGATATGGGACTTTGAAGCTAAGAAATGGTTGAGAAGACAACAAATTTTTCGCACTTCTGCTGCTCCAAACGCTTAACCAGAATGGCCTAGGGAAAAAATTCACATACAGTTCTAATCGGGCGAGCTTCTACTTTCAGATGCAATAGGAATTTGTGGGTTAGGTCAATCCGTTCGCGAGATATGAGAGTTTGAAGCTACGAAATGGTTGAGAAGACAACAAATTTTTCGCACTTCTGCTGCTCCAAACGCTTAACCAGAATGGCCTAGGGAAAAAATTCACATACCGTTGTAATCGGGCGAGCTTCTACTTTCAGATGCAATAGGAATTTTTGGGTTAGTTCAATCCGTTCGCGAGATATGGGAATTTGAATCTAAGAAATGGTTGAGAAGACAACTAATTTTTCGCACTTCTGCTGCTCCAAACGCTTAACCAGAATGGCCTAGGGAAAAAATACCCATACCGTTGTAATCGGACGAGTTTCTACTTTCAGTTACAATAGGAATTTTTGGGTTAGGTCATTCCGTTCGCGAGATATGGGACTTTGAAGCTAAGAAATGGTTGACAAGACAACAAATTTTTCGCACTTCTGCTGCTCCAATCGCTTAACCAGAATGGGCTAGGGAAAAAATACACATACCGTTGTAGTCGGGCGAGATTCTACTTTCAGATACAATAGGAATTTTTGGGTTAGGTCAATCCGTTCGCGAGATATGGGACTTTGAAGCTAAGAAATGGTTGAGAAGACAACAAATTTTTCGCACTTCTGCTGCTCCAAACGCTTAACCAGAATGGCCTAGGGAAAAAATACCCATACCGTTGTAATCGGGCGAGTTTCTACTTTCAGATGCAATAGGAATTTTTGGGTTAGGTCAATCCGTCAGCGAGATATGGGAGTTTGAAGCCAAGAAATGGTTGAGAAGGCAAAAAATTTTTCGCAATTCTGCGGCTCCAAACGCTTAACCAGAATGGCCTAGGGAAAAAATACACATACCGTTGTAATCGGGCGAGCTTCTACTTTCAGATGCAATAGGAATTTTTGGGTTAGGGCAATCCGTTCGCGAGATATGAGAGTTTGAAGCTACGAAATCGTTGAGAAGACAACAAATTTGTCGCAATTCTGCTGCTCCAAACGCTTAACCAGAATGGCCTAGGGAAAAAATACCCATACCCCTGTAATCGGACGAGTTTCTACTTTCAGTTACATTAGGAATTTTTGTGTTAGGTCAATCCGTTCTCGAGATATGGGACTTTGAAGCTAAGAAATGGTTGAGAAGACAACAAATTTTTCGCACTTCTGCTGCTCCAAACGCTTAACCAGAATGGCCTAGGGAAAAAATACACATACCGTTGTAATCGGACGAGTTTCTACTTTCAGTTACAATAGCAATTTTTGGGTTAGGTCAATCCGTTCTCGAGATATGGGACTCAGAAGCTAAGAAATGGTTGAGAAGACAACAAATTTTTCGCACTTCTGCTGCTCCAATCGCTTAACCAGAATGGGCTAGGGAAAAAATACACAAACCGTTGTAGTCGGGCGAGATTCTACTTTCAGATACAATAGGAATTTTTGGGTTAGGTCAATCCGTTCGCGAGATATGGGACTTTGAAGCTAAGAAATGGTTGAGAAGACAACAAATTTTTCGCACTTCTGCTGCTCCAAACGCTTAACCAGAATGGCCTAGGGAAAAAATTCACATACAGTTCTAATCGGGCGAGCTTCTACTTTCAGATGCAATAGGAATTTGTGGGTTAGGTCAATCCGTTCGCGAGATATGAGAGTTTGAAGCTACGAAATCGTTGAGAAGACAACAAATTTGTCGCACTTCTGCTGCTCCAAACGTTTAACCAGAATGGCCTAGGGAAAAAATACCCATACCCTTGTAATCGGGCGAGTTTCTACTTTCAGTTACAATAGGAATTTTTGGGTTAGGTCAATCCGTTCTCGAGATATGGGACTCTGAAGCTAAGAAATGGTTGAGAAGACAACAAATTTTTCGCACTTCTGCTGCTCCAAACGCTTAACCAGAATGGCCTAGGGAAAAAATACCCATACCGTTGTAATCGGACGAGTTTCCACTTTCAGTTACAATAGCAAATTTTTGGGTTAGGACAATCCGTTCTCGAGATATGGGACTTTGAAGCCAAGAAATGGTTGAGAAGGCTAAAAATTTTTCGCAATTCTGCTGCTCCAAAAGCTTAACCAGAATGGCCTAGGGAAAAAATACACATACCGCAGTAATCGGGCGAGTTTCTACTTACAGATGCAATAGGAATTTTTGGGTTAGGTCAATCCGTTCGCGAGATATGGGAGTTTGAAGCCAAGAAATGGTTGAGAAGGCAAAAAATTTCTCGCAATTCTGCTGCTCCAAAAGCTTAACCAGAATGGCCTAGGGAAAAAATACACATACCGCAGTAATCGGGCGAGTTTCTACTTTCAGATGCAATAGGAATTTTTGGGTTAGGTCGATCCGTTCGCGAGATATGGGACTTTGAAGCTAAGAAATGTTTGAGAAGACAACAAATTTTTTGCACTTCTGCTGCTCCAAACGCTTAACCAGAATGGCCTAGGGAAAAAATACCCATACCGTTGTAATCGGACGAGTTTCTACTTTCAGTTACAATAGCAATTTTTGGGTTAGGTCAATCCGTTCTCGAGATATGGGACTCAGAAGCTAAGAAATGGTTGAGAAGACAACAAATTTTTCGCACTTCTGCTGCTCCAATCGCTTAACCAGAATGGGCTAGGGAAAAAATACACAAACCGTTGTAGTCGGGCGAGATTCTACTTTCAGATACAATAGGAATTTTTGGGTTAGGTCAATCCGTTCGCGAGATATGGGACTTTGAAGCTAAGAAATGGTTGAGAAGACAACAAATTTTTCGCACTTCTGCTGCTCCAAACGCTTAACCAGAATGGCCTAGGGAAAAAATTCACATACAGTTCTAATCGGGCGAGCTTCTACTTTCAGATGCAATAGGAATTTGTGGGTTAGGTCAATCCGTTCGCGAGATATGAGAGTTTGAAGCTACGAAATCGTTGAGAAGACAACAAATTTGTCGCACTTCTGCTGCTCCAAACGTTTAACCAGAATGGCCTAGGGAAAAAATACCCATACCCTTGTAATCGGGCGAGTTTCTACTTTCAGTTACAATAGGAATTTTTGGGTTAGGTCAATCCGTTCTCGAGATATGGGACTCTGAAGCTAAGAAATGGTTGAGAAGACAACAAATTTTTCGCACTTCTGCTGCTCCAAACGCTTAACCAGAATGGCCTAGGGAAAAAATACCCATACCGTTGTAATCGGACGAGTTTCCACTTTCAGTTACAATAGCAAATTTTTGGGTTAGGACAATCCGTTCTCGAGATATGGGACTTTGAAGCCAAGAAATGGTTGAGAAGGCTAAAAATTTTTCGCAATTCTGCTGCTCCAAAAGCTTAACCAGAATGGCCTAGGGAAAAAATACACATACCGCAGTAATCGGGCGAGTTTCTACTTACAGATGCAATAGGAATTTTTGGGTTAGGTCAATCCGTTCGCGAGATATGGGAGTTTGAAGCCAAGAAATGGTTGAGAAGGCAACAAATTTTTCGCAATTCTGCGGCTCCAAACGCTTAACCAGAATGGCCTAGGGAAAAAATACACATACCGTTGTAATCGGGCGAGCTTCTACTTTCAGATTCAATAGGAATTTTTGGGTTAGGTCAAACCGTTCGCGAGATATGAGAGTTTGAAGCTACGAAATCGTTGAGAAGACAACAAATTTTTCGCACTTCTGCTGCTCCAAACGCTTAACCAGAATGGCCTAGGGAAAAAATACGCATACAGTTGTAATCGGGCGAGTTTCTACTTTCAGACGCAGCAGGAATTTTTGGGTTTTGTCAATCCATTCGCGAGATATGGGAGTTTGAAGACAAGAAATGGTTCAGAAGGCAAAAAATTTTTCGCAATTCTGCTGCTCCAAACGCTTAACCAGAATGGCCTAGGGAAAAAATACACATACCGTCGTAATCGGGCGAGTTTCTACTTTCAGTTACAATAGGAATTTTTGGGTTAAGTCAATCCGTTCGCGAGATATGGGACTTTGAAGCTAAGAAAGGGTTGACAAGACAACAAATTGTTAGCACTTCTGCTGCTCCAATCGCTTAACCAGAATGGGCTAGGGAAAAAAAACAGATACCGTTGTAATCGGGCGAGTTTCTACTTTCAGTTACAATAGGAATTTTTGGGTTAGGTGCATCCGTCCGCGAGATATGGGACTTTGAAGCTAAGAAATGTTTGACAAGACAACAAATTTTTCGCACTTCTGCTGCTCCAATCGCTTAACCAGAATGGCCTAGGGAAAAAATACACATACCGTTGTAATCGGGCGAGTTTCTACTTTCAGATGCAATAGGAATCTTTGGGTTAGGACAATCCGCTCGCGAGATATGGGAGTTTGAAGCTACGAAATGGTTGAGAAGACAACAAATTTTTCGCACTTCTGCTGCTCCAAACGCTTAACCAGAATGGCCTAGGGAAAAAATACCCATACCGTTGTAATCGGACGAGTTTCTACTTTCAGTTACAATAGCAATTTTTGGGTTAGGTCAATCCGTTCTCGAGATATGGGACTTTGAAGCTAAGAAATGTTTGACATGACAACAAATTTTTCGCAATTCTGCTGCTCCAATCGCTTAACCAGAATGGCCTAGGGAAAAAATACACACACCGTTGTAATCGGGCGAGTTTCTACTTTCAGATGCAATAGGAATCTTTGGGTTAGGACAATCCGCTCGCGAGATATGGGAGTCTGAAGCTACGAAATGGTTGAGAAGACAACAAATTTTTCGCACTTCTGCTGCTCCAAACGCTTAACCAGAATGGCCTAGGGAAAAAATACCCATACCGTTGTAATCGGACGAGTTTCTACTTTCAGTTACAATAGGAATTTTTGGGTTAAGTCAATCCGTTCGCGAGATATGGGACTTTGAAGCTAAGAAAGGGTTGACAAGACAACAAATTGTTAGCACTTCTGCTGCTCCAATCGCTTAACCAGAATGGGCTAGGGAAAAAAAACAGATACCGTTGTAATCGGGCGAGTTTCTACTTTCAGTTACAATAGGAATTTTTGGGTTAGGTGCATCCGTCCGCGAGATATGGGACTTTGAAGCTAAGAAATGTTTGACAAGACAACAAATTTTTCGCACTTCTGCTGCTCCAATCGCTTAACCAGAATGGCCTAGGGAAAAAATACACATACCGTTGTAATCGGGCGAGTTTCTACTTTCAGATGCAATAGGAATCTTTGGGTTAGGACAATCCGCTCGCGAGATATGGGAGTTTGAAGCTACGAAATGGTTGAGAAGACAACAAATTTTTCGCACTTCTGCTGCTCCAAACGCTTAACCAGAATGGCCTAGGGAAAAAATACCCATACCGTTGTAATCGGACGAGTTTCTACTTTCAGTTACAATAGCAATTTTTGGGTTAGGTCAATCCGTTCTCGAGATATGGGACTTTGAAGCTAAGAAATGTTTGACATGACAACAAATTTTTCGCAATTCTGCTGCTCCAATCGCTTAACCAGAATGGCCTAGGGAAAAAATACACACACCGTTGTAATCGGGCGAGTTTCTACTTTCAGATGCAATAGGAATCTTTGGGTTAGGACAATCCGCTCGCGAGATATGGGAGTCTGAAGCTACGAAATGGTTGAGAAGACAACAAATTTTTCGCACTTCTGCTGCTCCAAACGCTTAACCAGAATGGCCTAGGGAAAAAATACCCATACCGTTGTAATCGGACGAGTTTCTACTTTCAGTTACAATAGCAATTTTTGGGTTAGGTCAATCCGTTCTCGAGATATGGGACTCTGAAGCTAAGAAATGGTTGAGAAGACAACAAATTTTTCGCACTTCTGCTGCTCCAATCGCTTAACCAGAATGGGCTAGGGAAAAAATACACATACCGTTGTAGTCGGGCGAGATTCTACTTTCAGATACAATAGGAATTTTTGGGTTAGGTCAATCCGTTCGCGAGATATGGGACTTTGAAGCTAAGAAATGGTTGAGAAGACAACAAATTTTTCGCACTTCTGCTGCTCCAAACGCTTAACCAGAATGGCCTAGGGAAAAAATACACATACAGTTGTAATCGGGCGAGCTTCTACTTTCAGATGCAATAGGAATTTTTGGGTTAGGTCAATCCGTTCGCGAGATATGAGAGTTTGAAGCTACGAAATCGTTGAGAAGACAACAAATTTGTCGCTCTTCTGCTGCTCCAAACGCTTAACCAGAATGGCCTAGGGAAAAAATACCCATACCCTTGTAATCGGACGAGTTTCTACTTTCAGTTACAATAGGAATTTTTGTGTTAGGTCAATCCGTTCTCGAGATATGGGACTTTGAAGCCAAGAAATGGTTGAGAAGGCTAAAAATTTTTCGCAATTCTGCTGCTCCAAAAGCTTAACCAGAATGGCCTAGGGAAAAAATACACATACCGCAGTAATCGGGCGAGTTTCTACTTTCAGATGCAATAGGAATCTTTGGGTTAGGACAATCCGCTCGCGAGTTATGGGAGTTTGAAGCTACGAAATGGTTGAGAAGACAACAAATTTTTCGCACTTCTGCTGCTCCAAACGCTTAACCAGAATGGCCTAGGGAAAAAATACCCATACCGTTGTAATCGGACGAGTTTCTACTTTCAGTTACAATAGCAATTTTTGGGTTAGGTCAATCCGTTCTCGAGATATGGGACTCTGAAGCTAAGAAATGGTTGAGAAGACAACAAATTTTTCGCACTTCTGCTGCTCCAATCGCTTAACCAGAATGGGCTAGGGAAAAAATACACATACCGTTGTAGTCGGGCGAGATTCTACTTTCAGATACAATAGGAATTTTTGGGTTAGGTCAATCCGTTCGCGAGATATGGGACTTTGAAGCTAAGAAATGGTTGAGAAGACAACAAATTTTTCGCACTTCTGCTGCTCCAAACGCTTAACCAGAATGGCCTAGGGAAAAAATACACATACAGTTGTAATCGGGCGAGCTTCTACTTTCAGATGCAATAGGAATTTTTGGGTTAGGTCAATCCGTTCGCGAGATATGAGAGTTTGAAGCTACGAAATCGTTGAGAAGACAACAAATTTGTCGCTCTTCTGCTGCTCCAAACGCTTAACCAGAATGGCCTAGGGAAAAAATACCCATACCCTTGTAATCGGACGAGTTTCTACTTTCAGTTACAATAGGAATTTTTGTGTTAGGTCAATCCGTTCTCGAGATATGGGACTTTGAAGCCAAGAAATGGTTGAGAAGGCTAAAAATTTTTCGCAATTCTGCTGCTCCAAAAGCTTAACCAGAATGGCCTAGGGAAAAAATACACATACCGCAGTAATCGGGCGAGTTTCTACTTTCAGATGCAATAGGAATCTTTGGGTTAGGACAATCCGCTCGCGAGTTATGGGAGTTTGAAGCTACGAAATGGTTGAGAAGACAACAAATTTTTCGCACTTCTGCTGCTCCAAACGCTTAACCAGAATGGCCTAGGGAAAAAATACCCATACCGTTGTAATCGGACGAGTTTCTACTTTCAGTTACAATAGCAATTTTTGGGTTAGGTCAATCCGTTCTCGAGATATGGGACTTTGAAGCTAAGAAATGTTTGACAAGACAACAAATTTTTCGCACTTCTGCTGCTCCAATCGCTTAACCAGAATGGCCTAGGGAAAAAATACACACACCGTTGTAATCGGGCGAGTTTCTACTTTCAGATGCAATAGGAATCTTTGGGTTAGGACAATCCGCTCGCGAGATATGGGAGTCTGAAGCTACGAAATGGTTGAGAAGACAACAAATTTTTCGCACTTCTGCTACTCCAAACGCTTAACCAGAATGGCCTTGGGAAAAAATACCCATACCGTTGTAATCGGACGAGTTTCTACTTTCAGTTACAATAGGAATTTTTGGGTTAGGTCAATCCGTTCTCGAGATATGGGACTTTGAAGCTAAGAAATGTTTGACAAGACAACAAATTTTTCGCACTTCTGCTGCTCCAATCGCTTAACCAGAATGGCCTAGGGAAAAAATACATATACCGTTGTAATCGGGCGAGCTTCTACTTTCAGGTGCAATAGGAATTTTTGGGTTACGTCAATTCGTTCGCGAGATATGGGAGTTTGAAGCTACGAAATCGTTGAGAAGACAACAAATTTTTCGCACTTCTGCTGCTCCAAACGCTTAACCAGAATGGCCCAGGGAAAAAGTACCCATACCGTTGTAATCGGACGAGTTTCTACTTTCAGTTACAATAGGAATTTTTGGGTTAGGTCATTCCGTTCGCGAGATATGGGAATTTTGAAGCTAAGAAATGGTTGACAAGACAACAAATTTCTCGCACTTCTACTGCTCCAATCGCTTAACCAGAATGGGCTAGGGAAAAAATGCACATACCGTTGTAGTCGGGCGAGTTTCTACTTTCAGATACAATAGGAATTTTTGGGTTAGGTCAATCCGTTCGCGAGATATGGGACTTTGAAGCTAAGAAATGGTTGACAAGACAACAAATTGTTCGCACTTCTGCTGCTCCAATCGCTTAACCAGAATGTCCTAGGGACAAAATACCCATACCGTTGTAATCGGACGAGCTTCTACTTTCAGTTACAATAGCAATTTTTGGATTAGGTCAATCCGTTCTCGAGATATGGGACTTTGAAGCTAAGAAATGGTTGAGAAGACAACAAATTTTTCGCACTTCTGCTGCTCCAAACGCTTAACCAGAATGGCCGAGGGAAAAAATACCCATACCGTTGTAATCGGACGAGTTTCTACTTTCAGTTACAATAGGAATTTTTGGGTTAGGTCAATCCGTTCGCGAGATATGGGAATTTGAATCTAAGAAATGGTTGAGAAGACAACTAATTTTTCGCACTTCTGCTGCTCCAAACGCTTAACCAGAATGGCCTAGGGAAAAAATACCCATACCGTTGTAATCGGACGAGTTTCTACTTTCAGTTACAATTGGAATTTTTGGGTTAGGTCATTCCGTTCGCGAGATATGGGACTTTGAATCTAAGAAAGGGTTGACAAGACAACAAATTGTTCGCACTTCTGCTGCTCCAATCGCTTAACCAGAATGGGCTAGGGAAAAAATACACATACCGTTGTAATCGGGCGAGTTTCTACTTTCAGTTACAATAGGAATTTTTGGGTTAGGTCAATCCGTTCGCGAGTTATGGGACTTTGAAGCTAAGAAATGGTTGAGAAGACAACAAATTTTTCGCACTTCTGCTGCTCCAAACGCTTAACCAGAATGTCCTAGGGAAAAAATACCCATACCGTTGTAATCGGACGAGCTTCTACTTTCAGTTACAATAGCAATTTTTGGGTTAGGTCAATCCGTTCGCGAGATATGGGAATTTGAAGCTAAGAAATGGTTGAGAAGACAACAAATTTTTCGCACTTCTGCTGCTCCAAACGCTTAACCAGAATGGCCTAGGGAAAAAATACCCATACCGTTGTAATCGGGCGAGTTTCTACTTTCGTATGTAATAGGAATTTTTGGGTTAGGTCAATCCGTTCGCGAGATATGGGAGTTTGAAGCCAAGAAATGGTTGAGAAGACAACAAATTTTTCGCACTTCTGCTGCTCCTAACGCTTAACCAGAATGGCCTAGGGAAAAAATACCCATACCGTTGTAATCGGACGAGTTTCTAGTTTCAGTTACAATAGGAATTTTTGGGTTAGGTCAATCCGTTCGCGAGATATGGGACTTTGAAGCTAAGAAATGGTTGACAAGACAACAAATTATTCGCACTTCTGCTGCTCCAATCGCTTAACCAGAATGGGCTAGGGAGGAAATACACATACCGTTATAATCGGGCGAGTTTCTACTTCCAGTTACAATAGCAATTTTTGGGTTAGGTCAATCCGTTCGCGAGATATGGGACTTTGAAGCTAAGAAATGGTTGAGAAGACAACAAATTTTTCGCACTTCTGCTGCTCCAAACGCTTAACCAGAATGGCCTAGGGAAAAAATACCCATACCGTTGTAATCGGACGAGTTTCTACTTTCGGATGTAATAGGAATTTTTGGGTTAGGTCAATCCGTTCGCGAGATATGGGAGTTTGAAGCCAAGAAATGGTTGAGAAGGCAAAAAATTTTTCGCAATTCTGCTGCTCCAATCGCTTAACCAGAATGGCCTAGGGAAAAAATACACAAACCGCTGTAATCGGGCGAGTTTCTACTTTCAGATGCATTAGGAATTTTTTGGTTAGGTCAATCCGTTCGCAAGATATGGGAGATTGAAGCCAAGAAATGGTTGAGAAGGCAAAAAATTTTTCGCAATTCCGCTGCACCAAACGGTTATCCAGAATGGCCTAGGGAAAAAATTCACATACCGTTGTAATCGGGTGAGCTTCTACTTTCAGATGCTATAGGAATCTTTGGGTCAGGTCAATCCGTTCGCGAGATATGGGACTTTGAAGCTAAGAAATGGTTGAGAAGACAACAAATTTTTCGCACTTCTGCTGCTCCAAACGCTTAACCAGAATGGCCTAGGGAAAAAATTCACATACAGTTCTAATCGGGCGAGATTCTACTTTCAGATGCAATAGGAATTTTTGGGTTAGGTCAATCCGTTCGCGAGATATGGGACTTTGAAGCTAAGAAATGGTTGAGAAGACAACAAATTTTTCGCACTTCTGCTGCTCCAAACGCTTAACCAGAGTGGCCTAGGGAAAAAATACACATACCGTTGTAATCGGACGAGTTTCTACTTTCAGTTACAATTGCAAATTTTTGGGTTAGGTCAATCCGTTCTCGAGATATGGGACTTTGAAGCCAAGAAATGGTTGAGAAGGCAAGAAATTTTTCGCAATTCTGCTGCTCCAAAAGCTTAACCAGAATGGCCTAGGGAAAAAATACACATACCGCAGTAATCGGGCGAGTTTCTACTTTCAGATGCAATAGGAATTTTTGGGTTAGGTCAATCCGTTCGCGAGATATGGGAGTTTGAAGCCAAGAAATGGTTGAGAAGGCAAAAAATTTCTCGCAATTCTGCTGCTCCAAAAGCTTAACCAGAATGGCCCAGGGAAAAAATACACATACCGCAGTAATCGGGCGAGTTTCTACTTTCAGATGCAATAGGAATTTTTGGGTTAGGTCAATCCGTTCGCGAGATATGAGAGTTTGAAGCTACGAAATCTTTGAGAAGACAACAAATTTGTCGCACTTCTGCTGCTCCAAACGCTTAACCAGAATGGCCTAGGGAAAAAATACCCATACCGATGTAATCGGACGAGTTTCTACTTTCAGTTACAATAGGAATTTTTGTGTTAGGTCAATCCGTTCGCGAGATATGGGACTTTGAAGCTAAGAAATGGTTGAGAAGACAACAAATTTTTCGCACTTCTGCTGCTCCAAACGCTTAACCAGAGTGGCCTAGGGAAAAAATACACATACCGTTGTAATCGGACGAGTTTCTACTTTCAGTTACAATTGCAAATTTTTGGGTTAGGTCAATCCGTTCTCGAGATATGGGACTTTGAAGCCAAGAAATGGTTGAGAAGGCAAAAAATTTTTCGCAATTCTGCTGCTCCAAAAGCTTAACCAGAATGGCCTAGGGAAAAAATACACATACCGCAGTAATCGGGCGAGTTTCCACTTTCAGATGCAATAGGAATTTTTGGGTTAGGTCAATCCGTTCGCGAGATATTGGAGTTTGAAGCCAAGAAATGGTTGAGAAGGCAAAAAATTTTTTGCAATTCTGCGGCTCCAAACGCTTAACCAGAATGGCCTAGGGAAAAAATACACATACCGTTGTAATCGGGCGAGCTTCTACTTTCAGATTCAATAGGAATTTTTGGGTTAGGTCAAACCGTTCGCGAGATATGAGAGTTTGAAGCTACGAAATCGTTGAGAAGACAACAAATTTTTCGCACTTCTGCTGCTAAAAACGCTTAACCAGAATGGCCTAGGGAAAAAATACGCATACAGTTGTAATCGGGCGAGTTTCTACTTTCAGACGCAGCAGGAATTTTTGGGTTTTGTCAATCCATTCGCGAGATATGGGAGTTTGAAGACAAGAAATGGTTCAGAAGGCAAAAAATTTTTCGCAATTCTGCTGCTCCAAACGCTTAACCAGAATGGCCTAGGGAAAAAATACACATACCGTCGTAATCGGGCGAGTTTCTACTTTCAGTTACAATAGGAATTTTTGGGTTAAGTCAATCCGTTCGCGAGATATGGGACTTTGAAGCTAAGAAATGGTTGACAAGACAACAAATTTCTCGCACTTCTACTGCTCCAATCGCTTAACCAGAATGGGCTAGGGAAAAAATGCACATACCGTTGTAGTCGGGCGAGTTTCTACTTTCAGATACAATAGGAATTTTTGGGTTAGGTCAATCCGTTCGCGAGATATGGGACTTTGAAGCTAAGAAATGGTTGACAAGACAACAAATTGTTCGCACTTCTGCTGCTCCAATCGCTTAACCAGAATGTCCTAGGGACAAAATACCCATACCGTTGTAATCGGACGAGCTTCTACTTTCAGTTACAATAGCAATTTTTGGATTAGGTCAATCCGTTCTCGAGATATGGGACTTTGAAGCTAAGAAATGGTTGAGAAGACAACAAATTTTTCGCACTTCTGCTGCTCCAAACGCTTAACCAGAATGGCCTAGGGAAAAAATACCCATACCGTTGTAATCGGACGAGTTTCTACTTTCAGTTACAATAGGAATTTTTGGGTTAGGTCAATCCGTTCGCGAGATATGGGAATTTGAATCTAAGAAATGGTTGAGAAGACAACTAATTTTTCGCACTTCTGCTGCTCCAAACGCTTAACCAGAATGGCCTAGGGAAAAAATACCCATACCGTTGTAATCGGACGAGTTTCTACTTTCAGTTACAATTGGAATTTTTGGGTTAGGTCATTCCGTTCGCGAGATATGGGACTTTGAATCTAAGAAAGGGTTGACAAGACAACAAATTGTTCGCACTTCTGCTGCTCCAATCGCTTAACCAGAATGGGCTAGGGAAAAAATACACATACCGTTGTAATCGGGCGAGTTTCTACTTTCAGTTACAATAGGAATTTTTGGGTTAGGTCAATCCGTTCGCGAGTTATGGGACTTTGAAGCTAAGAAATGGTTGAGAAGACAACAAATTTTTCGCACTTCTGCTGCTCCAAACGCTTAACCAGAATGTCCTAGGGAAAAAATACCCATACCGTTGTAATCGGACGAGCTTCTACTTTCAGTTACAATAGCAATTTTTGGGTTAGGTCAATCCGTTCGCGAGATATGGGAATTTGAAGCTAAGAAATGGTTGAGAAGACAACAAATTTTTCGCACTTCTGCTGCTCCAAACGCTTAACCAGAATGGCCTAGGGAAAAAATACCCATACCGTTGTAATCGGGCGAGTTTCTACTTTCGTATGTAATAGGAATTTTTGGGTTAGGTCAATCCGTTCGCGAGATATGGGAGTTTGAAGCCAAGAAATGGTTGAGAAGACAACAAATTTTTCGCACTTCTGCTGCTCCTAACGCTTAACCAGAATGGCCTAGGGAAAAAATACCCATACCGTTGTAATCGGACGAGTTTCTAGTTTCTGTTACAATAGGAATTTTTGGGTTAGGTCAATCCGTTCGCGAGATATGGGACTTTGAAGCTAAGAAATGGTTGACAAGACAACAAATTATTCGCACTTCTGCTGCTCCAATCGCTTAACCAGAATGGGCTAGGGAGGAAATACACATACCGTTATAATCGGGCGAGTTTCTACTTCCAGTTACAATAGCAATTTTTGGGTTAGGTCAATCCGTTCGCGAGATATGGGACTTTGAAGCTAAGAAATGGTTGAGAAGACAACAAATTTTTCGCACTTCTGCTGCTCCAAACGCTTAACCAGAATGGCCTAGGGAAAAAATACCCATACCGTTGTAATCGGACGAGTTTCTACTTTCGGATGTAATAGGAATTTTTGGGTTAGGTCAATCCGTTCGCGAGATATGGGAGTTTGAAGCCAAGAAATGGTTGAGAAGGCAAAAAATTTTTCGCAATTCTGCTGCTCCAATCGCTTAACCAGAATGGCCTAGGGAAAAAATACACAAACCGCTGTAATCGGGCGAGTTTCTACTTTCAGATGCATTAGGAATTTTTTGGTTAGGTCAATCCGTTCGCAAGATATGGGAGATTGAAGCCAAGAAATGGTTGAGAAGGCAAAAAATTTTTCGCAATTCCGCTGCACCAAACGGTTATCCAGAATGGCCTAGGGAAAAAATTCACATACCGTTGTAATCGGGTGAGCTTCTACTTTCAGATGCTATAGGAATCTTTGGGTCAGGTCAATCCGTTCGCGAGATATGGGACTTTGAAGCTAAGAAATGGTTGAGAAGACAACAAATTTTTCGCACTTCTGCTGCTCCAAACGCTTAACCAGAATGGCCTAGGGAAAAAATTCACATACAGTTCTAATCGGGCGAGATTCTACTTTCAGATGCAATAGGAATTTTTGGGTTAGGTCAATCCGTTCGCGAGATATGGGACTTTGAAGCTAAGAAATGGTTGAGAAGACAACAAATTTTTCGCACTTCTGCTGCTCCAAACGCTTAACCAGAGTGGCCTAGGGAAAAAATACACATACCGTTGTAATCGGACGAGTTTCTACTTTCAGTTACAATTGCAAATTTTTGGGTTAGGTCAATCCGTTCTCGAGATATGGGACTTTGAAGCCAAGAAATGGTTGAGAAGGCAAGAAATTTTTCGCAATTCTGCTGCTCCAAAAGCTTAACCAGAATGGCCTAGGGAAAAAATACACATACCGCAGTAATCGGGCGAGTTTCTACTTTCAGATGCAATAGGAATTTTTGGGTTAGGTCAATCCGTTCGCGAGATATGGGAGTTTGAAGCCAAGAAATGGTTGAGAAGGCAAAAAATTTCTCGCAATTCTGCTGCTCCAAAAGCTTAACCAGAATGGCCCAGGGAAAAAATACACATACCGCAGTAATCGGGCGAGTTTCTACTTTCAGATGCAATAGGAATTTTTGGGTTAGGTCAATCCGTTCGCGAGATATGAGAGTTTGAAGCTACGAAATCTTTGAGAAGACAACAAATTTGTCGCACTTCTGCTGCTCCAAACGCTTAACCAGAATGGCCTAGGGAAAAAATACCCATACCGATGTAATCGGACGAGTTTCTACTTTCAGTTACAATAGGAATTTTTGTGTTAGGTCAATCCGTTCGCGAGATATGGGACTTTGAAGCTAAGAAATGGTTGAGAAGACAACAAATTTTTCGCACTTCTGCTGCTCCAAACGCTTAACCAGAGTGGCCTAGGGAAAAAATACACATACCGTTGTAATCGGACGAGTTTCTACTTTCAGTTACAATTGCAAATTTTTGGGTTAGGTCAATCCGTTCTCGAGATATGGGACTTTGAAGCCAAGAAATGGTTGAGAAGGCAAAAAATTTTTCGCAATTCTGCTGCTCCAAAAGCTTAACCAGAATGGCCTAGGGAAAAAATACACATACCGCAGTAATCGGGCGAGTTTCCACTTTCAGATGCAATAGGAATTTTTGGGTTAGGTCAATCCGTTCGCGAGATATGGGAGTTTGAAGCCAAGAAATGGTTGAGAAGGCAAAAAATTTTTTGCAATTCTGCGGCTCCAAACGCTTAACCAGAATGGCCTAGGGAAAAAATACACATACCGTTGTAATCGGGCGAGCTTCTACTTTCAGATTCAATAGGAATTTTTGGGTTAGGTCAAACCGTTCGCGAGATATGAGAGTTTGAAGCTACGAAATCGTTGAGAAGACAACAAATTTTTCGCACTTCTGCTGCTAAAAACGCTTAACCAGAATGGCCTAGGGAAAAAATACGCATACAGTTGTAATCGGGCGAGTTTCTACTTTCAGACGCAGCAGGAATTTTTGGGTTTTGTCAATCCATTCGCGAGATATGGGAGTTTGAAGACAAGAAATGGTTCAGAAGGCAAAAAATTTTTCGCAATTCTGCTGCTCCAAACGCTTAACCAGAATGGCCTAGGGAAAAAATACACATACCGTCGTAATCGGGCGAGTTTCTACTTTCAGTTACAATAGGAATTTTTGGGTTAAGTCAATCCGTTCGCGAGATATGGGACTTTGAAGCTAAGAAAGGGTTGACAAGACAACAAATTGTTAGCACTTCTGCTGCTCCAATCGCTTAACCAGAATGGGCTAGGGAAAAAAAACAGATACCGTTGTAATCGGGCGAGTTTCTACTTTCAGTTACAATAGGAATTTTTGGGTTAGGTGCATCCGTCCGCGAGATATGGGACTTTGAAGCTAAGAAATGTTTGACAAGACAACAAATTTTTCGCACTTCTGCTGCTCCAATCGCTTAACCAGAATGGCCTAGGGAAAAAATACACATACCGTTGTAATCGGGCGAGTTTCTACTTTCAGATGCAATAGGAATCTTTGGGTTAGGACAATCCGCTCGCGAGATATGGGAGTTTGAAGCTACGAAATGGTTGAGAAGACAACAAATTTTTCGCACTTCTGCTGCTCCAAACGCTTAACCAGAATGGCCTAGGGAAAAAATACCCATACCGTTGTAATCGGACGAGTTTCTACTTTCAGTTACAATAGCAATTTTTGGGTTAGGTCAATCCGTTCTCGAGATATGGGACTTTGAAGCTAAGAAATGTTTGACAAGACAACAAATTTTTCGCACTTCTGCTGCTCCAATCGCTTAACCAGAATGGCCTAGGGAAAAAATACACACACCGTTGTAATCGGGCGAGTTTCTACTTTCAGATGCAATAGGAATCTTTGGGTTAGGACAATCCGCTCGCGAGATATGGGAGTCTGAAGCTACGAAATGGTTGAGAAGACAACAAATTTTTCGCACTTCTGCTGCTCCAAACGCTTAACCAGAATGGCCTAGGGAAAAAATACCCATACCGTTGTAATCGGACGAGTTTCTACTTTCAGTTACAATAGCAATTTTTGGGTTAGGTCAATCCGTTCTCGAGATATGGGACTCTGAAGCTAAGAAATGGTTGAGAAGACAACAAATTTTTCGCACTTCTGCTGCTCCAATCGCTTAACCAGAATGGGCTAGGGAAAAAATACACATACCGTTGTAGTCGGGCGAGATTCTACTTTCAGATACAATAGGAATTTTTGGGTTAGGTCAATCCGTTCGCGAGATATGGGACTTTGAAGCTAAGAAATGGTTGAGAAGACAACAAATTTTTCGCACTTCTGCTGCTCCAAACGCTTAACCAGAATGGCCTAGGGAAAAAATACACATACAGTTGTAATCGGGCGAGCTTCTACTTTCAGATGCAATAGGAATTTTTGGGTTAGGTCAATCCGTTCGCGAGATATGAGAGTTTGAAGCTACGAAATCGTTGAGAAGACAACAAATTTGTCGCACTTCTGCTGCTCCAAACGCTTAACCAGAATGGCCTAGGGAAAAAATACCCATACCCTTGTAATCGGACGAGTTTCTACTTTCAGTTACAATAGGAATTTTTGTGTTAGGTCAATCCGTTCTCGAGATATGGGACTTTGAAGCCAAGAAATGGTTGAGAAGGCTAAAAATTTTTCGCAATTCTGCTGCTCCAAAAGCTTAACCAGAATGGCCTAGGGAAAAAATACACATACCGCAGTAATCGGGCGAGTTTCTACTTTCAGATGCAATAGGAATCTTTGGGTTAGGACAATCCGCTCGCGAGTTATGGGAGTTTGAAGCTAAGAAATGGTTGAGAAGACAACAAATTTTTCGCACTTCTGCTGCTCCAAACGCTTAACCAGAATGGCCTAGGGAAAAAATACCCATACCGTTGTAATCGGACGAGTTTCTACTTTCAGTTACAATAGCAAATTTTTGGGTTAGGACAATCCGTTCTCGAGATATGGGACTTTGAAGCCAAGAAATGGTTGAGAAGGCTAAAAATTTTTCGCAATTCTGCTGCTCCAAAAGCTTAACCAGAATGGCCTAGGGAAAAAATACACATACCGCAGTAATCGGGCGAGTTTCTACTTTCAGATGCAATAGGAATCTTTGGGTTAGGACAATCCGCTCGCGAGATATGGGAGTCTGAAGCTACGAAATGGTTGAGAAGACAACAAATTTTTCGCACTTCTGCTACTCCAAACGCTTAACCAGAATGGCCTTGGGAAAAAATACCCATACCGTTGTAATCGGACGAGTTTCTACTTTCAGTTACAATAGGAATTTTTGGGTTAGGTCAATCCGTTCTCGAGATATGGGACTTTGAAGCTAAGAAATGTTTGACAAGACAACAAATTTTGCGCACTTCTGCTGCTCCAATCGCTTAACCAGAATGGCCTAGGGAAAAAATACATATACCGTTGTAATCGGGCGAGCTTCTACTTTCAGGTGCAATAGGAATTTTTGGGTTACGTCAATTCGTTCGCGAGATATGGGAGTTTGAAGCTACGAAATCGTTGAGAAGACAACAAATTTTTCGCACTTCTGCTGCTCCAAACGCTTAACCAGAATGGCCCAGGGAAAAAATACCCATACCGTTGTAATCGGACGAGTTTCTACTTTCAGTTACAATAGGAATTTTTGGGTTAGGTCATTCCGTTCGCGAGATATGGGAATTTTGAAGCTAAGAAATGGTTGACAAGACAACAAATTTTTCGCACTTCTACTGCTCCAATCGCTTAACCAGAATGGGCTAGGGAAAAAATACACATACCGTTGTAGTCGGGCGAGTTTCTACTTTCAGATACAATAGGAATTTTTGGGTTAGGTCAATCCGTCCGCGAGATATGGGACTTTGAAGCTAAGAAATGGTTGACAAGACAACAAATTGTTCGCACTTCTGCTGCTCCAATCGCTTAACCAGAATAGCCTAGGGAAAAAATACACACACCGTTGTAATCGGGCGAGTTTCTACTTTCAGATGCCATAGGAATCTTTGGGTTAGGACAATCCGCTCGCGAGATATGGGAGTTTGAAGCTACGAAATGGTTGAGAAGACAACAAATTTTTCGCACTTCTGCTGCTCCAAACGCTTAACCAGAATGGCCTAGGGAAAAAATTCACATACCGTTGTAATCGGGCGAGCTTCTACTTTCAGATGCAATAGGAATTTTTGGGTTAGGTCAATCCGTTCGCGAGATATGGGAATTTGAATCTAAGAAATGGTTGAGAAGACAACTAATTTTTCGCACTTCTGCTGCTCCAAACGCTTAACCAGAATGGCCTAGGGAAAAAATACCCATACCGTTGTAATCGGACGAGTTTCTACTTTCAGTTACAATAGGAATTTTTGGGTTAGGTCATTCCGTTCGCGAGATATGGGACTATGAATCTAAGAAAGGGTTGACAAGACAACAAATTGTTCGCACTTCTGCTGCTCCAATCGCTTAACCAGAATGGGCTAGGGAAAAAATACACATACCGTTGTAATCGGGCGAGTTTCTACTTTCAGTTACAATAGGAATTTTTGGGTTAGGTCAATCCGTTCGCGAGTTATGGGACTTTGAAGCTAAGAAATGGTTGAGAAGACAACAAATTTTTCGCACTTCTGCTGCTCTAAACGCTTAACCAGAATGTCCTAGGGAAAAAATACCCATACCGTTGTAATCGGACGAGCTTCTACTTTCAGTTACAGTAGCAATTTTTGGGTTAGGTCAATCCGTTCGCGAGATATGGGAATTTGAAGCTAAGAAATGGTTGAGAAGACAACAAATTTTTCGCACCTCTGCTGCTCCAAACGCTTAACCAGAATGGCCTAGGGAAAAAATACCCATACCGTTGTAATCGGGCGAGTTTCTACTTTCGGATGTAATAGGAATTTTTGGGTTAGGTCAATCCGTTCGCGAGATATGGGAGTTTGAAGCCAAGAAATGGTTGAGAAGACAACAAATTTTTCGCACTTCTGCTGCTCCTAACGCTTAACCAGAATGGCCTAGGGAAAAAATACCCATACCGTTGTAATCGGACGAGTTTCTAGTTTCAGTTACAATAGGAATTTTTGGGTTAGGTCAATCCGTTCGCGAGATATGGGACTTTGAAGCTAAGAAATGGTTGACAAGACAACAAATTATTCGCACTTCTGCTGCTCCAATCGCTTAACCAGAATGGGCTAGGGAGGAAATACACATACCGTTATAATCGGGCGAGTTTCTACTTCCAGTTACAATAGCAATTTTTGGGTTAGGTCAATCCGTTCGCGAGATATGGGACTTTGAAGCTAAGAAATGGTTGAGAAGACAACAAATTTTTCGCACTTCTGCTGCTCCAAACGCTTAACCAGAATGGCCTAGGGAAAAAATACCCATACCGTTGTAATCGGACGAGTTTCTACTTTCGGATGTAATAGGAATTTTTGGGTTAGGTCAATCCGTTCGCGAGATATGGGAGTTTGAAGCCAAGAAATGGTTGAGAAGGCAAAAAATTTTTCGCAATTCTGCTGCTCCAATCGCTTAACCAGAATGGCCTAGGGAAAAAATACACAAACCGCTGTAATCGGGCGAGTTTCTACTTTCAGATGCATTAGGAATTTTTTGGTTAGGTCAATCCGTTCGCAAGATATGGGAGATTGAAGCCAAGAAATGGTTGAGAAGGCAAAAAATTTTTCGCAATTCCGCTGCACCAAACGGTTAACCAGAATGGCCTAGGGAAAAAATTCACATACCGTTGTAATCGGGCGAGCTTCTACTTTCAGATGCTATAGGAATCTTTGGGTCAGGTCAATCCGTTCGCGAGATATGGGACTTTGAAGCTAAGAAATGGTTGAGAAGACAACAAATTTTTCGCACTTCTGCTGCTCCAAACGCTTAACCAGAATGGCCTAGGGAAAAAATTCACATACAGTTCTAATCGGGCGAGATTCTACTTTCAGATGCAATAGGGATTTTTGGGTTAGGTCAATCCGTTCGCGAGATATGAGAGTTTGAAGCTACGAAATCGTTGAGAAGACAACAAATTTGTCGCACTTCTGATGCTCCAAACGCTTAACCAGAATGGCCTAGGGAAAAAATACCCATACCCTTGTAATCGGACGAGTTTCTACTTTCAGTTACATTAGGAATTTTTGTGTTAGGTCAATCCGTTCTCGAGATATGGGACTTTGAAGCTAAGAAATGGTTGAGAAGACAACAAATTTTTCGCACTTCTGCTGCTCCAAACGCTTAACCAGAGTGGCCTAGGGAAAAAATACACATACCGTTGTAATCGGACGAGTTTCTACTTTCAGTTACAATTGCAAATTTTTGGGTTAGGTCAATCCGTTCGCGAGATATGGGACTTTGAAGCTAAGAAATGGTTGAGAAGACAACAAATTTTTCGCACTTCTGCTGCTCCAAACGCTTAACCAGAGTGGCCTAGGGAAAAAATACACATACCGTTGTAATCGGACGAGTTTCTACTTTCAGTTACAATTGCAAATTTTTGGGTTAGGTCAATCCGTTCTCGAGATATGGGACTTTGAAGCCAAGAAATGGTTGAGAAGGCAAAAAATTTTTCGCAATTCTGCTGCTCCAAAAGCTTAACCAGAATGGCCTAGGGAAAAAATACACATACCGCAGTAATCGGGCGAGTTTCTACTTTCAGATGCAATAGGAATTTTTGGGTTAGGTCAATCCGTTCGCGAGATATGGGAGTTTGAAGCCAAGAAATGGTTGAGAAGGCAAAAAATTTCTCGCAATTCTGCTGCTCCAAAAGCTTAACCAGAATGGCCTAGGGAAAAAATACACATACCGCAGTAATCGGGCGAGTTTCTACTTTCAGATGCAATAGGAATTTTTGGGTTAGGTCAATCCATTCGCGAGATATGAGAGTTTGAAGCTACGAAATCGTTGAGAAGACAACAAATTTTTCGCACTTCTGCTGCTCCAAACGCTTAACCAGAATGGCCTAGGGAAAAAATACCCATACCGTTGTAATCGGACGAGTTTCTACTTTCAGTTACAATAGGAATTTTTGTGTTAGGTCAATCCGTTCGCGAGATATGGGACTTTGAAGCTAAGAAATGGTTGAGAAGACAACAAATTCTTCGCACTTCTGCTGCTCCAAACGCTTAACCAGAATGTCCTAGGGAAAAAATACCCATACCGTTGTAATCGGACGAGCTTCTACTTTCAGTTACAATAGCAATTTTTGGGTTAGGTCAATCCGTTAGCGAGATATGGGAATTTGAAGCTAAGAAATGGTTGAGAAGACAACAAATTTTTCGCACTTCTGCTGCTCCAAACGCTTAACCAGAATGGCCTAGGGAAAAAATACCCATACCGTTGTAATCGGGCGAGTTTCTACTTTCGGATGTAATAGGAATTTTTGGGTTAGGTCAATCCGTTCGCGAGATATGGGAGTTTGAAGCCAAGAAATGGTTGAGAAGACAACAAATTTTTCGCACTTCTGCTGCTCCTAACGCTTAACCAGAATGGCCTAGGGAAAAAATACCCATACCGTTGTAATCGGACGAGTTTCTAGTTTCAGTTACAATAGGAATTTTTGGGTTAGGTCAATCCGTTCGCGAGATATGGGACTTTGAAGCTAAGACATGGTTGACAAGACAACAAATTATTCGCACTTCTGCTGCTCCAATCGCTTAACCAGAATGGGCTAGGGAGGAAATACACATACCGTTATAATCGGGCGAGTTTCTACTTCCAGTTACAATAGCAATTTTTGGGTTAGGTCAATCCGTTCGCGAGATATGGGACTTTGAAGCTAAGAAATGGTTGAGAAGACAACAAATTTTTCGCACTTCTGCTGCTCCAAACGCTTAACCAGAATGGCCTAGGGAAAAAATACCCATACCGTTGTAATCGGACGAGTTTCTACTTTCGGATGTAATAGGAATTTTTGGGTTAGGTCAATCCGTTCGCGAGATATGGGAGTTTGAAGCCAAGAAATGGTTGAGAGGGCAAAAAATTTTTCGCAATTCTGCTGCTCCAATCGCTTAACCAGAATGGCCTAGGGAAAAAATACACAAACCGTTGTAATCGGACGAGTTTCTAGTTTCAGTTACAATAGGAATTTTTGGGTTAGGTCAATCCGTTCGCGAGATATGGGACTTTGAAGCTAAGAAATGGTTGACAAGACAACAAATTATTCGCACTTCTGCTGCTCCAATCGCTTAACCAGAATGGGCTAGGGAGGAAATACACATACCGTTATAATCGGGCGAGTTTCTACTTCCAGTTACAATAGCAATTTTTGGGTTAGGTCAATCCGTTCGCGAGATATGGGACTTTGAAGCTAAGAAATGGTTGAGAAGACAACAAATTTTTCGCACTTCTGCTGCTCCAAACGCTTAACCAGAATGGCCTAGGGAAAAAATACCCATACCGTTGTAATCGGACGAGTTTCTACTTTCGGATGTAATAGGAATTTTTGGGTTAGGTCAATCCGTTCGCGAGATATGGGAGTTTGAAGCCAAGAAATGGTTGAGAGGGCAAAAAATTTTTCGCAATTCTGCTGCTCCAATCGCTTAACCAGAATGGCCTAGGGAAAAAATACACAAACCGCTGTAATCGGGCGAGTTTCTACTTTCAGATGCATTAGGAATTTTTTGGTTAGGTCAATCCGTTCGCAAGATATGGGAGATTGAAGCCAAGAAATGGTTGAGAAGGCAAAAAATTTTTCGCAATTCCGCTGCACCAAACGGTTAACCAGAATGGCCTAGGGAAAAAATTCACATACCGTTGTAATCGGGCGAGCTTCTACTTTCAGATGCTATAGGAATCTTTGGGTCAGGTCAATCCGTTCGCGAGATATGGGACTTTGAAGCTAAGAAATGGTTGAGAAGACAACAAATTTTTCGCAATTCTGCTGCTCCAAACGCTTAACCAGAATGGCCTAGGGAAAAAATTCACATACAGTTCTAATCGGGCGAGATTCTACTTTCAGATGCAATAGGAATTTTTGGGTTAGGTCAATCCGTTCGCGAGATATGAGAGTTTGAAGCTACGAAATCGTTGAGAAGACAACAAATTTGTCGCACTTCTGATGCTCCAAACGCTTAACCAGAATGGCCTAGGGAAAAAATACCCATACCCTTGTAATCGGACGAGTTTCTACTTTCAGTTACATTAGGAATTTTTGTGTTAGGTCAATCCGTTCTCGAGATATGGGACTTTGAAGCTAAGAAATGGTTGAGAAGACAACAAATTTTTCGCACTTCTGCTGCTCCAAACGCTTAACCAGAGTGGCCTAGGGAAAAAATACACATACCGTTGTAATCGGACGAGTTTCTACTTTCAGTTACAATTGCAAATTTTTGGGTTAGGTCAATCCGTTCTCGAGATATGGGACTTTGAAGCCAAGAAATGGTTGAGAAGGCAAAATCTTTTTCGCAATTCTGCTGCTCCAAAAGCTTAACCAGAATGGCCTAGGGAAAAAATACACATACCGCAGTAATCGGGCGAGTTTCTACTTTCAGATGCAATAGGAATTTTTGGGTTAGGTCAATCCGTTCGCGAGATATGGGAGTTTGAAGCCAAGAAATGGTTGAGAAGGCAAAAAATTTCTCGCAATTCTGCTGCTCCAAAAGCTTAACCAGAATGGCCTAGGGAAAAAATACACATACCGCAGTAATCGGGCGAGTTTCTACTTTCAGATGCAATAGGAATTTTTGGGTTAGGTCAATCCGTTCGCGAGATATGAGAGTTTGAAGCTACGAAATCGTTGAGAAGACAACAAATTTTTCGCACTTCTGCTGCTCCAAACGCTTAACCAGAATGGCCTAGGGAAAAAATACCCATACCGTTGTAATCGGACGAGTTTCTACTTTCAGTTACAATAGGAATTTTTGTGTTAGGTCAATCCGTTCGCGAGATATGGGACTTTGAAGCTAAGAAATGGTTGAGAAGACAACAAATTTTTCCCACTTCTGCTGCTCCAAACGCTTAACCAGAGTGGCCTAGGGAAAAAATACACATACCGTTGTAATCGGTCGAGTTTCTACTTTCAGTTACAATTGCAAATTTTTGGGTTAGGTCAATCCGTTCTCGAGATATGGGACTTTGAAGCCAAGAAATGGTTGAGAAGGCAAAAAATTTTTCGCAATTCTGCTGCTCCAAAAGCTTAACCAGAATGGCCTAGGGAAAAAATACACATACCGCAGTAATCGGGCGAGTTTCTACTTTCAGATGCAATAGGAATTTTTGGGTTAGGTCAATCCGTTCGCGAGATATGGGAGTTTGAAGCCAAGAAATGGTTGAGAAGGCAAAAAATTTCTCGCAATTCTGCTGCTCCAAACGCTTAACCAGAATGGCCTAGGGAAAAAATACCCATACCGTTGTAATCGGACGAGTTTCTACTTTCAGTTACAATAGGAATTTTTGTGTTAGGTCAATACGTTCGCGAGATATGGGACTTTGAAGCTAAGAAATGGTTGAGAAGACAACAAATTTTTCGCACTTCTGCTGCTCCAAACGCTTAACCAGAGTGGCCTAGGGAAAAAATACACATACCGTTGTAATCGGACGAGTTTCTACTTTCAGTTACAATTGCAAATTTTTGGGTTAGGTCAATCCGTTCTCGAGATATGGGACTTTGAAGCCAAGAAATGGTTGAGAAGGCAAAAAATTTTTCGCAATTCTGCTGCTCCAAAAGCTTAACCAGAATGGCCTAGGGAAAAAATACACATACCGCAGTAATCGGGCGAGTTTCTACTTTCAGATGCAATAGGAATTTTTGGGTTAGGTCAATCCGTTCGCGAGATATGGGAGTTTGAAGCCAAGAAATGGTTGAGGAGGCAAAAAATTTCTCGCAATTCTGCTGCTCCAAAAGCTTAACCAGAATGGCCTAGGAAAAAAATACACATACCGCAGTAATCGGGCGAGTTTCTACTATCAGATGCAATAGGAATTTTTGGGTTAGGTCAATCCGTTCGCGAGATATGAGAGTTTGAAGCTACGAAATCGTTGAGAAGACAACAAATTTTTCGCACTTCTGCTGCTCCAAACGCTTAACCAGAATGGCCTAGGGAAAAAATACCCATACCGTTGTAATCGGACGAGTTTCTACTTTCAGTTACAATAGGAATTTTTGTGTTAGGTCAATCCGTTCGCGAGATATGGGACTTTGAAGCTAAGAAATGTTTGAGAAGACAACAAATTTTTCGCACTTCTGCTGCTCCAAACGCTTAACCAGAATGGCCTAGGGAAAAAATACCCATACCGTTGTAATCGGACGAGTTTCTACTTTCAGTTACAATAGCAATTTTTGGGTTAGGTCAATCCGTTCTCGAGATATGGGACTTTGAAGCTAAGAAAGGGTTGACAAGACAACAATTTGTTAGCACTTCTGCTGCTCCAATCGCTTAACCAGAATGGGCTAGGGAAAAAAAACACATACCGTTGTAATCGGGCGTGTTTCTACTTTCAGTTACAATAGGAATTTTTGGGTTAGTCCATCCGTTCGCGAGATATGGGACTTTGAAGCTAAGAAATGGTTGAGAAGACAACAAATTTTTCGCACTTCTGCTGCTCCAAACGCTTAACCAGAATGGCCTAGGGAAAAAATACCCATACCGTTGTAATCGGACGAGTTTCTACTTTCAGTTACAATAGCAATTTTTGGGTTAGGTCAATCCGTTCTCGAGATATGGGACTTTGAAGCTAAGAAATGTTTGACAAGACAACAAATTTTTCGCACTTCTGCTGCTCCAATCGCTTAACCAGAATGGCCTAGGGAAAAAATACACACACCGTTGTAATCGGGCGAGTTTCTACTTTCAGATGCAATAGGAATCTTTGGGTTAGGACAATCCGCTCGCGAGATATGGGAGTCTGAAGCTACGAAATGGTTGAGAAGACAACAAATTTTTCGCACTTCTGCTACTCCAAACGCTTAACCAGAATGGCCTTGGGAAAAAATACCCATACCGTTGTAATCGGACGAGATTCTACTTTCAGTTACAATAGGAATTTTTGGGTTAGGTCAATCCGTTCTCGAGATATGGGACTTTGAAGCTAAGAAATGTTTGACAAGACAACAAATTTTTCGCAATTCTGCTGCTCCAATCGCTTAACCAGAATGGCCTAGGGAAAAAATACATATACCGTTGTAATCGGGCGAGCTTCTACTTTCAGGTGCAATAGGAATTTTTGGGTTAGGTCAATTCGTTCGCGAGATATGGGAGTTTGAAGCTACGAAATCGTTGAGAAGACAACAAATTTTTCGCACTTCTGCTGCTCCAAACGCTTAACCAGAATGGCCCAGGGAAAAAATACCCATACCGTTGTAATCGGACGAGTTTCTACTTTCAGTTACAATAGGAATTTTTGGGTTAGGTCATTCCGTTCGCGAGATATGGGACTTTGAAGCTAAGAAATGGTTGACAAGACAACAAATTTATCGCACTTCTGCTGCTCCAATCGCTTAACCAGAATGGGCTAGGGAAAAAATACACATACCGTTGTAGTCGGGCGAGTTTCTACTTTCAGATACAATAGGAATTTTTGGGTTATGTCAATCCGTTCGCGAGATATGGGACTTTGAAGCTAAGAAATGGTTGACAAGACAACAAATTTATCGCACTTCTGCTGCTCCAAACGCTTAACCAGAATGGCCTAGGGAAAAAATACCCATACCGTTGTAATCGGACGAGTTTCTACTTTCAGTTACAATAGGAATTTTTGTGTTAGGTCAATCCGTTCGCGAGATATGGGACTTTGAAGCTAAGAAATGTTTGAGAAGACAACAAATTTTTCGCACTTCTGCTGCTCCAAACGCTTAACCAGAATGGCCTAGGGAAAAAATACCCATACCGTTGTAATCGGACGAGTTTCTACTTTCAGTTACAATAGCAATTTTTGGGTTAGGTCAATCCGTTCTCGAGATATGGGACTTTGAAGCTAAGAAAGGGTTGACAAGACAACAATTTGTTAGCACTTCTGCTGCTCCAATCGCTTAACCAGAATGGGCTAGGGAAAAAAAACACATACCGTTGTAATCGGGCGTGTTTCTACTTTCAGTTACAATAGGAATTTTTGGGTTAGTCCATCCGTTCGCGAGATATGGGACTTTGAAGCTAAGAAATGGTTGAGAAGACAACAAATTTTTCGCACTTCTGCTGCTCCAAACGCTTAACCAGAATGTCCTAGGGAAAAAATACCCATACCGTTGCAATCGGACGAGCTTCTACTTTCAGTTACAATAGCAATTTTTGGGTTAGGTCAATCCGTTCTCGAGATATGGGACTTTGAATCTAAGAAATGGTTGAGAAGACAACTAATTTTTCGCACTTCTGTTGCTCCAAACGCTTAACCAGAATGGCCTAGGGAAAAAATACACATACCGTTGTAATCGGGCGAGTTTCTACTTTCAGATGCAATGGGAATTTTTGGGTTAGGTCAATCCGTTCGCGAGATATGGGAATTTGAAGCTAAGAAATGGTTGAGAAGACAACAAATTTTTCGCACTTCTGCTGCTCCAAACGCTTAACCAGAATGGCCTAGGGAAAAAATACCCATACCGTTGTAATCGGACGAGTTTCTACTTTCGGATGTAATAGGAATTTTTGGGTTAGGTCAATCCGTTCGCGAGATATGGGAGTTTGAAGCCAAGAAATGGTTGAGAAGACAACAAATTTTTCGCACTTCTGCTGCTCCTAACGCTTAACCAGAATGGCCTAGGGAAAAAATACCCATACCGTTGTAATCGGACGAGTTTCTAGTTTCAGTTACAATAGGAATTTTTGGGTTAGGTCAATCCGTTCGCGAGATATGGGACTTTGAAGCTAAGAAATGGTTGACAAGACAACAAATTATTCGCACTTCTGCTGCTCCAATCGCTTAACCAGAATGGGCTAGGGAGGAAATACACATACCGTTATAATCGGGCGAGTTTCTACTTCCAGCTACAATAGCAATTTTTGGGTTAGGTCAATCCGTTCGCGAGATATGGGACTTTGAAGCTAAGAAATGGTTGAGAAGGCAAAAAATTTTTCGCAATTCCGCTGCACCAAACGGTTAACCAGAATGGCCTAGGGAAAAAATTCACATACCGTTGTAATCGGGCGAGCTTCTACTTTCAGATGCTATAGGAATCTTTGGGTCAGGTCAATCCGTTCGCGAGACATGGGAATTTGAAGCTAAGAAATGGTTGAGAAGACAACTAATTTTTCGCATTTCTGCTGCTCCAAACGCTTAACCAGAATGGCCCATGGAAAAAATACACATACCGTTGTAATCGGGCGAGTTTCTACTTTCAGATGCAATAGTAATTTTTGGGTTAGGTCAATCCGTTCGCGAGATATGGGAGTTTGAAGCTACGAAATGGTTGAGAAGACAACAAATTTTTCGCACTTCTGCTGCTCCAAACGCTTAACCAGAATGGCCTAGGGAAAAAAAGCCATACCGTTGTAATCGGACGAGTTTCTAATTTCAGTTACAATAGGAATTTTTGGGTTAGGTCAATCCGTTCGCGAGATATGGGACTTTGAAGCTAAGAAATGGTTGACAAGACAACAAATTTTTCGCACTTCTGCTGCTCCAATCGCTTAACCAGAATGGGCTAGGGAAAAAATACACATACCGTTGTAATCGGGCGAGTTTCTACTTTCAGTTACAATAGGAATTTTTGGGTTAGGTCAATCCGTTCGCGAGATATGGGACTTTGAATCTAAGAAATGGTTGACAAGACAACAAATTTTTCACACTTCCGCTGCTCCAAACGCTTAACCAGAATGGCCTAGGGAAGAAATACACATACCGTTGTAATCGGGCGAGTTTCTAGTTTCAGATGCAATAGGAATTTTTGGGTTAGGACAATCCGCTCGCGAGATATGGGAGTTTGAAGCTACGAAATGGTTGAGAAGACAACAAATTTTTCGCGCTTCTGCTGCTCCAAACGCTTAACCAAAATGGCCTAGGGAAAAAATACACATACCTTTGTAATCGGGCGAGTTTCTAATTTCAGACGCAACAGGAATTTTTTGGTTAGGTCAATCCGCTCGCGAGATATGGGACATTGAAGCTACGAAATGGTTGAGAAGACAACTAATTTTTCGCACTTCTGCTGCTCCAAACGCTTAACCAGAATGGCTTAGGGAAAAAATACACATACCGTTGTAATCGGGCGAGTTTCTACTTTCAGATGCAATAGGAATTTTATGGTTAGGTCAATCCGTTCGCGAGATATGGAGATTGAATCTAAGAAATGGTTGACAAGACAACAAATTTTTCGCACTTCTGCTGCTCCAATCGCTTAACCAGAATGGGCTAGGGGAAAAATACACATACCGTTGTAATCGGGCGAGTTTCTACTTTCAGTTACAATAGGAATTTTTTGGTTAGGTCAATCCGTTCGCGAGGTATGGGACTTTGAAGCTAAGAAATGGTTGAGAAGGCAAAAAATTTTTCGCACTTCTGCTGCTCCAAACGCTTAACCAGAATGGCCTAGGGAAAAAATACCCATACCGTTGTAATCGGACGAGTTTCTACTTTCAGATGCAATAGGAATTTTTGGATTAGGTCAATCCGTTCGCGAGATATGGGAGTTTGAAGCCAAGAAATGGTTGATATGGCAAAAAATTTTTTGCACTTCTGCTGCTCCAATCGCTTAACCAGAATGGCCTAGGGAAAAAATACACAATCCGCTGTAATCGGGCGAGTTTCTACTTTCAGATGCAATGGGAATTTTTGGGTTAGGTCAATCCGTTCGCGAGATATGGGAATTTGAAGCTAAGAAATGGTTGAGAAGACAACTAATTTTTCGCACTTCTGCTGCTCCAAACGCTTAACCAGAAAGGCCTAGGGAAAAAATACACATACCGTTGTAATCGGGCGAGTTTCTACTTTCAGATGCAATAGGAATTTTTGGGTTAGGTCAATCCGCTCGCGAGATATGGGACTTTGAAGCTACGAAATGGTTGAGAAGACAACAAATTTTTCGCACTTCTGCTGCTCCAAACCCTTAACCAGAATGGGCTAGGGAAAAAATACACATACCGTTGTAATCGGGCGAGTTTCTACTTTCAGTTACAATAGCAATTTTTGGGTTAGGTCAATCCGTTCGCGAGATATGGGACCTTGAAGCTAAGAAATGGTTCAGAAGACAACCAATTTTTCGCACTTCTGCTGCTCCAAACGCTTAACCAGAATGGACTAGGGAAAAAATACCCATACCGTTGTAATCGGACGAGTTTCTACTTTCAGATGCAATAGGAATTTTTGGGTTAGGTCAATCCGCTCGCGAGATATGGGACTTTGAAGCTACGAAATGGTTGAGAAGACAACAAATGTTTCGCACTTCTGCTGCTCCAAACGCTTAACCAGAATGGGCTAGGGAAAAAATACACATACCGTTGTAATCGGGCGAGTTTCTACTTTCAGTTACAATAGCAATTTTTGGGTTAGGTCAATCCGTTCGCGAGATATGGGACTTTGAAGCTAAGAAATGGTTGAGAAGACAACAAATTTTTCGCACTTCTGCTGCTCCAAACGCTTAACCAGAATGGCCTAGGGAAAAAATACACAAACCGCTGTAATCGGGCGAGTTTCTACTTTCAGTTACAATAGCAATTTTTGGGTTAGGTCAATCCGTTCGCGAGATATTGGACCTTGAAGCTAAGAAATGGTTGAGAAGACAACCAATTTTTCGCACTTCTGCTGCTCCAAACGCTTAACCAGAATGGACTAGGGAAAAAATACCCATACCGTTGTAATCGGACGAGTTTCTACTTTCAGATGCAATAGGAATTTTTGGGTTAGGTCAATCCGTTCGCGAGATATGGGAGTTTGAAGCCAAGAAATGGTTGAGAAGGCAAAAAATTTTTCGCACTTCTGCTGCTCCAATCGCTTAACCAGAATGGCCTAGGGAAAAAATACACAAACCGCTGTAATCGGGCGAGTTTCTACTTTCAGATGCAATAGGAATTTTTTGGTTAGGTCAGTCCGTTCGCAAGATATGGGATATTGAATCCAAGAAATGGTTGAGAAGGCAAAAAATTTTTCGCAATTCCGCTGCACCAAACGGTTAACCAGAATGGCCTAGGGAAAAAATTCACATACCGTTGTATTCGGGCGAGCTTCTACTTTCAGATGCTATAGGAATCTTTTGATTAGGTCAATCCGTTCGCGAGATATGGGAATTTGAAGCTAAGAAATGGTTGAGAAGACAACTAATTTTTCGCACTTCTGCTGCTTCAAACGCTTAACCAGGATGGCCCAGGGAAAAAATACACATACCGTTGTAATCGGGCGAGTTTCTACTTTCAGATGCAATAGGAATTTTTGGGTTAGGTCAAACCGTTCGCAAGATATGGGAATTTGAAGCTAAGAAATGGTTGAGAAGAGAACTAATTTTTCGCACTTCTGCTGCTCCAAACGCTTAACCAGAATGGCCTAGGGAAAAAATTCACATACCGTTGTAATCGGACGAGTTTCTACTTTCAGATGCAATAGGAATTTTTGGGTTAGTTCAATCCGTTTGCGAGTTATGGGACTTTGAAGCCAAGAAATGGTTGAGAAGGCAAAAAATTTTTCGCACTTCTGCTGCTCCAATCGCTTAACCAGAATGGCCCAGGGAAAAAATACACAAACCGCTGTAATAGGGCGAGTTTCTACTTTCAGATGCAATAGGAATTTTTTGGTTAGGTCAATCCGTTCGCAAGATATGGGAGATTGAAGACAAGAAATGGTTGAGAAGGCAAAAAATTTTTCGCACTTCTGCTGCTCCAATCGCTTAACCAGAATGGCCCAGGGAAAAAATACACAAACCGCTGTAATCGGGCGAGTTTCTACTTTCAGATGCAATAGGAATTTTTGGGTTAGGTCAATCCGTTCGCGAGATATGGGAATTTGAAGCTAAGAAATGGTTGAGAAGAGAACTAATTTTTCGCACTTCTGCTGCTCCAAACGCTTAACCAGAATGGCCTAGGGAAGAAATACACATACCGTTGTAATCGGACGAGTTTCTACTTTCAGATGCAATAGGAATTTTTGGGTTAGGTCAATCCGTTCGCAAGATATGGGAGTTTGAAGCCAAGAAATGGTTGAGAAGGCAAAAAATTTTTCAGACTTCTGCTGCTCCAATCGCTTAACCAGAATGGCCTAGGGAAAAAATACACAAACCGCTGTAATCGGGCGAGTTTCTACTTTCAGATGCAATAGGAATTTTTTGGTTAGGTCAATCCGTTCGCAAGATATGGGATATTGAATCCAAGAAATGGTTGAGAAGGCAAAAAATTTTTCGCAATTCCGCTGCACCATACGGTTAACCAGAATGGCCTAGGGAAAAAATTCACATACCGTTGTATTCGGGCGAGCTTCTACTTTCAGATGCTATAGGAATCTTTTGATTAGGTCAATCCGTTCGCGAGATATGGGAATTTGAAGCTAAGAAATGGTTGAGAAGACAACTAATTTTTCGCACTTCTGCTGCTTCAAACGCTTAACCAGAATGGCCCAGGGAAAAAATACACATACCGTTGTAATCGGGCGAGTTTCTACTTTCAGATGCAATAGGAATTTTTGGGTTAGGTCAAACCGTTCGCAAGATATGGGAATTTGAAGCTAAGAAATGGTTGAGAAGAGAACTAATTTTTCGCACTTCTGCTGCTCCAAACGCTTAACCAGAATGGCCTAGGGAAAAAATTCACATACCGCTGTAATCGGGCGAGCTTCTACTTTCAGATGCAATAGGAATTTTTGGGTTAGGTCAATCCGTTCGCGAGATATGGGAGTTTGAAACCAAGAAATGGTTGAGAAGACAACTAATTTTTCGCAGTTCTGCTGCTCCAAACACTTAACCAGAATGGCCTAGGGAAAAAATACACATACCGTTGTAATCGGGCGAGTTTCTACTTTCAGTTACAATAGCAATTTTTGGGTTAGGTCAATCCGTTCGCGAGATATGGGAGTTTGAAGCCAAGAAATGGTTGACAAGACAACAAATTTTTCGCACTTCTGCTGCTCCAATCGCTTAACCAGAATGGGCTAGGGAAAAAATACACATACCGTTGTAATCGGGCGAGTTTCTCTTTCAGTTACAATAGTAATTTTTGGGTTAGGTCAATCCGTTCGCGAGTTATGGGACTTTGAAGCTAAGAAATGGTTGAGAAGACAACAAATTTTTCGCAATTCTGCTGCTCCAAACGCTTAACCAGAATGTCCTAGGGAAAAAATACCCATACCGTTGTAATCGGACGAGCTTCTACTTTCAGTTACAATAGCAATTTTTGGGTTAGGTCAATCCGTTCTCGAGATATGGGACTTTGAATCTAAGAAATGGTTGACAAGACAACAAATTTTTCGCACTGCTGCTGCTAGAATCGCTTAACCAGAATGGGCTAGGGAACAAATACACATACCGTTGTAATCGGGCGAGTTTCTCTTTCAGTTACAATAGGAATTTTTGGGTTAGGCCAATCCGTTCGCGAGTTATGGGACTTTGAAGCTAAGAAATGGTTGAGAAGGCAACAAATTTTTCGCACTTCTGCTGCTCCAATCGCTTAACCAGAATGGGCTAGGGAAAAAATACACATACCGTTTTAATCGGGCGAGTTTCTCTTTCAGTTACAATAGGAATTTTTGGGTTAGGTCAATCCGTTCGCGAGATATGGGAATTTGAAGCTAAGAAATGGTTGAGAAGAGAACTAATTTTTCGCACTTCTGCTGCTCCAAACGCTTAACCAGAATGGCCTAGGGAAAAAATACACATACCGCTGTAATCGGGCGAGCTTCTACTTTCAGATGCAATAGGAATTTTTGGGTTAGGTCAATCCGTTCGCGAGATATGGGAGTTTGAAGCCAAGAAATGGTTGAGAAGGCAAAAAATTTTTCGCACTTCTGCTGCTCCAATCGCTTAACCAGAATGGCCCAGGGAAAAAATACACAAACCGCTGTAATCGGGCGAGTTTCTACTTTCAGATGCAATAGGAATTTTTTGGTTAGGTCAATCCGTTCGCAAGATATGGGAGATTGAAGCCAAGAAATGGTTGAGAAGGCAAAAAATTTTTCGCACTTCTGCTGCTCCAATCGCTTAACCAGAATGGCCTAGGGAAAAAATACACATACCGTTGTAATCGGGCGAGTTTCTACTTTCAGTTACAATAGCAATTTTTGGGTTAGGTCAATCCGTTCGCGAGATATGGGACTTTGAAGCTAAGATATGGTTGAGAAGACAACTAATTTTTCGCACTTCTGCTGCTCCAAACGCTTAACCAGAATGGCCCAGGGAAAAAATACACATACCGTTGTAATCGGACGAGCTTCTACTTTCAGTTACAATAGCAATTTTTGGATTAGGTCAATCCGTTCTCGAGATATGGGACTTTGAAGCTAAGAAATGGTTGACAAGACAACAAATTTTTCGCACTTCTGCTGCTCCAAACGCTTAACCAGAATGGCCTAGGGAAAAAATACCAATACCGTTGTAATCGGACGAGTTTCTACTTTCAGTTACAATAGGAATTTTTGGGTTAGGTCAATCCGTTCGCGAGATATGGGAGATTGAAGCTTAGAAATGGTTGAGAAGACAACAAATTTTTCGCACTTCTGCTGCTCCAAACGCTTAACCAGAATGGCCTAGGGAAAAAATACCCACACCGTTGTAATCGGACGAGTTTCCACTTTCAGATGCAATAGCAATTTTTGGGTTAGGTCAATCCGTTCGCGAGATATGGGAGTTTGAAGCCAAGAAATGGTTGAGAAGGCAAAAAATTTTTCGCACTTCTGCTGCTCCAATCGCTTAACCAGAATGGCCTAGGGAAAAAGTACACATACCGTTGTAATCGGGCGAGTTTCTACTTTCAGATGCAATAGGAATTTTTGGGTTAGGTCAATCCGTTCGCGAGATATGGGAATTTGAAGCTAAGAAATGGTTGAGGAGACAACTAATTTTTCGCACTTCTGCTGCCCCAAACGCTTAACCAGAATGGCCTAGGGAAAAAATACACATACCGCTGTAATCGGGCGAGATTCTACTTTCAGATGCAATCGGAATTTTTGGGTTAGGTCAATCCGTTCGCGAGATATGAGAGTTTGAAGCCAAGAAATGAATGAGAAGGCAAAAAATTTTTCGCAATTCTGCGGCTCCAAACGCTTAACCAGAATGGCCCAGGGAAAAAATACACTTACCGTTGTAATCGGGCGATTTTCTACTTTCAGATGCAATAGGAATTTTTGGATTAGGTTAATCCGTTCGCGAGATATGGGAGTTTGAAGCTAAGAAATGGTTGACAAGACAACAAATTTTTCGCACTTCTGCTGCTCCAATCGCTTAACCAGAATGGGCTAGGGAAAAAAGACACATACCGTTCTAATCGGGCGAGTTTCTACTTTCAGTTACAATAGGAATTTTTGGGTTAGGTCAATCCGTTCGCGAGATATGGGACTTTGAAGCTAAGAAATGGTTGAGAAGACAACAAATTTTTCGCACTTCTGCTGCTCCAAACGCTTAACCAGAATGGCCTAGGGAAAAAATACACAAACCGCTGTAATCGGGCGAGTTTCTACTTTCAGATGCATTAGGAATTTTTGGGTTAGGTCAATCCGTTAGCGAGATATGGGAGTTTGAAGCCAAGAAATGGTTGAGAAGGCAAAAAATTTTTCGCAATTCTGCTGCTCCAAACGCTTAACCAGAATGGCCTAGGGAAAAAATACACACACCGTTGTAATCGGGCGAGTTTCTACTTTCAGATGCAATAGGAATCTTTGGGTTAGGTCAATCCGCTCGCGAGATATGGGACTTTGAAGCTAAGAAATGGTTGAGAAAACAAAAAATTTTTCGCACTTCTGCTGCCCCAAACACTAACCAGAATGGCCTAGGGAAAAAATACACATACCGTTGTAATCGGGCGAGTTTCTACTTTCAGTTACAATAGGAATTTTTGGGTTAGGTCAATCCGTTCGCGAGTTATGGGACTTTGAAACTAAGAAATGGTTGAGAAAACAACAAATTTTTCGCACTTCTGCTGCTCCAAACGCTTAACCAGAATATCCTAGGGAAAAAATACCCATACCGTTGTAATCGGACGAGCTTCTACTTTCAGCTACAATAGCAATTTTTGGGTTAGGTCAATCCGTTCTCGAGATATGGGAGTTTGAAGCTAAGAAATGGTTGAGAAGACAACTAATTTTTCGCACTTCTGCTGCTCCAAACACTTAACCAGAATGGCCTAGGGAAAAAATACACATACCGTTGTAATCGGGCGAGTTTCTAATATGAGACGCAACAGGAATTTTTGGGTTAGGTCAATCCGTTCGCGAGATATGGGACTTTGAAGCTAAGAAATGGTTGACAAGACAACAAATTTTTCGCACTTCTGCTGCTCCAATCGCTTAACCAGAATGGCCTAGGGAAAAAATTCACATACCGCTGTAATCGGGCGAGCTTCTACTTTCAGATGCAATAGGAATTTTTGGGTTAGGTCAATCCGTTCGCGAGATATGGGAGTTTGAAGCTAAGAAATGGTTGAGAAGACAACAAATTTTTCGCACTTCTGCTGCTCCAAACGCTTAACCAGAATGTCCTAGGGACAAAATACCCATACCGTTGTAATCGGACGAGCTTCTACTTTCAGTTACAATAGCAATTTTT
Source organism: Ptiloglossa arizonensis (assembly GCF_051014685.1). Classification (NCBI taxonomy): domain Eukaryota; kingdom Metazoa; phylum Arthropoda; class Insecta; order Hymenoptera; family Colletidae; genus Ptiloglossa; species Ptiloglossa arizonensis. The sequence goes on from NW_027478668.1 coordinate 467,732, forward strand.
GGATTAGGTCAATCCGTTCTCGAGATATGGGACTTTGAAGCTAAGAAATGGTTGACAAGACAACAAATTTTTCGCACTTCTGCTGCTCCAAACGCTTAACCAGAATGGCCTAGGGAAAAAATACCCATACCGTTGTAATCGGACGAGTTTCTACTTTCAGTTACAATAGGAATTTTTGGGTTAGGTCAATCCGTTCGCGAGATATGGGAGATTGAAGCTTAGAAATGGTTGAGAAGACAACAAATTTTTCGCACTTCTGCTGCTCCAAACGCTTAACCAGAATGGCCTAGGGAAAAAATACCCATACCGTTGTAATCGGACGAGTTTCCACTTTCAGATGCAATAGGAATTTTTGGGTTAGGTCAATCCGTTCGCGAGATATGGGAGTTTGAAGCCAAGAAATGGTTGAGAAGGCAAAAAATTTTTCGCACTTCTGCTGCTCCTATCGCTTAACCAGAATGGCCTAGGGAAAAAGTACACATACCGTTGTAATCGGGCGAGTCTCTACTTTCAGGTGCAATAGGAATTTTTGGGTTATGTCAATCCGTTCGCGAGATATGGGAGTTTGAAGCCACGAAATAGTTGAGAAGGCAACAAAATTTTCGCAATTCTGCTGCTCCAAACGCTCAACCAGAATGGCCTAGGGAAAAAATACACATACCGCTGTAATCGGGCGAGTTTCTACTTTCAGATGCAATAGGAATTTTTCGGTTAGGTCAATCCGTTCGCAAGATATGGGATATTGAAGCCAAGAAATGGTTGAGAAGGCAAAAAATTTTTCGCAATTCCGCTGCACCAAACGGTTAACCAGAATGGCCTAGGGAAAAAATACACATACCGTTGTAATCGGGCGAGTTTCTAATTTCAGACGCAACAGGAATTTTTGGGTTAGGTCAATCCGTTCGCGAGATATGGGAGTTTGAAGCCAAGAAATGGTTGAGAAGGCAAAAAATTTTTCGCACTTCTGCTGCTCCAAACGCTTAACCAGAATGGCCTAGGGAAAAAATACTCACACCCTTGTAATCGGGCGAGATTCTACTTTCAGATGCAATAGGAATTTATGGGTTAGGTCAATCCGCTCGCGAGATATGGGACTTTGAAGCTAAGAAATGGTTGAGAAAACAACAAATTTTTCGCACTTCTACTGCCCCAAACGCTTAACCAGAATGGCCTAGGGATAAAATACACAAACCGCTGTAATCGGACGAGTTTCTACTTTTAAGTTACAATAGGAATTTTTGGGTTAGGTCAATCCGTTCGCGAGATATGGGACTTTGAAGCCAAGAAATGGTTGAGAAGGCAAAAAATTTTTCGCACTTCTGCTGCTCCAAACGCTTAACCAGAATGGCCTAGGGAAAAAATACACACACAGTTGTAATCGGGCGAGTTTCTACTTTCAGGTACAATAGCAATTTTTGGGTTAGGTCAATCCGTTCTCGAGGTATGGGACTTTGAAGCTAAGAAATGGTTGACAAGACAACAAATTTTTCGCACTTCTGCTGCTCCAATCGCTTAACCAGAATGGCCTTGGGAAAAAATACACATATCGATGTAATCGGGCAGGTTTCTACATTCAGATGCAATAGGAATTTTTTGGTTAGGTCAATCCGTTCGCAAGATATGGGAGTTTGAAGCCAAGAAATGGTTGAGAAGGCAAAAAATTTTTCGCAATTCTGCTGCATCAAACGCTTAACCAGAATGGCCTAGGGAAAAAATACACATACCGCTGTAATCGGGCGAGTTTCTACTTTCAGATGCAACAGGAATTTTTGGTTTAGGTCAATCCGTTCGCGAGATATGGGAGTTTGAAGCTAAGAAATGGTTGAGAAGACAACAAATTTTTCGGACTTCTGGTGCTCCAAACGCTTAACCAGAATGGCCTAGGGTAAAAATACACATACCGCTGTAATCGGGCGAGTTTCTACTTTCAGACGCAACAGGAATTTTTGAGTTAGGTCAATCCGTTCGCGAGATATGGGAGTTTGAAGCCAAGGAATGGTTGAGAAGGCAAAAAATTTTTCGCAATTCTGCTGCTACAAACGCTTAACCAGAATGGCCTAGGGAAAAAATACACATACCGTTGTAATCGGGCGAGTTTCTACTTTCAGATGCAACGGGAATTTTTGGGTTAGGTCAATCCGTTCGCGAGATATGGGAGTTTGACGCTAAGAAATGGTTGAGAAGACAACAAATTTTTCGCAATTCTGCTGCTCCAAACGCTTAACCAGAATGGCCTAGGGAAAAAATACACATACCGTGGTAATCGGGCGAGTTTCTACTTTCAGATGCAATAGGAATTTTTGGGTTAGGTCAATCCGTTCGCGAGATATGGGAGTTTGAAGCCAAGAAATGGTTGAGAAGGCAAAAAATTTTTCGCAATTCTGCTGCATCAAACGCTTAACCAGAATGGCCTAGGGAAAAAATACACATACCGTTGTAATCGGGCGAGTTTCTACTTTCAGGTACAATAGCAATTTTTGGGTTAGGTCAATCCGTTCTCGAGGTATGGGACTTTGAAGCTAAGAAATGGTTGACAAGACAACAAATTTTTCGCACTTCTGCTGCTCCAATCGCTTAACCAGAATGGCCTTGGGAAAAAATACACATATCGATGTAATCGGGCAGGTTTCTACATTCAGATGCAATAGGAATTTTTTGGTTAGGTCAATCCGTTCGCAAGATATGGGAGTTTGAAGCCAAGAAATGGTTGAGAAGGCAAAAAATTTTTCGCAATTCTGCTGCATCAAACGCTTAACCAGAATGGCCTAGGGAAAAAATACACATACCGCTGTAATCGGGCGAGTTTCTACTTTCAGATGCAACAGGAATTTTTGGTTTAGGTCAATCCGTTCGCGAGATATGGGAGTTTGAAGCTAAGAAATGGTTGAGAAGACAACAAATTTTTCGGACTTCTGGTGCTCCAAACGCTTAACCAGAATGGCCTAGGGTAAAAATACACATACCGCTGTAATCGGGCGAGTTTCTACTTTCAGACGCAACAGGAATTTTTGAGTTAGGTCAATCCGTTCGCGAGATATGGGAGTTTGAAGCCAAGGAATGGTTGAGAAGGCAAAAAATTTTTCGCAATTCTGCTGCTACAAACGCTTAACCAGAATGGCCTAGGGAAAAAATACACATACCGTTGTAATCGGGCGAGTTTCTACTTTCAGATGCAACGGGAATTTTTGGGTTAGGTCAATCCGTTCGCGAGATATGGGAGTTTGACGCTAAGAAATGGTTGAGAAGACAACAAATTTTTCGCAATTCTGCTGCTCCAAACGCTTAACCAGAATGGCCTAGGGAAAAAATACACATACCGTGGTAATCGGGCGAGTTTCTACTTTCAGATGCAATAGGAATTTTTGGGTTAGGTCAATCCGTTCGCGAGATATGGGAGTTTGAAGCCAAGAAATGGTTGAGAAGGCAAAAAATTTTTCGCAATTCTGCTGCATCAAACGCTTAACCAGAATGGCCTAGGGAAAAAATACACATACCGCTGTAATCGGGCGAGTTTCTACTTTCAGATGCAACAGGAATTTTTGGTTTAGGTCAATCCGTTCGCGAGATATGGGAGTTTGAAGCTAAGAAATGGTTGAGAAGACAACAAATTTTTCGCACTTCTGCTGCTCCAAACGCTTAACCAGAATGGCCTAGGGAAAAAATACACATACCGTTGTAATCGGGCGAGTTTCAACTTTCACAAGCAATAGGAATTTTTGGGTTAGGTCAATCCGTTCGCGAGATATGGGAGTTTGAAGCCATGAAATGGTTGAGAAGGCAAAAAATTTTTCGCAATTCCGCTGCTCCAAACGCTTATCAAGAATGGCCTAGGGAAAAAATACACATACCGTTGTAATCGGGCGAGTTTCTAATTTCAGACGCTACAGGAATTTTTGGGTTAGGTCAATCCGTTCGCGAGATATGGGAGTCTGAAGCCATGAAATGGTTGAGAAGGCAAAAAATTTTTCGCAATTCTGCTGCTCCAAACGCTTATCAAGAATGGCCTAGGGAAAAAATACACATACCGTTGTAATCGGGCGAGTTTCTACTTTCAGATGCAACAGGAATTTTTGGGTTAGGTCAATCCGTTCGCGAGATATGGGAGTTTGAAGCTAAGAAATGTTTGACAAGACAACAAATTTTTCGCACTTCTGCTGCTCCAAACGCTTAACCAGAATGGCCTAGGGAAAAAATACACATACCGTTGTAATCGGGCGAGTTTCTACTTTCAGATGCAATTGGAATTTATAGGTTAGGTCAATCCGTTCGCGAGATATGGGAGTTTGAAGCCAAGAAATGGTTCAGAAGGCAAAAAATTTTTCGCAATTCTGCTGCTCCAAACGCTTAACCAGAATGGCCTAGGGAAAAAACACACATACCGTTGTAATCGGGCGAGTTTCTAATTTCAGACGCTACAGGAATTTTTGGGTTAGGTCAATCCGTTCGCGAGATATGGGAGTTTGAAGCCAAGAAATGGTTGAGAAGGCAAAAAATTTTTCGCAATTCTGCTGCTCCAAACGCTTAACCAGAATGGCCTAGGGTAAAAATACACCTACCGCTGTAATCGGGCGAGTTTCTACTTTCAGACGCAACAGGAATTTTTGAGTTAGGTCAATCCGTTCGCGAGATATGGGAGTTTGAAGCCAAGGAACGGTTGAGAAGGCAAAAAATTTTTCGCAATTCTGCTGCTCCAAACGCTTAACCAGAATGGCCTAGGGAAAAAATACACATACCATTGTAATCGGGCGAGTTTCTACTTTCAGATGCAATTGGAATTTTTGGGTTAGGTCAATCCGTTCGCGAGATATGGGAGTTTGAAGCTAAGAAATGGTTGAGAAGACAACAAATTTTTCGCACTTCTGCTGCTCCAAACGCTTAACCAGAATGGCCTAGGGTAAAAATACACATACCGTTGTAATCGGGCGAGTTTCGACTTTCAGAAGCAATAGGAATTTTTGGGTTAGGTCAATCCGTTCGCGAGATATGGGAGTTTGAAGCCAAGAAATGGTTGAGAAGGCAAAAAATTTTTCGCAATTCTGCTGCTCCAAACGCTTAACAAGAATGGCCTAGGGAAAAAATACACATACCGTTGTAATCGGGCGAGTTTCTACTTTCAGACGCTACAGGAATTTTTGGGTTAGGTCAATCCGTTCGCGAGATATGGGAGTTTGAATCCAAGAAATGGTTGAGAAGGCGAAAAATTTTTCGCAATTCTGCTGCTCCAACCGCTTTACAAGAATGGCCTAGGGAAAAAATACACATACCGTTGTAATCGGGCGAGTTTCGACTTTCAGAAGCAATAGGAATTTTTGGGTTAGGTCAATCCGTTCGCGAGATATGGGAGTTTGAAGCCAAGAAATGGTTCAGAAGGCAAAAAATTTTTCGCAATTCTGCTGCTCCAAACGCTTAACAAGAATGGCCTAGGGAAAAAATACACATACCGTTGTAATCGGGCGAGTTTCTACTTTCAGACGCTACAGGAATTTTTCGGTTAGGTCAATCCGTTCGCGAGATATGGGAGTTTGAAGCCAAGAAATGGTTGAGAAGGCAAAAAATTTTTCGCAATTCTGCTGCTCCAAACGCTTGACAAGAATGGCCTAGGGAAAAAATACACATACCGTTGTAATCGGGCGAGTTTCTACTTTCAGACGCTACAGGAATTTTTGGGTTAGGTCAATCCGTTCGCGAGATATGGGAGTTTGAAGCCAAGAAATGGTTGAGAAGGCGAAAAATTTTTCGCAATTCTGCTGCTCCAAACGCTTAACAAGAATGGCCTAGGGTAAAAATACACATACCGCTGTAATCGGGCGAGTTTCTACTTTCAGACGCAACAGGAATTTTTGAGTTAGGTCAATCCGTTCGCGAGATATGGGAGTTTGAAGCCAAGGAATGGTTGAGAAGGCAACAAATTTTTCGCAATTCTGCTGCACCAAACGCTTAACCAGAATGGCCTAGGGAAAAAATACACATACCGTTGTAATCGGGCGAGTTTCTACTTTCAGATGCAATAGGAATTTTTCGGTTAGGTCAATCCGTTCGCGAGATATGGGAGTTTGAAGCCAAGAAATGGTTGAGAAGGCAAAAAATTTTTCGCAATTCTGCTGCTCCAAACGCTTAACAAGAATGGCCTAGGGAAAAAATACACATACCGTTGTAATCGGGCGAGATTCTACTTTCAGATGCAATAGGAATTTTTCGGTTAGGTCAATCCGTTCGCGAGATATGGGAGTTTGAAGCCAAGAAATGGTTGAGAAGGCAAAAAATTTTTCGCAATTCTGCTGCTCCAAACGCTTAACAAGAATGGCCTAGGGAAAAAATACACATACCGTTGTAATCGGGCGAGTTCCTACTTTCAGACGCTACAGGAATATTTGGGTTAGGTCAATCCGTTCGCGAGATATGGGAGTTTGAAGCCAAGAAATGTTTGAGAAGGCCAAAAATTTTTCGCAATTCTGCTGCTCCAAACGCTTAACAAGAATGGCCTAGGGTAAAAATACGCATACCGCTGTAATCGGGCGAGTTTCTACTTTCAGATGCAATTGGAATTTTTGGGTTAGGTCAATCCGTTCGCGAGATATGGGAGTTTGAAGCTAAGAAATGGTTGAGAAGGCAAAAAATTTTTCGCAATTCTGCTGCTCCAAACGCTTAACCAGAATGGCCTAGGGTAAAAATACACCTACCGCTGTAATCGGGCGAGTTTCTACTTTCAGACGCAACAGGAATTTTTGAGTTAGGTCAATCCGTTCGCGAGATATGGGAGTTTGAAGCCATGAAATGGTTGAGGAGGCAAAAAATTTTTCGCAATTCTGCTGCTCCAAACGCTTAACAAGAATGGCCTAGGGAAAAAATACACATACCGTTGTAATCGGGCGAGTTTCTACTTTCAGATGCAACAGGAATGTTTGGGTTAGGTGAATCCGTTCGCGAGATATGGGAGTTTGAATCTAAGATATGTTTGAGAAGACAACAAATTTTTCGCACTTCTGCTGCTCCAAACGCTTAACCAGAATGGCCTAGGGAAAAAATACACATACCGTTGTAATCGGGCGAGTTTCTACTTTCAGATGCAACAGGAATTTTTGGGTTAGGTCAATCCGTTCGCGAGATATGGGAGTTTGAAGCTAAGAAATGGTTGAGAAGACAACAAATTTTTCGCACTTCTGCTGCTCCAAACGCTTAACCAGAATGGCCTAGGGAAAAAATACACATACCGTTGTAATCGGGCGAGTTTCTACTTTCAGGGGCAACAGGAATTTTTGGGTTAGGTCAATCCGTTCGCGAGATATGGGAGTTTGAAGCTAAGAAATGGTTGAGAAGACAACAAATTTTTCGCATTTCTGCTGCTCCAAACGCTTAACCAGAATGTCCTAGGGAAAAAATACACATATCGTTGTAATCGGGCGAGTTTCTACTTTCAGATGCAACAGGAATTTTTGGATTAGGTCAATCCGTTCGCGAGATATGGGAGTTTGAAGCCAAGAAATGGTTGAGGAGGCAAAAAATTTTTCGCAATTCTGCTGCTCCAAACGCTTAACAAGAATGGCCTAGGGAAAAAATACACATACCGTTGTAATCGGGCGAGTTTCTACTTTCAGACGCTACAGGAATTTTTGGGTTAGGTCAATCCGTTCGCGAGATACGGGAGTTTGAAGCCAAGAAATGGTTGAGAAGGCGAAAAATTTTTCGCAATTCTGCTGCTCCAAACGCTTAACAAGAGTGACCTAGGGAAAAAATACACATACCGTTGTAATCGGGCGAGCTTCGACTTTCAGAAGCAATAGGAATTTTTGGGTTATGTCAATCCGTTCGCGAGATATGGGAGTTTGAAGCCAAGAAATGGTTGAGAAGGCAAAAAATTTTTCGCAATTCTGCTGCTCCAAACGCTTAACAAGAATGGCCTAGGGAAAAAATACACATACCGTTGTAATCGGGCGAGTTTCTACTTTCAGACGCTAAAGGAATTTTTGGATTAGGTCAATCCGTTCGCGAGATATGGGAGTTTGAAGCCAAGAAATGGTTGAGAAGGCGAAAAATTTTTCGCAATTCCGCTGCTCCAAACGCTTAACAAGAATGGCCTAGGGTAAAAATACACATACCGCTGTAATCGGGCGAGTTTCTACTTTCAGACGCAACAGGATATTTTGAGTTAGGTCAATCCGTTCGCGAGATATGGGAGTTTGAAGCCAAGAAATTGTTGAGAAGGCAAAAAATTTTTCGCAATTCTGCTGCTCCAAACGCTTAACCAGAATGGCCTAGGGTAAAAATACACCTACCGCTGTAATCGGGCGAGTTTCTACTTTCAGACGCAACAGGAATTTTTGAGTTAGGTCAATCCGTTCGCGAGATATGGGAGTTTGAAGCTAAGAAATGGTTGAGAAGGCAAAAAATTTTTCGCAATTCTGCTGCTCCAAACGCTTAACCAGAATGGCCTAGGGTAAAAATACACCTACCGCTGTAATCGGGCGAGTTTCTACTTTCAGACGCAACAGGAATTTTTGAGTTAGGTCAATCCGTTCGCGAGATATGGGAGTTTGAAGCCATGAAATGGTTGAGGAGGCAAAAAATTTTTCGCAATTCTGCTGCTCCAAACGCTTAACAAGAATGGCCTAGGGAAAAAATACACATACCGTTGTAATCGGGCGAGTTTCTACTTTCAGATGCAACAGGAATGTTTGGGTTAGGTGAATCCGTTCGCGAGATATGGGAGTTTGAATCTAAGATATGTTTGAGAAGACAACAAATTTTTCGCACTTCTGCTGCTCCAAACGCTTAACCAGAATGGCCTAGGGAAAAAATACACATACCGTTGTAATCGGGCGAGTTTCTACTTTCAGATGCAACAGGAATTTTTGGGTTAGGTCAATCCGTTCGCGAGATATGGGAGTTTGAAGCTAAGAAATGGTTGAGAAGACAACAAATTTTTCGCACTTCTGCTGCTCCAAACGCTTAACCAGAATGGCCTAGGGAAAAAATACACATACCGTTGTAATCGGGCGAGTTTCTACTTTCAGGGGCAACAGGAATTTTTGGGTTAGGTCAATCCGTTCGCGAGATATGGGAGTTTGAAGCTAAGAAATGGTTGAGAAGACAACAAATTTTTCGCATTTCTGCTGCTCCAAACGCTTAACCAGAATGGCCTAGGGAAAAAATACACATATCGTTGTAATCGGGCGAGTTTCTACTTTCAGATGCAACAGGAATTTTTGGATTAGGTCAATCCGTTCGCGAGATATGGGAGTTTGAAGCCAAGAAATGGTTGAGGAGGCAAAAAATTTTTCGCAATTCTGCTGCTCCAAACGCTTAACAAGAATGGCCTAGGGAAAAAATACACATACCGTTGTAATCGGGCGAGTTTCTACTTTCAGACGCTACAGGAATTTTTGGGTTAGGTCAATCCGTTCGCGAGATACGGGAGTTTGAAGCCAAGAAATGGTTGAGAAGACAACAAATTTTTCGCATTTCTGCTGCTCCAAACGCTTAACCAGAATGTCCTAGGGAAAAAATACACATATCGTTGTAATCGGGCGAGTTTCTACTTTCAGATGCAACAGGAATTTTTGGATTAGGTCAATCCGTTCGCGAGATATGGGAGTTTGAAGCCAAGAAATGGTTGAGGAGGCAAAAAATTTTTCGCAATTCTGCTGCTCCAAACGCTTAACAAGAATGGCCTAGGGAAAAAATACACATACCGTTGTAATCGGGCGAGTTTCTACTTTCAGACGCTACAGGAATTTTTGGGTTAGGTCAATCCGTTCGCGAGATACGGGAGTTTGAAGCCAAGAAATGGTTGAGAAGGCGAAAAATTTTTCGCAATTCTGCTGCTCCAAACGCTTAACAAGAGTGACCTAGGGAAAAAATACACATACCGTTGTAATCGGGCGAGCTTCGACTTTCAGAAGCAATAGGAATTTTTGGGTTATGTCAATCCGTTCGCGAGATATGGGAGTTTGAAGCCAAGAAATGGTTGAGAAGGCAAAAAATTTTTCGCAATTCTGCTGCTCCAAACGCTTAACAAGAATGGCCTAGGGAAAAAATACACATACCGTTGTAATCGGGCGAGTTTCTACTTTCAGACGCTAAAGGAATTTTTGGATTAGGTCAATCCGTTCGCGAGATATGGGAGTTTGAAGCCAAGAAATGGTTGAGAAGGCGAAAAATTTTTCGCAATTCCGCTGCTCCAAACGCTTAACAAGAATGGCCTAGGGTAAAAATACACATACCGCTGTAATCGGGCGAGTTTCTACTTTCAGACGCAACAGGATATTTTGAGTTAGGTCAATCCGTTCGCGAGATATGGGAGTTTGAAGACAAGAAATTGTTGAGAAGGCAAAAAATTTTTCGCAATTCTGCTGCTCCAAACGCTTAACCAGAATGGCCTAGGGTAAAAATACACCTACCGCTGTAATCGGGCGAGTTTCTACTTTCAGACGCAACAGGAATTTTTGAGTTAGGTCAATCCGTTCGCGAGATATGGGAGTTTGAAGCTAAGAAATGGTTGAGAAGGCAAAAAATTTTTCGCAATTCTGCTGCTCCAAACGCTTAACCAGAATGGCCTAGGGTAAAAATACACCTACCGCTGTAATCGGGCGAGTTTCTACTTTCAGACGCAACAGGAATTTTTGAGTTAGGTCAATCCGTTCGCGAGATATGGGAGTTTGAAGCCATGAAATGGTTGAGGAGGCAAAAAATTTTTCGCAATTCTGCTGCTCCAAACGCTTAACAAGAATGGCCTAGGGAAAAAATACACATACCGTTGTAATCGGGCGAGTTTCTACTTTCAGATGCAACAGGAATGTTTGGGTTAGGTGAATCCGTTCGCGAGATATGGGAGTTTGAATCTAAGATATGTTTGAGAAGACAACAAATTTTTCGCACTTCTGCTGCTCCAAACGCTTAACCAGAATGGCCTAGGGAAAAAATACACATACCGTTGTAATCGGGCGAGTTTCTACTTTCAGATGCAACAGGAATTTTTGGGTTAGGTCAATCCGTTCGCGAGATATGGGAGTTTGAAGCTAAGAAATGGTTGAGAAGACAACAAATTTTTCGCACTTCTGCTGCTCCAAACGCTTAACCAGAATGGCCTAGGGAAAAAATACACATACCGTTGTAATCGGGCGAGTTTCTACTTTCAGGGGCAACAGGAATTTTTGGGTTAGGTCAATCCGTTCGCGAGATATGGGAGTTTGAAGCTAAGAAATGGTTGAGAAGACAACAAATTTTTCGCATTTCTGCTGCTCCAAACGCTTAACCAGAATGGCCTAGGGAAAAAATACACATATCGTTGTAATCGGGCGAGTTTCTACTTTCAGATGCAACAGGAATTTTTGGATTAGGTCAATCCGTTCGCGAGATATGGGAGTTTGAAGCCAAGAAATGGTTGAGGAGGCAAAAAATTTTTCGCAATTCTGCTGCTCCAAACGCTTAACAAGAATGGCCTAGGGAAAAAATACACATACCGTTGTAATCGGGCGAGTTTCTACTTTCAGACGCTACAGGAATTTTTGGGTTAGGTCAATCCGTTCGCGAGATACGGGAGTTTGAAGCCAAGAAATGGTTGAGATGGCGAAAAATTTTTCGCAATTCTGCTGCTCCAAACGCTTAACAAGAGTGACCTAGGGAAAAAATACACATACCGTTGTAATCGGGCGAGCTTCGACTTTCAGAAGCAATAGGAATTTTTGGGTTATGTCAATCCGTTCGCGAGATATGGGAGTTTGAAGCCAAGAAATGGTTGAGAAGGCAAAAAATTTTTCGCAATTCTGCTGCTCCAAACGCTTAACAAGAATGGCCTAGGGAAAAAATACACATACCGTTGTAATCGGGCGAGTTTCTACTTTCAGACGCTAAAGGAATTTTTGGATTAGGTCAATCCGTTCGCGAGATATGGGAGTTTGAAGCCAAGAAATGGTTGAGAAGGCGAAAAATTTTTCGCAATTCCGCTGCTCCAAACGCTTAACAAGAATGGCCTAGGGTAAAAATACACATACCGCTGTAATCGGGCGAGTTTCTACTTTCAGACGCAACAGGATATTTTGAGTTAGGTCAATCCGTTCGCGAGATATGGGAGTTTGAAGCCAAGAAATTGTTGAGAGGGCAAAAAATTTTTCGCAATTCTGCTGCTCCAAACGCTTAACCAGAATGGCCTAGGGAAAAAATACACATACCGTTGTAATCTGGCGAGTTTCGACTTTCAGAAGCAACAGGAATTTTTGGGTTAGGTCAATCCGTTCGCGAGATATGGGAGTTTGAAGCCAAGAAATGGTTCAGAAGGCAAAAAATTTTTCGCAATTCTGCTGCTCCAAACGCTTAACCAGAATGGCCTAGGGTAAAAATACACCTACCGCTGTAATCGGGCGAGTTTCTACTTTCAGACGCAACAGGAATTTTTGAGTTATGTCGATCCGTTCGCGAGATATGGGAGTTTGAAGCCATGAAATGGTTGAGAAGGCAAAAAATTTTTCGCAATTCTGCTGCTCCAAACGCTTAACAAGAATGGCCTAGGGAAAAAATTCACATACCGTTGTAATCGGGCGAGTTTCTACTTTCAGGGGCAACAGGAATTTTTGGGTTAGGTCAATCCGTTCGCGAGATATGGGAGTTTGAAGCTAAGAAATGGTTGAGAAGACAACAAATTTTTCGCATTTCTGCTGCTCCAAACGCTTAACCAGAATGGCCTAGGGAAAAAATACACATACCGTTGTAATCGGGCGAGTTTCTACTTTCAGATGCAAAAGGAATTTTTGAATTAGGTCAATCCGTTCGCGAGATATGGGAGTTTGAAGCCAAGAAATGGTTGAGGAGGCAAAAAATTTTTCGCAATTCTGCTGCTCCAAACGCTTAACAAGAATGGCCTAGGGAAAAAATACACATACCGTTGTAATCGGGCGAGTTTCTACTTTCAGACGCTACAGGAATTTTTGGGTTAGGTCAATCCGTTCGCGAGATATGGGAGTTTGAAGCCAAGAAATGGTTGAGAAGGCGAAAAATTTTTCGCAACTCTGCTGCTCCAAACGCTTAACAAGGGTGGCCTAGGGAAAAAAATACACATACCGTTGTAATCGGGCGAGCTTCGACTTTCAGAAGCAATAGGAATTTTTGGGTTATGTCAATCCGTTCGCGAGATATGGGAGTTTGAAGCCAAGAAATGGTTGAGAAGGCAAAAAATTTTTCGCAATTCTGCTGCTCCAAACGCTTAACAGGAATGGCCTAGGGAAAAAATACACATACGGTTGTAATCGGGCGAGTTTCTACTTTCAGACGCTAAAGGAATTTTTGGATTAGGTCAGTCCGTTCGCGAGATATGGGAGTTTGAAGCCAAGAAATGGTTGAGAAGGCGAAAAATTTTTCGCAATTCCGCTGCTCCAAACGCTTAACAAGAATGGCCTAGGGTAAAAATACACATACCGCTGTAATCGGGCGAGTTTCTACTTTCAGACGCAACAGGAATTTTTGAGTTAGGTCAATCTGTTCGCGAGATATGGGAGTTTGAAGCCAAGGAATGGTTGAGAAGGCAACAAATTTTTCGCAATTCTGCTGCACCAAACGCTTAACCAGAATGGCCTAGGGAAAAAATATACACACCGTTGTAATCGGGCGAGTTTCTACTTTCAGATGCAATAGGAATTTTTGGGATAGGTCAATCCGTTCGCGAGATATGGGAGTTTGAAGCCAAGAAATGGTTGAGAAGGCAAAAAATTTTTCGCAATTCTGCTGCTCCAAACGCTTAACCAGAATGGCCTAGGGAAAAAATACACATACCGCTGTAATCGGGCGAGTTCCTACTTTCAGATGCAACAGGAATTTTTGGTTTAGATCAATCCGTTCGCGAGATATGGGAGTTTGAATCTAAGAAATGGTTGAGAAGACAACAACTTTTTCGCACTTCTGCTGCTCCAAACGCTTAACCAGAATGGCCTAGGGAAAAAATACACATACCGTGGTAATCGGGCGAGTTTCTACTTTCAGATGCAATAGGAATTTTTGGGTTAGGTCAATCCGTTCGCGAGATATGGGAGTTTGAAGCCAAGAAATGGTTGAGAAGGCAAAAAATTTTTCGCAATTCTGCTGCTCCAAACGCTTAACCAGAATGGCCTAGGGAAAAAATACAGATACCGCTGTAATCGGTCGAGTTTCTACTTTCAGATGCAACAGGAATTTTTTGTTTAGGTCAATCCGTTCGCGAGATATGGGAGTTTGAAGCCAAGAAATGGTTGAGAAGGCAAAAAATTTTTCGCAATTCTGCTGCTCCAAACGCTTAACAAGAATGGCCTAGCGAAAAAATACACATACCGTTGTAATCGGGCGAGTTTCTACTTTCAGACGCTACAGGAATTTTTTGTTTAGGTCAATCCGTTCGCGAGATATGGGAGTTTGAAGCCAAGAAATGGTTGAGAAGGCAAAAAATTTTTCGCAATTCTGCTGCTCCAAACGCTTAACAAGAATGGACTAGCGAAAAAATACACATACCGTTGTAATCGGGCGAGTTTCTACTTTCAGATGCAACAGGAATTTTTGGATTAGGTCAATCCGTTCGCGAGATATGGGAGTTTGAAGCCAAGAAATGGTTGAGGAGGCAAAAAATTTTTCGCAATTCTGCTGCTCCAAACGCTTAACAAGAATGGCCTAGGGAAAAAATACACATACCGTTGTAATCGGGCGAGTTTCTACTTTCAGACGCTAAAGGAATTTTTGGATTAGGTCAATCCGTTCGCGAGATATGGGAGTTTGAAGCCAAGAAATGGTTGAGAAGGCGAAAAATTTTTCGCAATTCCGCTGCTCCAAACGCTTAACAAGAATGGCCTAGGGTAAAAATACACATACCGCTGTAATCGGGCGAGTTTCTACTTTCAGACGCAACAGGAATTTTTGAGATAGGTCAATCCGTTCGCGAGATATGGGAGTTTGAAGCCAAGAAATGGTTGAGAAGGCAAAAAATTTTTCGCACTTCTGCTGCTCCAAACGCTTAACCAGAATGGCCTAAGAACAAAATACACACACCGTTGTAATCGGGCGAGTTTCTACTTTCAGACGCTACAGGAATTTTTGGGTTAGGTCAATCCGTTCGCGAGATATGGGAGTTTGAAGCCAAGAAATGGTTGAGAAGGCAAAAAATTTTTCGCAATTCTGCTGCTCCAAACGCTTAACCAGAATGGCCTAGGGTAAAAATACACCTACCGCTGTAATCGGGCGAGTTTCTACTTTCAGACGCAACAGGAATTTTTGAGTTAGGTCAATCCGTTCGCGAGATATGGGAGTTTGAAGCCAAGGAACGGTTGAGAAGGCAAAAAATTTTTCGCAATTCTGCTGCTCCAAACGCTTAACCAGAATGGCCTAGGGAAAAAATACACATACCGTTGTAATCGGGCGAGTTTCGACTTTCAGAAGCAATAGGAATTTTTGGGTTAGGTCAATCCGTTCGCGAGATATGGGGGTTTGAAGCCAAGAAATGGTTGAGAAGGCAAAAAATTTTTCGCAATTCTGCTGCTCCAAACGCTTAACCAGAATGGCCTAGGGTAAAAATACACCTACGGCTGTAATCGGGCGAGTTTCTACTTTCAGACGCAACAGGAATTTTTGAGTTAGGTCAATCCGTTCGCGAGATATGGGAGTTTGAAGCCAAGGAACGGTTGAGAAGGCAAAAAATTTTTCGCAATTCTGCTGCTCCAAACGTTTAACCAGAATGGCCTAGGGAAAAAATGCACATACCGTTGTAATCGGGCGAGTTTCTACTTTCAGATGCAACAGGAATTTTTGGGTTAGGTCAATCCGTTCGCGAGATATGGGAGTTTGAAGCTAAGAAATGGTTGAGAAGACAACAAATTTTTCGCACTTCTGCTGCCCCAAACGCTTAACCAGGATGGCCTAGGGGAAAAATACACATACCGTTGTAATCGGGCGAGTTTCGACTTTCAGATGCAACAGGAATTTTTGGGTTAGGTCAATCCGTTCGCGAGATATGGGAGTTTGAAGCTAAGAAATGGTTGAGAAGACAACAAATTTTTCGCACTTCTGCTGCTCCAAACGCTTAACCAGAATGGCCTAGGGAAAAAATACACATACCGTTGTAATCGGGCGAGTTTCGACTTTCAGATGCAACAGGAATTTTTGTGTTAGGTCAATCCGTTCGCGAGATATGGGAGTTTGAAGCTAAGAAATGGTTGAGATGACAACAAATTTTTCGCACTTCTGCTGCTCCAAACGCTTAACCAGAATGGCCTAGGAACAAAATACACACACCGTTGTAATCGGGCGAGTTTCTACTTTCAGGGGCAACAGGAATTTTTGGGTTAGGTCAATCCGTTCGCGAGATATGGGAGTTTGAAGCTAAGAAATGGTTGAGAAGACAACAAATTTTTCGCATTTCTGCTGCTCCAAACGCTTAACCAGAATGGCCTAGGGAAAAAATACACATACCGTTGTAATCGAGCGTGTTTCTACTTTCAGATGCAATAGGAATTTTTGGGATAGGTCAATCCGTTCGCGAGATATGGGAGTTTGAAGCCAAGAAATGGTTGAGAAGGCAAAAAATTTTTCGCAATTCTGCTACTCCAAACGCTTAACCAGAATGGCCTAGGGCAAAAATACACATACCGCTGTAATCGGGCGAGTTTCTACTTTCAGATGCAACAGGAATTTTTGGTTTAGGTCAATCCGTTCGCGAGATATGGGAGTTTGAAGCTAAGAAATGGTTGAGAAGACAACAACTTTTTCGCACTTCTGCTGCTCCAAACGCTTAACCAGAATGGCCTAGGGAAAAAATACACATACCGTTGTAATCGGGCGAGTTTCGACTTTCAGAAGCAATAGGAATTTTTGGGTTAGGTCAATCCGTTCGCGAGATATGGGAGTTTGAAGCCAAGAAATGGTTGAGAAGGCAAAAAATTTTTCGCAATTCTGCTGCTCCAAACGCTTAACCAGAATGGCCTAGGGAAAAAATACACATACTGTTGTAATCGGGCGAGTTTCGACTTTCAGAAGCAATAGGAATTTTTGGGTGTGGTCAATCCGTTCGCGAGATATGGGAGTTTGAAGCCAAGAAATGGTTGAGAAGGCAAAAAATTTTTCGCAATTCTGCTGGTCCAAACGCTTAACAAGAATGGCCTAGAGAAAAAATAAACACACCGTTGTAATCGGGCGAGTTTCTACTTTCAGACGCTACAGGAATTTTTGGGTTAGGTCAATCCGTTCGCGAGATATGGGAGTTTGAAGCCAAGAAATGGTTGAGAAGGCAAAAAATTTTTCGCAATTCTGCTGCTCCAAACGCTTAACCAGAATGGCCTAGGGTAAAAATACACCTACCGCTGTAATCAGGCGAGTTTCTACTTTCAGACGCAACAGGAATTTTTGAGTTAGGTCAATCCGTTCGCGAGATATGGGAGTTTGAAGCCAAGGAACGGTTGAGAAGGCAAAAAATTTTTCGCAATTCTGCTGCTCCAAACGCTTAACCAGAATGGCCTAGGGAAAAAATACACATACCGTTGTAATCGGCCGAGTTTCTACTTTCAGATGCAACAGGAATTTTTGGGTTAGGTCAATCCGTTCGCGAGATATGGAAGTTTGAAGCTAAGAAATGGTTGAGAAGACAACAAATTTTTCGCACTTCTGCTGCTCCAAACGCTTAACTAGAATGGCCTAGGGAAAAAATACACATACCGTTGTAATCGGGCGAGTTTCGACTTTCAGATGCAACAGGAATTTTTGTGTTAGGTCAATCCGTTCGCGAGATATGGGAGTTTGAAGCTAAGAAATGGTTGAGAAGACAACAAATTTTTCGCACTTCTGCTGCTCCAAACGCTTAACCAGAATGGCCTAGGAACAAAATACACACACCGTTGTAATCGGGCGAGTTTCTACTTTCAGGGGCAACAGGAATTTTTGGGTTAGGTCAATCCGTTCGCGAGATATGGGAGTTTGAAGCTAAGAAATGGTTGAGAAGACAACAAATTTTTCGCATTTCTGCTGCTCCAAACGCTTAACCAGAATGGCCTAGGGAAAAAATACACATACCGTTGTAATCGGGCGAGTTTCTACTTTCAGATGCAACAGGAATTTTTGGATTAGGTCAATCCGTTCGCGAGATATGGGAGTTTGAAGCCAAGAAATGGTTGAGGAGGCAAAAAATTTTTCGCAATTCTGCTGCTCCAAACGCTTAACAAGAATGGCCTAGGGAAAAAATACACATACCGTTGTAATCGGGCGAGTTTCTACTTTCAGACGCTACAGGAATTTTTGGGTTAGGTCAATCCGTTCGCGAGATATGGGAGTTTGAAGCCAAGAAATGGTTGAGAAGGCGAAAAATTTTTCGCAATTCTGCTGCTCCAAACGCTTAACAAGAGTGGCCTAGGGAAAAAATACACATACCGTTGTAATCGGGCGAGCTTCGACTTTCAGAAGCAATAGGAATTTTTGGGTTATGTCAATCCGTTCGCGAGATATGGGAGTTTGAAGCCAAGAAATGGTTGAGAAGGCAAAAAATTTTTCGCAATTCTGCTGCTCCAAACGCTTAACCAGAATGGCCTAGGGTAAAAATACACCTACCGCTGTAATCGGGCGAGTTTCTACTTTCAGACGCAACAGGAATTTTTGAGTTAGGTCAATCCGTTCGCGAGATATGGGAGTTTGAAGCCAAGGAACGGTTGAGAAGGCAAAAAATTTTTCGCAATTCTGCTGCTCCAAACGCTTAACCAGAATGGCCTAGGGAAAAAATACACATACCGTTGTAATCGGCCGAGTTTCTACTTTCAGATGCAACAGGAATTTTTGGGTTAGGTCAATCCGTTCGCGAGATATGGAAGTTTGAAGCTAAGAAATGGTTGAGAAGACAACAAATTTTTCGCACTTCTGCTGCTCCAAACGCTTAACCAGAATGGCCTAAGAACAAAATACACACACCGTTGTAATCGGGCGAGTTTCTACTTTCAGACGCTACAGGAATTTTTGGGTTAGGTCAATCCGTTCGCGAGATATGGGAGTTTGAAGCCAAGAAATGGTTGAGAAGGCAAAAAATTTTTCGCAATTCTGCTGCTCCAAACGCTTAACCAGAATGGCCTAGGGTAAAAATACACCTACCGCTGTAATCGGGCGAGTTTCTACTTTCAGACGCAACAGGAATTTTTGAGTTAGGTCAATCCGTTCGCGAGATATGGGAGTTTGAAGCCAAGGAACGGTTGAGAAGGCAAAAAATTTTTCGCAATTCTGCTGCTTCAAACGTTTATCCAGAATGGCCTAGGGAAAAAATGCACATACCGTTGTAATCGGGCGAGTTTCTACTTTCAGATGCAACAGGAATTTTTGGGTTAGGTCAATCCGTTCGCGAGATATGGGAGTTTGAAGCTAAGAAATGGTTGAGAAGACAACAAATTTTTCGCACTTCTGCTGCTCCAAACGCTTAACTAGAATGGCCTAGGGAAAAAATACACATACCGTTGTAATCGGGCGAGTTTCGACTTTCAGATGCAACAGGAATTTTTGTGTTAGGTCAATCCGTTCGCGAGATATGGGAGTTTGAAGCTAAGAAATGGTTGAGAAGACAACAAATTTTTCGCACTTCTGCTGCTCCAAACGCTTAACCAGAATGGCCTAGGAACAAAATACACACACCGTTGTAATCGGGCGAGTTTCTACTTTCAGGGGCAACAGGAATTTTTGGGTTAGGTCAATCCGTTCGCGAGATATGGGAGTTTGAAGCCAAGAAATGGTTGAGAAGGCAAAAAATTTTTCGCAATTCTGCTGCTCCAAACGCTTAACCAGAATGGCCTAGGGTAAAAATACACCTACCGCTGTAATCGGGCGAGTTTCTACTTTCAGACGCAACAGGAATTTTTGAGTTAGGTCAATCCGTTCGCGAGATATGGGAGTTTGAAGCCAAGGAACGGTTGAGAAGGCAAAAAATTTTTCGCAATTCTGCTGCTTCAAACGTTTATCCAGAATGGCCTAGGGAAAAAATGCACATACCGTTGTAATCGGGCGAGTTTCTACTTTCAGATGCAACAGGAATTTTTGGGTTAGGTCAATCCGTTCGCGAGATATGGGAGTTTGAAGCTAAGAAATGGTTGAGAAGACAACAAATTTTTCGCACTTCTGCTGCTCCAAACGCTTAACTAGAATGGCCTAGGGAAAAAATACACATACCGTTGTAATCGGGCGAGTTTCGACTTTCAGATGCAACAGGAATTTTTGTGTTAGGTCAATCCGTTCGCGAGATATGGGAGTTTGAAGCTAAGAAATGGTTGAGAAGACAACAAATTTTTCGCACTTCTGCTGCTCCAAACGCTTAACCAGAATGGCCTAGGAACAAAATACACACACCGTTGTAATCGGGCGAGTTTCTACTTTCAGGGGCAACAGGAATTTTTGGGTTAGGTCAATCCGTTCGCGAGATATGGGAGTTTGAAGCTAAGAAATGGTTGAGAAGACAACAAATTTTTCGCATTTCTGCTGCTCCAAACGCTTAACCAGAATGGCCTAGGGAAAAAATACACATACCGTTGTAATCGGGCGAGTTTCTACTTTCAGATGCAACAGGAATTTTTGGATTAGGTCAATCCGTTCGCGAGATATGGGAGTTTGAAGCCAAGAAATGGTTGAGGAGGCAAAAAATTTTTCGCAATTCTGCTGCTCCAAACGCTTAACAAGAATGGCCTAGGGAAAAAATACACATACCATTGTAATCGGGCGAGTTTCTACTTTCAGACGCTACAGGAATTTTTGGGTTAGGTCAATCCGTTCGCGAGATATGGGAGTTTGAAGCCAAGAAATGGTTGAGAAGGCGAAAAATTTTTCGCAATTCTGCTGCTCCAAACGCTTAACAAGAGTGGCCTAGGGAAAAAATACACATACCGTTGTAATCGGGCGAGCTTCGACTTTCAGAAGCAATAGGAATTTTTGGGTTATGTCAATCCGTTCGCGAGATATGGGAGTTTGAAGCCAAGAAATGGTTGAGAAGGCAAAAAATTTTTCGCAATTCTGCTGCTCCAAACGCTCAACAATAATGGCCTAGGGAAAAAATACACATACCGTTGTAATCGGGCGAGTTTCTACTTTCAGACGCTAAAGGAATTTTTGGATTAGGTCAATCCGTTCGCGAGATATGGGAGTTTGAAGCTAAGAAATGGTTGAGAAGGCGAAAAATTTTTCGCAATTCCGCTGCTCCAAACGCTTAACAAGAATGGCCTAGGGTAAAAATACACATACCGTTGTAATCGGGCGAGCTTCGACTTTCAGAAGCAATAGGAATTTTTGGGTTATGTCAATCCGTTCGCGAGATATGGGAGTTTGAAGCCAAGAAATGGTTGAGAAGGCAAAAAATTTTTCGCAATTCTGCTGCTCCAAACGCTTAACCAGAATGGCCTAGGGTAAAAATACACCTACCGCTGTAATCGGGCGAGTTTCTACTTTCAGACGCAACAGGAATTTTTGAGTTAGGTCAATCCGTTCGCGAGATATGGGAGTTTGAAGCCAAGGAACGGTTGAGAAGGCAAAAAATTTTTCGCAATTCTGCTGCTCCAAACGCTTAACCAGAATGGCCTAG
Organism: Ptiloglossa arizonensis; assembly: GCF_051014685.1. Lineage (NCBI taxonomy): Eukaryota > Metazoa > Arthropoda > Insecta > Hymenoptera > Colletidae > Ptiloglossa > Ptiloglossa arizonensis. The sequence goes on from NW_027478668.1 coordinate 489,264, forward strand.
GGAAAAAATACACATACCGTTGTAATCGGCCGAGTTTCTACTTTCAGATGCAACAGGAATTTTTGGGTTAGGTCAATCCGTTCGCGAGATATGGAAGTTTGAAGCTAAGAAATGGTTGAGAAGACAACAAATTTTTCGCACTTCTGCTGCTCCAAACGCTTAACCAGAATGGCCTAAGAACAAAATACACACACCGTTGTAATCGGGCGAGTTTCTACTTTCAGACGCTACAGGAATTTTTGGGTTAGGTCAATCCGTTCGCGAGATATGGGAGTTTGAAGCCAAGAAATGGTTGAGAAGGCAAAAAATTTTTCGCAATTCTGCTGCTCCAAACGCTTAACCAGAATGGCCTAGGGTAAAAATACACCTACCGCTGTAATCGGGCGAGTTTCTACTTTCAGACGCAACAGGAATTTTTGAGTTAGGTCAATCCGTTCGCGAGATATGGGAGTTTGAAGCCAAGGAACGGTTGAGAAGGCAAAAAATTTTTCGCAATTCTGCTGCTTCAAACGTTTATCCAGAATGGCCTAGGGAAAAAATGCACATACCGTTGTAATCGGGCGAGTTTCTACTTTCAGATGCAACAGGAATTTTTGGGTTAGGTCAATCCGTTCGCGAGATATGGGAGTTTGAAGCTAAGAAATGGTTGAGAAGACAACAAATTTTTCGCACTTCTGCTGCTCCAAACGCTTAACTAGAATGGCCTAGGGAAAAAATACACATACCGTTGTAATCGGGCGAGTTTCGACTTTCAGATGCAACAGGAATTTTTGTGTTAGGTCAATCCGTTCGCGAGATATGGGAGTTTGAAGCTAAGAAATGGTTGAGAAGACAACAAATTTTTCGCACATCTGCTGCTCCAAACGCTTAACCAGAATGGCCTAGGAACAAAATACACACACCGTTGTAATCGGGCGAGTTTCTACTTTCAGGGGCAACAGGAATTTTTGGGTTAGGTCAATCCGTTCGCGAGATATGGGAGTTTGAATCCAAGAAATGGTTGAGAAGGCAAAAAATTTTTCGCAATTCTGCTGCTCCAAACGCTTAACCAGAATGGCCTAGGGTAAAAATACACCTACCGCTGTAATCGGGCGAGTTTCTACTTTCAGACGCAACAGGAATTTTTGAGTTAGGTCAATCCGTTCGCGAGATATGGGAGTTTGAAGCCAAGGAACGGTTGAGAAGGCAAAAAATTTTTCGCAATTCTGCTGCTTCAAACGTTTATCCAGAATGGCCTAGGGAAAAAATGCACATACCGTTGTAATCGGGCGAGTTTCTACTTTCAGATGCAACAGGAATTTTTGGGTTAGGTCAATCCGTTCGCGAGATATGGGAGTTTGAAGCTAAGAAATGGTTGAGAAGACAACAAATTTTTCGCACTTCTGCTGCTCCAAACGCTTAACTAGAATGGCCTAGGGAAAAAATACACATACCGTTGTAATCGGGCGAGTTTCGACTTTCAGATGCAACAGGAATTTTTGTGTTAGGTCAATCCGTTCGCGAGATATGGGAGTTTGAAGCTAAGAAATGGTTGAGAAGACAACAAATTTTTCGCACTTCTGCTGCTCCAAACGCTTAACCAGAATGGCCTAGGAACAAAATACACACACCGTTGTAATCGGGCGAGTTTCTACTTTCAGGGGCAACAGGAATTTTTGGGTTAGGTCAATCCGTTCGCGAGATATGGGAGTTTGAAGCTAAGAAATGGTTGAGAAGACAACAAATTTTTCGCATTTCTGCTGCTCCAAACGCTTAACCAGAATGGCCTAGGGAAAAAATACACATACCGTTGTAATCGGGCGAGTTTCTACTTTCAGATGCAACAGGAATTTTTGGATTAGGTCAATCCGTTCGCGAGATATGGGAGTTTGAAGCCAAGAAATGGTTGAGGAGGCAAAAAATTTTTCGCAATTCTGCTGCTCCAAACGCTTAACAAGAATGGCCTAGGGAAAAAATACACATACCATTGTAATCGGGCGAGTTTCTACTTTCAGACGCTACAGGAATTTTTGGGTTAGGTCAATCCGTTCGCGAGATATGGGAGTTTGAAGCCAAGAAATGGTTGAGAAGGCGAAAAATTTTTCGCAATTCTGCTGCTCCAAACGCTTAACAAGAGTGGCCTAGGGAAAAAATACACATACCGTTGTAATCGGGCGAGCTTCGACTTTCAGAAGCAATAGGAATTTTTGGGTTATGTCAATCCGTTCGCGAGATATGGGAGTTTGAAGCCAAGAAATGGTTGAGAAGGCAAAAAATTTTTCGCAATTCTGCTGCTCCAAACGCTCAACAATAATGGCCTAGGGAAAAAATACACATACCGTTGTAATCGGGCGAGTTTCTACTTTCAGACGCTAAAGGAATTTTTGGATTAGGTCAATCCGTTCGCGAGATATGGGAGTTTGAAGCTAAGAAATGGTTGAGAAGGCGAAAAATTTTTCGCAATTCCGCTGCTCCAAACGCTTAACAAGAATGGCCTAGGGTAAAAATACACATACCGCTGTAATCGGGCGAGTTTCTACTTTCAGACGCAACAAGAATTTTTGAGTTAGGTCAATCCGTTCGCGAGATATGGGAGTTTGAAGCCAAGGAATGGTTGAGAAGGCAACAAATTTTTCGCAATTCTGCTGCTCCAAACGCTTAACCAGAATGTCCTAGGGAAAAAATACACATACCGTTGTAATCGGGCGAGTTTCTACTTTCAGATGCAATAGGAATTTTTGGGATAGGTCAATCCGTTCGCGAGATATGGGAGTTTGAAGCCAAGAAATGGTTGAGAAGGCAAAAAATTTTTCGCAATTCTGCTGCTCCAAACGCTTAACCAGAATGGCCTAGGGAAAAAATACACATACCGCTGTAATCGGGCGAGTTTCTACTTTCAGATGCAATAGGAATTTTTGGTTTAGGTCAATCCGTTCGCGAGATATGGGAGTTTGAAGCTAAGAAATGGTTGAGAAGACAACAACTTTTTCGCACTTCTGCTGCTCCAAACGCTTAACCAGAATGGCCTAGGGAAAAAATACACATACCGTTGTAATCGGGCGAGTTTCGACTTTCAGAAGCAATAGGAATTTTTGGGTTAGGTCAATCCGTTCGCGAGATATGGGAGTTTGAAGCCAAGAAATGGTTGAGAAGGCAAAAAATTTTTCGCAATTCTGCTGCTCCAAACGCTTAACCAGAATGGCCTAGGGAAAAAATACACATACTGTTGTAATCGGGCGAGTTTCGACTTTCAGAAGCAATAGGAATTTTTGGGTGTGGTCAATCCGTTCGCGAGATATGGGAGTTTGAACCCAAGAAATGGTTGAGAAGGCAAAAAATTTTTCGCAATTCTGCTGGTCCAAACGCTTAACAAGAATGGCCTAGAGAAAAAATAAACACACCGTTGTAATCGGGCGAGTTTCTACTTTCAGACGCTACAGGAATTTTTGGGTTAGGTCAATCCGTTCGCGAGATATGGGAGTTTGAAGCCAAGAAATGGTTGAGAAGGCAAAAAATTTTTCGCAATTCTGCTGCTCCAAACGCTTAACCAGAATGGACTAGGGTAAAAATACACCTACCGCTGTAATCGGGCGAGTTTCTACTTTCAGACGCAACAGGAATTTTTGAGTTAGGTCAATCCGTTCGCGAGATATGGGAGTTTGAAGCCAAGGAACGGTTGAGAAGGCAAAAAATTTTTCGCAATTCTGCTGCTCCAAACGCTTAACCAGAATGGCCTAGGGAAAAAATACACATACCGTTGTAATCGGCCGAGTTTCTACTTTCAGATGCAACAGGAATTTTTGGGTTAGGTCAATCCGTTCGCGAGATATGGAAGTTTGAAGCTAAGAAATGGTTGAGAAGACAACAACTTTTTCGCACTTCTGCTGCTCCAAACGCTTAACCAGAATGGCTTAGGGAAAAAATACACATACCGTTGTAATCGGGCGAGTTTCGACTTTCAGAAGCAATAGGAATTTTTGGGTTAGGTCAATCCGTTCGCGAGATATGGGAGTTTGAAGCCAAGAAATGGTTGAGAAGGCAAAAAATTTTTCGCAATTCTGCTGCTCCAAACGCTTAACCAGAATGGCCTAGGGAAAAAATACACATACCGTTGTAATCGGGCGAGTTTCGACTTTCAGAAGCAATAGGAATTTTTGGGTTAGGTCAATCCGTTCGCGAGATATGGGAGTTTGAAGCCAAGAAATGGTTGAGACGGCAAAAAATTTTTCGCAATTCTGCTGCTCCAAACGCTTAACCAGAATGGCCTAGGGTAAAAATACACCTACCGATGTAATCGGGCGAGTTTCTACTTTCAGACGTAACAGGAATTTTTGAGTTAGGTCAATCCGTTCGCGAGATATGGGAGTTTGAAGCCAAGGAACGGTTGAGAAGGCAAACAATTTTTCGCAATTCTGCTGCTCCAAACGCTTAACCAGAATGGCCTAGGGAAAAAATACACATACCGTTGTAATCGGGCGAGTTTCTACTTTCAGATGCAACAGGAATTTTTGGGTCAGGTCAATCCGTTCGCGAGATATGTGAGTTTGAAGCTAAGAAATGGTTGAGAAGACAACAAATTTTTCGCACTTCTGCTGCTCCAAACGCTTAACCAGAATGGCCTAGGGTAAAAATACACATACCGCTGTAATCGGGCGAGTTTCTACTTTCAGACGCAACAGGAATTTTTGAGTTAGGTCAATCCGTTCGCGAGATACGGGAGTTTGAAGCTAAGGAATGGTTGAGAAGGCAAAAAATGTTTCGCAATTCTGCTGCTCCAAACGCTTAACCAGAATGGCCTAGGGAAAAAATACACATACCGTTGTAATCGGGCGAGTTTCTACTTTCAGATGCAACAGGAATTTTTGGCTCAGGTCAATCCGTTCGCGAGATATGGGAGTTTGACGCTAAGAAATGGTTGAGGAGACAACAAATTTTTCGCAATTCTGCTGCTCCAAACGCTTAACCAGAATGGCCTAGGGAAAAAATACACATACCGTGGTAATCGGGCGAGTTTCTACTTTCAGATGCAATAGGAATTTTTGGGTCAGGTCAATCCGTTCGCGAGATATGGGAGTTTGAAGCTAAGAAATGGTTGAGAAGACAACAAATTTTTCGCACTTCTGCTGCTCCAAACGCTTAACCAGAATGGCCTAGGGTAAAAATACACATACCGTTGTAATCGGGCGAGTTTCTACTTTCAGACGCTACAAGAATTTTTGGGTTAGGTCAATCCGTTCGCGAGATATGGGAGTTTGAAGCCAAGAAATGGTTGAGAAGGCAAAAAATTTTTCGCAATTCTGCTGCTCCAAACGCTTAACCAGAATGGCCTAGGGAAAAAATACACATACCGTTGTAATCGGGCGAGTTTCGACTTTCAGAAGCAATAGGAATTTTTGGGTTAGGTCAATCCGTTCGCGAGATATGGGAGTTTGAAGCCAAGAAATGGTTGAGACGGCAAAAAATTTTTCGCAATTCTGCTGCTCCAAACGCTTACCCAGAATGGCCTAGGGTAAAAATACACCTACCGATGTAATCGGGCGAGTTTCTACTTTCAGACGTAACAGGAATTTTTGAGTTAGGTCAATCCGTTCGCGAGATATGGGAGTTTGAAGCCAAGGAACGGTTGAGAAGGCAAACAATTTTTCCCAATTCTGCTGCTCCAAACGCTTAACCAGAATGGCCTAGGGAAAAAATACACATACCGTTGTAATCGGGCGAGTTTCTACTTTCAGATGCAACAGGAATTTTTGGGTCAGGTCAATCCGTTCGCGAGATATGTGAGTTTGAAGCTAAGAAATGGTTGAGAAGACAACAAATTTTTCGCAATTCTGCTGCTCCAAACGCTTAACCAGAATGGCCTAGGGTAAAAATACACATACCGTTGTAATCGGGCGAGTTTCTACTTTCAGACGCTACAGGAATTTTTGGGTTAGGTCAATCCGTTCGCGAGATATGGGAGTTTGAAGCCAAGAAATGGTTGAGAAGGCAAAAAATTTTTCGCAATTCTGCTGCTCCAAACGCTTAACCAGAATGGCCTAGGGAAAAAATACACATACCGTTGTAATCGGGCGAGTTTCGACTTTCAGAAGCAATAGGAATTTTTGGGTTAGGTCAATCCGTTCGCGAGATATGGGAGTTTGAAGCCAAGAAATGGTTGAGACGGCAAAAAATTTTTCGCAATTCTGCTGCTCCAAACGCTTACCCAGAATGGCCTAGGGTAAAAATACACCTACCGATGTAATCGGGCGAGTTTCTACTTTCAGACGTAACAGGAATTTTTGAGTTAGGTCAATCCGTTCGCGAGATATGGGAGTTTGAAGCCAAGGAACGGTTGAGAAGGCAAACAATTTTTCCCAATTCTGCTGCTCCAAACGCTTAACCAGAATGGCCTAGGGAAAAAATACACATACCGTTGTAATCGGGCGAGTTTCTACTTTCAGATGCAACAGGAATTTTTGGGTCAGGTCAATCCGTTCGCGAGATATGTGAGTTTGAAGCTAAGAAATGGTTGAGAAGACAACAAATTTTTCGCAATTCTGCTGCTCCAAACGCTTAACCAGAATGGCCTAGGGAAAAAATACACATACCGTTGTAATCGGGCGAGTTTCTACTTTCAGATGCAATAGGAATTTTTGGGATAGGTCAATCCGTTCGCGAGATATGGGAGTTTGAAGCCAAGAAATGGTTGAGAAGGCAAAAAATTTTTCGCAATTCTGCTGCTCCAAACGCTTAACCAGAATGGCCTAGGGAAAAAATACACATACCGCTGTAATCGGGCGAGTTTCTACTTTCAGATGCAATAGGAATTTTTGGTTTAGGTCAATCCGTTCGCGAGATATGGGAGTTTGAAGCTAAGAAATGGTTGAGAAGACAACAACTTTTTCGCACTTCTGCTGCTCCAAACGCTTAACCAGAATGGCCTAGGGAAAAAATACACATACCGTTGTAATCGGGCGAGTTTCGACTTTCAGAAGCAATAGGAATTTTTGGGTTAGGTCAATCCGTTCGCGAGATATGGGAGTTTGAAGCCAAGAAATGGTTGAGAAGGCAAAAAATTTTTCGCAATTCTGCTGCTCCAAACGCTTAACCAGAGTGGCCTAGGGAAAAAATACACATACTGTTGTAATCGGGCGAGTTTCGACTTTCAGAAGCAATAGGAATTTTTGGGTGTGGTCAATCCGTTCGCGAGATATGGGAGTTTGAACCCAAGAAATGGTTGAGAAGGCAAAAAATTTTTCGCAATTCTGCTGGTCCAAACGCTTAACAAGAATGGCCTAGAGAAAAAATAAACACACCGTTGTAATCGGGCGAGTTTCTACTTTCAGACGCTACAGGAATTTTTGGGTTAGGTCAATCCGTTCGCGAGATATGGGAGTTTGAAGCCAAGAAATGGTTGAGAAGGCAAAAAATTTTTCGCAATTCTGCTGCTCCAAACGCTTAACCAGAATGGCCTAGGGAAAAAATACACATACCGTTGTAATCGGCCGAGTTTCTACTTTCAGATGCAACAGGAATTTTTGGGTTAGGTCAATCCGTTCGCGAGATATGGAAGTTTGAAGCTAAGAAATGGTTGAGAAGACAACAACTTTTTCGCACTTCTGCTGCTCCAAACGCTTAACCAGAATGGCTTAGGGAAAAAATACACATACCGTTGTAATCGGGCGAGTTTCGACTTTCAGAAGCAATAGGAATTTTTGGGTTAGGTCAATCCGTTCGCGAGATATGGGAGTTTGAAGCCAAGAAATGGTTGAGAAGGCAAAAAATTTTTCGCAATTCTGCTGCTCCAAACGCTTAACCAGAATGGCCTAGGGAAAAAATACACATACCGTTGTAATCGGGCGAGTTTCGACTTTCAGAAGCAATAGGAATTTTTGGGTTAGGTCAATCCGTTCGCGAGATATGGGAGTTTGAAGCCAAGAAATGGTTGAGACGGCAAAAAATTTTTCGCAATTCTGCTGCTCCAAACGCTTAACCAGAATGGCCTAGGGTAAAAATACACCTACCGATGTAATCGGGCGAGTTTCTACTTTCAGACGTAACAGGAATTTTTGAGTTAGGTCAATCCGTTCGCGAGATATGGGAGTTTGAAGCCAAGGAACGGTTGAGAAGGCAAACAATTTTTCGCAATTCTGCTGCTCCAAACGCTTAACCAGAATGGCCTAGGGAAAAAATACACATACCGTTGTAATCGGGCGAGTTTCTACTTTCAGATGCAACAGGAATTTTTGGGTCAGGTCAATCCGTTCGCGAGATATGTGAGTTTGAAGCTAAGAAATGGTTGAGAAGACAACAAATTTTTCGCACTTCTGCTGCTCCAAACGCTTAACCAGAATGGCCTAGGGTAAAAATACACATACCGCTGTAATCGGGCGAGTTTCTACTTTCAGACGCAACAGGAATTTTTGAGTTAGGTCAATCCGTTCGCGAGATACGGGAGTTTGAAGCTAAGGAATGGTTGAGAAGGCAAAAAATGTTTCGCAATTCTGCTGCTCCAAACGCTTAACCAGAATGGCCTAGGGAAAAAATACACATACCGTTGTAATCGGGCGAGTTTCTACTTTCAGATGCAACAGGAATTTTTGGCTCAGGTCAATCCGTTCGCGAGATATGGGAGTTTGACGCTAAGAAATGGTTGAGGAGACAACAAATTTTTCGCAATTCTGCTGCTCCAAACGCTTAACCAGAATGGCCTAGGGAAAAAATACACATACCGTGGTAATCGGGCGAGTTTCTACTTTCAGATGCAATAGGAATTTTTGGGTCAGGTCAATCCGTTCGCGAGATATGGGAGTTTGAAGCTAAGAAATGGTTGAGAAGACAACAAATTTTTCGCACTTCTGCTGCTCCAAACGCTTAACCAGAATGGCCTAGGGTAAAAATACACATACCGTTGTAATCGGGCGAGTTTCTACTTTCAGACGCTACAAGAATTTTTGGGTTAGGTCAATCCGTTCGCGAGATATGGGAGTTTGAAGCCAAGAAATGGTTGAGAAGGCAAAAAATTTTTCGCAATTCTGCTGCTCCAAACGCTTAACCAGAATGGCCTAGGGAAAAAATACACATACCGTTGTAATCGGGCGAGTTTCGACTTTCAGAAGCAATAGGAATTTTTGGGTTAGGTCAATCCGTTCGCGAGATATGGGAGTTTGAAGCCAAGAAATGGTTGAGACGGCAAAAAATTTTTCGCAATTCTGCTGCTCCAAACGCTTAACCAGAATGGCCTAGGGAAAAAATACACATACCGTTGTAATCGGGCGAGTTTCTACTTTCAGATGCAACAGGAATTTTTGGGTCAGGTCAATCCGTTCGCGAGATATGTGAGTTTGAAGCTAAGAAATGGTTGAGAAGACAACAAATTTTTCGCAATTCTGCTGCTCCAAACGCTTAACCAGAATGGCCTAGGGTAAAAATACACATACCGTTGTAATCGGGCGAGTTTCTACTTTCAGACGCTACAGGAATTTTTGGGTTAGGTCAATCCGTTCGCGAGATATGGGAGTTTGAAGCCAAGAAATGGTTGAGAAGGCAAAAAATTTTTCGCAATTCTGCTGCTCCAAACGCTTAACCAGAATGGCCTAGGGAAAAAATACACATACCGTTGTAATCGGGCGAGTTTCGACTTTCAGAAGCAATAGGAATTTTTGGGTTAGGTCAATCCGTTCGCGAGATATGGGAGTTTGAAGCCAAGAAATGGTTGAGACGGCAAAAAATTTTTCGCAATTCTGCTGCTCCAAACGCTTACCCAGAATGGCCTAGGGTAAAAATACACCTACCGATGTAATCGGGCGAGTTTCTACTTTCAGACGTAACAGGAATTTTTGAGTTAGGTCAATCCGTTCGCGAGATATGGGAGTTTGAAGCCAAGGAACGGTTGAGAAGGCAAACAATTTTTCCCAATTCTGCTGCTCCAAACGCTTAACCAGAATGGCCTAGGGAAAAAATACACATACCGTTGTAATCGGGCGAGTTTCTACTTTCAGATGCAACAGGAATTTTTGGGTCAGGTCAATCCGTTCGCGAGATATGTGAGTTTGAAGCTAAGAAATGGTTGAGAAGACAACAAATTTTTCGCAATTCTGCTGCTCCAAACGCTTAACCAGAATGGCCTAGGGAAAAAATACACATACCGTTGTAATCGGGCGAGTTTCTACTTTCAGATGCAATAGGAATTTTTGGGATAGGTCAATCCGTTCGCGAGATATGGGAGTTTGAAGCCAAGAAATGGTTGAGAAGGCAAAAAATTTTTCGCAATTCTGCTGCTCCAAACGCTTAACCAGAATGGCCTAGGGAAAAAATACACATACCGCTGTAATCGGGCGAGTTTCTACTTTCAGATGCAATAGGAATTTTTGGTTTAGGTCAATCCGTTCGCGAGATATGGGAGTTTGAAGCTAAGAAATGGTTGAGAAGACAACAACTTTTTCGCACTTCTGCTGCTCCAAACGCTTAACCAGAATGGCCTAGGGAAAAAATACACATACCGTTGTAATCGGGCGAGTTTCGACTTTCAGAAGCAATAGGAATTTTTGGGTTAGGTCAATCCGTTCGCGAGATATGGGAGTTTGAAGCCAAGAAATGGTTGAGAAGGCAAAAAATTTTTCGCAATTCTGCTGCTCCAAACGCTTAACCAGAGTGGCCTAGGGAAAAAATACACATACTGTTGTAATCGGGCGAGTTTCGACTTTCAGATGCAATAGGAATTTTTGGGTGTGGTCAATCCGTTCGCGAGATATGGGAGTTTGAACCCAAGAAATGGTTGAGAAGGCAAAAAATTTTTCGCAATTCTGCTGGTCCAAACGCTTAACAAGAATGGCCTAGAGAAAAAATAAACACACCGTTGTAATCGGGCGAGTTTCTACTTTCAGACGCTACAGGAATTTTTGGGTTAGGTCAATCCGTTCGCGAGATATGGGAGTTTGAAGCCAAGAAATGGTTGAGAAGGCAAAAAATTTTTCGCAATTCTGCTGCTCCAAACGCTTAACCAGAATGGCCTAGGGAAAAAATACACATACCGTTGTAATCGGCCGAGTTTCTACTTTCAGATGCAACAGGAATTTTTGGGTTAGGTCAATCCGTTCGCGAGATATGGAAGTTTGAAGCTAAGAAATGGTTGAGAAGACAACAACTTTTTCGCACTTCTGCTGCTCCAAACGCTTAACCAGAATGGCTTAGGGAAAAAATACACATACCGTTGTAATCGGGCGAGTTTCGACTTTCAGAAGCAATAGGAATTTTTGGGTTAGGTCAATCCGTTCGCGAGATATGGGAGTTTGAAGCCAAGAAATGGTTGAGAAGGCAAAAAATTTTTCGCAATTCTGCTGCTCCAAACGCTTAACCAGAATGGCCTAGGGAAAAAATACACATACCGTTGTAATCGGGCGAGTTTCGACTTTCAGAAGCAATAGGAATTTTTGGGTTAGGTCAATCCGTTCGCGAGATATGGGAGTTTGAAGCCAAGAAATGGTTGAGACGGCAAAAAATTTTTCGCAATTCTGCTGCTCCAAACGCTTAACCAGAATGGCCTAGGGTAAAAATACACCTACCGATGTAATCGGGCGAGTTTCTACTTTCAGACGTAACAGGAATTTTTGAGTTAGGTCAATCCGTTCGCGAGATATGGGAGTTTGAAGCCAAGGAACGGTTGAGAAGGCAAACAATTTTTCGCAATTCTGCTGCTCCAAACGCTTAACCAGAATGGCCTAGGGAAAAAATACACATACCGTTGTAATCGGGCGAGTTTCTACTTTCAGATGCAACAGGAATTTTTGGGTCAGGTCAATCCGTTCGCGAGATATGTGAGTTTGAAGCTAAGAAATGGTTGAGAAGACAACAAATTTTTCGCACTTCTGCTGCTCCAAACGCTTAACCAGAATGGCCTAGGGTAAAAATACACATACCGCTGTAATCGGGCGAGTTTCTACTTTCAGACGCAACAGGAATTTTTGAGTTAGGTCAATCCGTTCGCGAGATACGGGAGTTTGAAGCTAAGGAATGGTTGAGAAGGCAAAAAATGTTTCGCAATTCTGCTGCTCCAAACGCTTAACCAGAATGGCCTAGGGAAAAAATACACATACCGTTGTAATCGGGCGAGTTTCTACTTTCAGATGCAACAGGAATTTTTGGCTCAGGTCAATCCGTTCGCGAGATATGGGAGTTTGACGCTAAGAAATGGTTGAGGAGACAACAAATTTTTCGCAATTCTGCTGCTCCAAACGCTTAACCAGAATGGCCTAGGGAAAAAATACACATACCGTGGTAATCGGGCGAGTTTCTACTTTCAGATGCAATAGGAATTTTTGGGTCAGGTCAATCCGTTCGCGAGATATGGGAGTTTGAAGCTAAGAAATGGTTGAGAAGACAACAAATTTTTCGCACTTCTGCTGCTCCAAACGCTTAACCAGAATGGCCTAGGGTAAAAATACACATACCGTTGTAATCGGGCGAGTTTCTACTTTCAGACGCTACAAGAATTTTTGGGTTAGGTCAATCCGTTCGCGAGATATGGGAGTTTGAAGCCAAGAAATGGTTGAGAAGGCAAAAAATTTTTCGCAATTCTGCTGCTCCAAACGCTTAACCAGAATGGCCTAGGGAAAAAATACACATACCGTTGTAATCGGGCGAGTTTCGACTTTCAGAAGCAATAGGAATTTTTGGGTTAGGTCAATCCGTTCGCGAGATATGGGAGTTTGAAGCCAAGAAATGGTTGAGACGGCAAAAAATTTTTCGCAATTCTGCTGCTCCAAACGCTTACCCAGAATGGCCTAGGGTAAAAATACACCTACCGATGTAATCGGGCGAGTTTCTACTTTCAGACGTAACAGGAATTTTTGAGTTAGGTCAATCCGTTCGCGAGATATGGGAGTTTGAAGCCAAGGAACGGTTGAGAAGGCAAACAATTTTTCCCAATTCTGCTGCTCCAAACGCTTAACCAGAATGGCCTAGGGAAAAAATACACATACCGTTGTAATCGGGCGAGTTTCTACTTTCAGATGCAACAGGAATTTTTGGGTCAGGTCAATCCGTTCGCGAGATATGTGAGTTTGAAGCTAAGAAATGGTTGAGAAGACAACAAATTTTTCGCAATTCTGCTGCTCCAAACGCTTAACCAGAATGGCCTAGGGTAAAAATACACATACCGTTGTAATCGGGCGAGTTTCTACTTTCAGACGCTACAGGAATTTTTGGGTTAGGTCAATCCATTCGCGAGATATGGGAGTTTGAAGCCAAGAAATGGTTGAGAAGGCAAAAAATTTTTCGCAATTCTGCTGCTCCAAACGCTTAACCAGAATGGCCTAGGGAAAAAATACACATACCGTTGTAATCGGGCGAGTTTCGACTTTCAGAAGCAATAGGAATTTTTGGGTTAGGTCAATCCGTTCGCGAGATATGGGAGTTTGAAGCCAAGAAATGGTTGAGACGGCAAAAAATTTTTCGCAATTCTGCTGCTCCAAACGCTTACCCAGAATGGCCTAGGGTAAAAATACACCTACCGATGTAATCGGGCGAGTTTCTACTTTCAGACGTAACAGGAATTTTTGAGTTAGGTCAATCCGTTCGCGAGATATGGGAGTTTGAAGCCAAGGAACGGTTGAGAAGGCAAACAATTTTTCCCAATTCTGCTGCTCCAAACGCTTAACCAGAATGGCCTAGGGAAAAAATACACATACCGTTGTAATCGGGCGAGTTTCTACTTTCAGATGCAACAGGAATTTTTGGGTCAGGTCAATCCGTTCGCGAGATATGTGAGTTTGAAGCTAAGAAATGGTTGAGAAGACAACAAATTTTTCGCAATTCTGCTGCTCCAAACGCTTAACCAGAATGGCCTAGGGAAAAAATACACATACCGTTGTAATCGGGCGAGTTTCTACTTTCAGACGCTACAGGAATTTTTGGGTTAGGTCAATCCGTTCGCGAGATATGGGAGTTTGAAGCCAAGAAATGGTTGAGAAGGCAAAAAATTTTTCGCAATTCTGCTGCTCCAAACGCTTAACCAGAATGGACTAGGGTAAAAATACACCTACCGCTGTAATCGGGCGAGTTTCTACTTTCAGACGCAACAGGAATTTTAGAGTTAGGTCAATCCGTTCGCGAGATATGGGAGTTTGAAGCCAAGGAACGGTTGAGAAGGCAAAAAATTTTTCGCAATTCTGCTGCTCCAAACGCTTAACCAGAATGGCCTAGGGAAAAAATACACATACCGTTGTAATCGGCCGAGTTTCTACTTTCAGATGCAACAGGAATTTTTGGGTTAGGTCAATCCGTTCGCGAGATATGGAAGTTTGAAGCTAAGAAATGGTTGAGAAGACAACAACTTTTTCGCACTTCTGCTGCTCCAAACGCTTAACCAGAATGGCCTAGGGAAAAAATACACATACCGTTGTAATCGGGCGAGTTTCGACTTTCAGAAGCAATAGGAATTTTTGGGTTAGGTCAATCCGTTCGCGAGATATGGGAGTTTGAAGCCAAGAAATGGTTGAGAAGGCAAAAAATTTTTCGCAATTCTGCTGCTCCAAACGCTTAACCAGAATGGCCTAGGGAAAAAATACACATACCGTTGTAATCGGGCGTGTTTCGACTTTCAGAAGCAATAGGAATTTTTGGGTTAGGTCAATCCGTTCGCGAGGTATGGGAGTTTGAAGCCAAGAAAGGGTTGAGACGGCAAAAAATTTTTCGCAATTCTGCTGCTCCAAACGCTTAACCAGAATGGCCTAGGGTAAAAATACACCTACCGATGTAATCGGGCGAGTTTCTACTTTCAGACGTAACAGGAATTTTTGAGTTAGGTCAATCCGTTCGCGAGATATGGGAGTTTGAAGCCAAGGAACGGTTGAGAAGGCAAACAATTTTTCGCAATTCTGCTGCTCCAAACGCTTAACCAGAATGGCCTAGGGAAAAAATACACATACCGTTGTAATCGGGCGAGTTTCTACTTTCAGATGCAACAGGAATTTTTGGGTCAGGTCAATCCGTTCGCGAGATATGTGAGTTTGAAGCTAAGAAATGGTTGAGAAGACAACAAATTTTTCGCACTTCTGCTGCTCCAAACGCTTAACCAGAATGGCCTAGGGTAAAAATACACATACCGCTGTAATCGGGCGAGTTTCTACTTTCAGACGCAACAGGAATTTTTGAGTTAGGTCAATCCGTTCGCGAGATACGGGAGTTTGAAGCTAAGGAATGGTTGAGAAGGCAAAAAATGTTTCGCAATTCTGCTGCTCCAAACGCTTAACCAGAATGGCCTAGGGAAAAAATACACATACCGTTGTAATCGGGCGAGTTTCTACTTTCAGATGCAACAGGAATTTTTGGCTCAGGTCAATCCGTTCCCGAGATATGGGAGTTTGACGCTAAGAAATGGTTGAGGAGACAACAAATTTTTCGCAATTCTGCTGCACCAAACGCTTAACCAGAATGGCCTAGGGAAAAAATACACATACCGTGGTAATCGGGCGAGTTTCTACTTTCAGATGCAATAGGAATTTTTGGATCAGGTCAATCCGTTCGCGAGATATGGGAGTTTGAAGCTAAGAAATGGTTGAGAAGACAACAAATATTTCGCACTTCTGCTGCTCCAAACGCTTAACCAGAATGGCCTAGGGTAAAAATACACATACCGTTGTAATCGGGCGAGTTTCTACTTTCAGACGCTACAGGAATTTTTGGGTTAGGTCAATCCGTTTGCGAGATATGGGAGTTTGAAGCCAAGAAATGGTTGAGAAGGCAAAAAATTTTTCGCAATTCTGCTGCTCCAAACGCTTAACCAGAATGGCCTAGGGTAAAAATACACCTACCGATGTAATCGGGCGAGTTTCTACTTTCAGACGTAACAGGAATTTTTGAGTTAGGTCAATCCGTTCGCGAGATATGGGAGTTTGAAGCCAAGGAACGGTTGAGAAGGCAAACAATTTTTCGCAATTCTGCTGCTCCAAACGCTTAACCAGAATGGCCTAGGGAAAAAATACACATACCGTTGTAATCGGGCGAGTTTCTACTTTCAGATGCAACAGGAATTTTTGGGTCAGGTCAATCCGTTCGCGAGATATGTGAGTTTGAAGCTAAGAAATGGTTGAGAAGACAACAAATTTTTCGCACTTCTGCTGCTCCAAACGCTTAACCAGAATGGCCTAGGGTAAAAATACACATACCGCTGTAATCGGGCGAGTTTCTACTTTCAGACGCAACAGGAATTTTTGAGTTAGGTCAATCCGTTCGCGAGATACGGGAGTTTGAAGCTAAGGAATGGTTGAGAAGGCAAAAAATGTTTCGCAATTCTGCTGCTCCAAACGCTTAACCAGAATGGCCTAGGGAAAAAATACACATACCGTTGTAATCGGGCGAGTTTCTACTTTCAGATGCAACAGGAATTTTTGGCTCAGGTCAATCCGTTCCCGAGATATGGGAGTTTGACGCTAAGAAATGGTTGAGGAGACAACAAATTTTTCGCAATTCTGCTGCACCAAACGCTTAACCAGAATGGCCTAGGGAAAAAATACACATACCGTGGTAATCGGGCGAGTTTCTACTTTCAGATGCAATAGGAATTTTTGGGTCAGGTCAATCCGTTCGCGAGATATGGGAGTTTGAAGCTAAGAAATGGTTGAGAAGACAACAAATATTTCGCACTTCTGCTGCTCCAAACGCTTAACCAGAATGGCCTAGGGTAAAAATACACATACCGTTGTAATCGGGCGAGTTTCTACTTTCAGACGCTACAGGAATTTTTGGGTTAGGTCAATCCGTTCGCGAGATATGGGAGTTTGAAGCCAAGAAATGGTTGAGAAGGCAAAAAATTTTTCGCAATTCTGCTGCTCCAAACGCTTAACCAGAATGGCCTAGGGTAAAAATGCACCTACCGCTGTAATCGGGCGAGTTTCTACTTTCAGACGCAACAGGAATTTTTGAGTTAGGTCAATCCGTTCGTGAGATATGGGAGTTTGAAGCCAAGAAATGGTTGAGAAGGCGAAAAATTTTTCGCAATTCTGCTGCTCCAAACGCTTAACCAGAATGGCCTAGGGAAAAAATACACATACCGTTGTAATCGGGCGAGTTTCGACTTTCAGAAGCAATAGGAATTTTTGGGTTAGGTCAATCCGTTCGCGAGATATGGGAGTTTGAAGCCAAGAAATGGTTGAGACGGCAAAAAATTTTTCGCAATTCTGCTGCTCCAAACGCTTAACCAGAATGGCCTATGGTAAAAATACACCTACCGATGTAATCGGGCGAGTTTCTATTTTCAGACGTAACAGGAGTTTTTGAGTTAGGTCAATCCGTTCGCGAGATATGGGAGTTTGAAGCCAAGGAACGGTTGAGAAGGCAAACAATTTTTCGCAATTCTGCTGCTCCAAACGCTTAACCAGAATGGCCTAGGGAAAAAATACACATACCGTTGTAATCGGGCGAGTTTCTACTTTCAGATGCAACAGGAATTTTTGGCTCAGGTCAATCCGTTCGCGAGATATGGGAGTTTGACGCTAAGAAATGGTTGAGGAGACAACAAATTTTTCGCACTTCTGCTGCTCCAAACGCTTAACCAGAATGGCCTAGGGTAAAAATACACATACCGTTGTAATCGGGCGAGTTTCTACTTTCAGACGCTACAGGAATTTTTGGGTTAGGTCAATCCGTTCGCGAGATATGGGAGTTTGAAGCCAAGAAATGGTTGAGAAGGCAAAAAATTTTTCGCAATTCTGCTGCTCCAAACGCTTAACCAGAATGGCCTAGGGTAAAAATACACCTACCGCTGTAATCGGGCGAGTTTCTACTTTCAGACGCAACAGGAATTTTAGAGTTAGGTCAATCCGTTCGCGAGATATGGGAGTTTGAAGCCAAGGAACGGTTGAGAAGGCAAAAAATTTTTCGCAATTCTGCTGCTCCAAACGCTTAACCAGAATGGCCTAGGGAAAAAATACACATACCGTTGTAATCGGCCGAGTTTCTACTTTCAGATGCAACAGGAATTTTTGGGTTAGGTCAATCCGTTCGCGAGATATGGGAGTTTGAAGCCAAGGAACGGTTGAGAAGGCAAACAATTTTTCGCAATTCTGCTGCTCCAAACGCTTAACCAGAATGGCCTAGGGAAAAAATACACATACCGTTGTAATCGGGCGAGTTTCTACTTTCAGATGCAACAGGAATTTTTGGGTCAGGTCAATCCGTTCGCGAGATATGGGAGTTTGACGCTAAGAAATGGTTGAGGAGACAACAAATTTTTCGCACTTCTGCTGCTCCAAACGCTTAACCAGAATGGCCTAGGGTAAAAATACACATACCGTTGTAATCGGGCGAGTTTCTACTTTCAGACGCTACAGGAATTTTTGGGTTAGGTCAATCCGTTCGCGAGATATGGGAGTTTGAAGCCAAGAAATGGTTGAGAAGGCAAAAAATTTTTCGCAATTCTGCTGCTCCAAACGCTTAACCAGAATGGCCTAGGGTAAAAATACACCTACCGCTGTAATCGGGCGAGTTTCTACTTTCAGACGCAACAGGAATTTTAGAGTTAGGTCAATCCGTTCGCGAGATATGGGAGTTTGAAGCCAAGGAACGGTTGAGAAGGCAAAAAATTTTTCGCAATTCTGCTGCTCCAAACGCTTAACCAGAATGGCCTAGGGAAAAAATACACATACCGTTGTAATCGGCCGAGTTTCTACTTTCAGATGCAACAGGAATTTTTGGGTTAGGTCAATCCGTTCGCGAGATATGGAAGTTTGAAGCTAAGAAATGGTTGAGAAGACAACAACTTTTCCGCACTTCTGCTGCTCCAAACGCTTAACCAGAATGGCCTAGGGAAAAAATACACATACCGTTGTAATCGGGCGAGTTTCTACTTTCAGATGCAACAGGAATTTTTGGGTCAGGTCAATCCGTTCGCGAGATATGTGAGTTTGAAGCTAAGAAATGGTTGAGAAGACAACAAATTTTTCGCACTTCTGCTGCTCCAAACGCTTAACCAGAATGGCCTAGGGTAAAAATACACATACCGCTGTAATCGGGCGAGTTTCTACTTTCAGACGCAACAGGAATTTTTGAGTTAGGTCAATCCGTTCGCGAGATACGGGAGTTTGAAGCTAAGGAATGGTTGAGAAGGCAAAAAATTTTTCGCAATTCTGCTGCTCCAAACGCTTAACCAGAATGGCCTAGGGAAAAAATACACATACCGTTGTAATCGGCCGAGTTTCTACTTTCAGATGCAACAGGAATTTTTGGGTTAGGTCAATCCGTTCGCGAGATATGGAAGTTTGAAGCTAAGAAATGGTTGAGAAGACAACAACTTTTTCGCACTTCTGCTGCTCCAAACGCTTAACCAGAATGGCCTAGGGAAAAAATACACATACCGTTGTAATCGGGCGAGTTTCGACTTTCAGAAGCAATAGGAATTTTTGGGTTAGGTCAATCCGTTCGCGAGATATGGGAGTTTGAAGCCAAGAAATGGTTGAGACGGCAAAAAATTTTTCGCAATTCTGCTGCTCCAAACGCTTAACCAGAATGGCCTAGGGTAAAAATGCACCTACCGCTGTAATCGGGCGAGTTTCTACTTTCAGACGCAACAGGAATTGTTGAGTTAGGTCAATCCGTTCGTGAGATATGGGAGTTTGAAGCCAAGAAATGGTTGAGAAGGCGAAAAATTTTTCGCAATTCTGCTGCTCCAAACGCTTAACCAGAATGGCCTAGGGAAAAAATACACATACCGTTGTAATCGGGCGAGTTTCGACTTTCAGAAGCAATAGGAATTTTTGGGTTAGGTCAATCCGTTCGCGAGATATGGGAGTTTGAAGCCAAGAAATGGTTGAGACGGCAAAAAATTTTTCGCAATTCTGCTGCTCCAAACGCTTAACCAGAATGGCCTATGGTAAAAATACACCTACCGATGTAATCGGGCGAGTTTCTACTTTCAGACGTAACAGGAGTTTTTGAGTTAGGTCAATCCGTTCGCGAGATATGGGAGTTTGAAGCCAAGGAACGGTTGAGAAGGCAAACAATTTTTCGCAATTCTGCTGCTCCAAACGCTTAACCAGAATGGCCTAGGGAAAAAATACACATACCGTTGTAATCGGGCGAGTTTCTACTTTCAGATGCAACAGGAATTTTTGGGTCAGGTCAATCTGTTCGCGAGATATGTGAGTTTGAAGCTAAGAAATGGTTGAGAAGACAACAAATTTTTCGCACTTCTGCTGCTCCAAACGCTTAACCAGAATGGCCTAGGGTAAAAATACACATACCGCTGTAATCGGGCGAGTTTCTACTTTCAGAAGCAACAGGAATTTTTGAGTTAGGTCAATCCGTTCGCGAGATACGGGAGTTTGAAGCTAAGGAATGGTTGAGAAGGCAAAAAATGTTTCGCAATTCTGCTGCTCCAAACGCTTAACCAGAATGGCCTAGGGAAAAAATACACATACCGTTGTAATCGGGCGAGTTTCTACTTTCAGATGCAACAGGAATTTTTGGCTCAGGTCAATCCGTTCGCGAGATATGGGAGTTTGACGCTAAGAAATGGTTGAGGAGACAACAAATTTTTCGCAATTCTGCTGCTCCAAACGCTTAACCAGAATGGCCTAGGGAAAAAATACACATACCGTGGTAATCGGGCGAGTTTCTACTTTCAGATGCAACAGGAATTTTTGGCTCAGGTCAATCCGTTCGCGAGATATGGGAGTTTGACGCTAAGAAATGGTTGAGGAGACAACAAATTTTTCGCAATTCTGCTGCTCCAAACGCTTAACCAGAATGGCCTAGGGAAAAAATACACATACCGTTGTAATCGGGCGAGTTTCGACTTTCAGAAGCAATAGGAATTTTTGGGTTAGGTCAATCCGTTCGCGAGATATGGGAGTTTGAAGCCAAGAAATGGTTGAGAAGGCAAAAAATTTTTCGCAATTCTGCTGCTCCAAACGCTTAACCAGAATGGCCTAGGGAAAAAATACACATACCGTTGTAATCGGGCGTGTTTCGACTTTCAGAAGCAATAGGAATTTTTGGGTTAGGTCAATCCGTTCGCGAGGTATGGGAGTTTGAAGCCAAGAAAGGGTTGAGACGGCAAAAAATTTTTCGCAATTCTGCTGCTCCAAACGCTTAACCAGAATGGCCTAGGGTAAAAATACACCTACCGATGTAATCGGGCGAGTTTCTACTTTCAGACGTAACAGGAATTTTTGAGTTAGGTCAATCCGTTCGCGAGATATGGGAGTTTGAAGCCAAGGAACGGTTGAGAAGGCAAACAATTTTTCGCAATTCTGCTGCTCCAAACGCTTAACCAGAATGGCCTAGGGAAAAAATACACATACCGTTGTAATCGGGCGAGTTTCTACTTTCAGATGCAACAGGAATTTTTGGGTCAGGTCAATCCGTTCGCGAGATATGTGAGTTTGAAGCTAAGAAATGGTTGAGAAGACAACAAATTTTTCGCACTTCTGCTGCTCCAAACGCTTAACCAGAATGGCCTAGGGTAAAAATACACATACCGCTGTAATCGGGCGAGTTTCTACTTTCAGACGCAACAGGAATTTTTGAGTTAGGTCAATCCGTTCGCGAGATACGGGAGTTTGAAGCTAAGGAATGGTTGAGAAGGCAAAAAATGTTTCGCAATTCTGCTGCTCCAAACGCTTAACCAGAATGGCCTAGGGAAAAAATACACATACCGTTGTAATCGGGCGAGTTTCTACTTTCAGATGCAACAGGAATTTTTGGCTCAGGTCAATCCGTTCCCGAGATATGGGAGTTTGACGCTAAGAAATGGTTGAGGAGACAACAAATTTTTCGCAATTCTGCTGCTCCAAACGCTTAACCAGAATGGCCTAGGGAAAAAATACACATACCGTGGTAATCGGGCGAGTTTCTACTTTCAGATGCAATAGGAATTTTTGGGTCAGGTCAATCCGTTCGCGAGATATGGGAGTTTGAAGCTAAGAAATGGTTGAGAAGACAACAAATATTTCGCACTTCTGCTGCTCCAAACGCTTAACCAGAATGGCCTAGGGTAAAAATACACATACCGTTGTAATCGGGCGAGTTTCTACTTTCAGACGCTACAGGAATTTTTGGGTTAGGTCAATCCGTTCGCGAGATATGGGAGTTTGAAGCCAAGAAATGGTTGAGAAGGCAAAAAATTTTTCGCAATTCTGCTGCTCCAAACGCTTAACCAGAATGGCCTAGGGTAAAAATGCACCTACCGCTGTAATCGGGCGAGTTTCTACTTTCAGACGCAACAGGAATTTTTGAGTTAGGTCAATCCGTTCGTGAGATATGGGAGTTTGAAGCCAAGAAATGGTTGAGAAGGCGAAAATTTTTTCGCAATTCTGCTGCTCCAAACGCTTAACCAGAATGGCCTAGGGAAAAAATACACATACCGTTGTAATCGGGCGAGTTTCGACTTTCAGAAGCAATAGGAATTTTTGGGTTAGGTCAATCCGTTCGCGAGATATGGGAGTTTGAAGCCAAGAAATGGTTGAGACGGCAAAAAATTTTTCGCAATTCTGCTGCTCCAAACGCTTAACCAGAATGGCCTATGGTAAAAATACACCTACCGATGTAATCGGGCGAGTTTCTATTTTCAGACGTAACAGGAGTTTTTGAGTTAGGTCAATCCGTTCGCGAGATATGGGAGTTTGAAGCCAAGGAACGGTTGAGAAGGCAAACAATTTTTCGCAATTCTGCTGCTCCAAACGCTTAACCAGAATGGCCTAGGGAAAAAATACACATACCGTTGTAATCGGGCGAGTTTCTACTTTCAGATGCAACAGGAATTTTTGGCTCAGGTCAATCCGTTCGCGAGATATGGGAGTTTGACGCTAAGAAATGGTTGAGGAGACAACAAATTTTTCGCAATTCTGCTGCTCCAAACGCTTAACCAGAATGGCCTAGGGAAAAAATACACATACCGTGGTAATCGGGCGAGTTTCTACTTTCAGATGCAATAGGAATTTTTGGGTCAGGTCAATCCGTTCGCGAGATATGGGAGTTTGAAGCTAAGAAATGGTTGAGAAGACAACAAATTTTTCGCACTTCTGCTGCTCCAAACGCTTAACCAGAATGGCCTAGGGTAAAAATACACATACCGTTGTAATCGGGCGAGTTTCTACTTTCAGACGCTACAGGAATTTTTGGGTTAGGTCAATCCGTTCGCGAGATATGGGAGTTTGAAGCCAAGAAATGGTTGAGAAGGCAAAAAATTTTTCGCAATTCTGCTGCTCCAAACGCTTAACCAGAATGGCCTAGGGTAAAAATACACCTACCGCTGTAATCGGGCGAGTTTCTACTTTCAGACGCAACAGGAATTTTAGAGTTAGGTCAATCCGTTCGCGACATATGGGAGTTTGAAGCCAAGGAACGGTTGAGAAGGCAAAAAATTTTTCGCAATTCTGCTGCTCCAAACGCTTAACCAGAATGGCCTAGGGAAAAAATACACATACCGTTGTAATCGGCCGAGTTTCTACTTTCAGATGCAACAGGAATTTTTGGGTTAGGTCAATCCGTTCGCGAGATATGGAAGTTTGAAGCTAAGAAATGGTTGAGAAGACAACAACTTTTTCGCACTTCTGCTGCTCCAAACGCTTAACCAGAATGGCCTAGGGAAAAAATACACATACCGTTGTAATCGGGCGAGTTTCTACTTTCAGATGCAACAGGAATTTTTGGGTCAGGTCAATCCGTTCGCGAGATATGTGAGTTTGAAGCTAAGAAATGGTTGAGAAGACAACAAATTTTTCGCACTTCTGCTGCTCCAAACGCTTAACCAGAATGGCCTAGGGTAAAAATACACATACCGCTGTAATCGGGCGAGTTTCTACTTTCAGACGCAACAGGAATTTTTGAGTTAGGTCAATCCGTTCGCGAGATACGGGAGTTTGAAGCTAAGGAATGGTTGAGAAGGCAAAAAATTTTTCGCAATTCTGCTGCTCCAAACGCTTAACCAGAATGGCCTAGGGAAAAAATACACATACCGTTGTAATCGGCCGAGTTTCTACTTTCAGATGCAACAGGAATTTTTGGGTTAGGTCAATCCGTTCGCGAGATATGGAAGTTTGAAGCTAAGAAATGGTTGAGAAGACAACAACTTTTTCGCACTTCTGCTGCTCCAAACGCTTAACCAGAATGGCCTAGGGAAAAAATACACATACCGTTGTAATCGGGCGAGTTTCGACTTTCAGAAGCAATAGGAATTTTTGGGTTAGGTCAATCCGTTCGCGAGATATGGGAGTTTGAAGCCAAGAAATGGTTGAGACGGCAACAAATTTTTCGCACTTCTGCTGCTCCAAACGCTTAACCAGAATGGCCTAGGGTAAAAATACACATACCGTTGTAATCGGGCGAGTTTCTACTTTCAGACGCTACAGGAATTTTTGGGTTAGGTCAATCCGTTCGCGAGATATGGGAGTTTGAAGCCAAGAAATGGTTGAGAAGGCAAAAAATTTTTCGCAATTCTGCTGCTCCAAACGCTTAACCAGAATGGCCTAGGGTAAAAATACACATACCGCTGTAATCGGGCGAGTTTCTACTTTCAGACGCAACAGGAATTTTTGAGTTAGGTCAATCCGTTCGCGAGATACGGGAGTTTGAAGCTAAGGAATGGTTGAGAAGGCAAAAAATTTTTCGCAATTCTGCTGCTCCAAACGCTTAACCAGAATGGCCTAGGGAAAAAATACACATACCGTTGTAATCGGCCGAGTTTCTACTTTCAGATGCAACAGGAATTTTTGGGTTAGGTCAATCCGTTCGCGAGATATGGAAGTTTGAAGCTAAGAAATGGTTGAGAAGACAACAACTTTTTCGCACTTCTGCTGCTCCAAACGCTTAACCAGAATGGCCTAGGGAAAAAATACACATACCGTTGTAATCGGGCGAGTTTCTACTTTCAGATGCAACAGGAATTTTTGGGTCAGGTCAATCCGTTCGCGAGATATGTGAGTTTGAAGCTAAGAAATGGTTGAGAAGACAACAAATTTTTCGCACTTCTGCTGCTCCAAACGCTTAACCAGAATGGCCTAGGGTAAAAATACACATACCGCTGTAATCGGGCGAGTTTCTACTTTCAGACGCAACAGGAATTTTTGAGTTAGGTCAATCCGTTCGCGAGATACGGGAGTTTGAAGCTAAGGAATGGTTGAGAAGGCAAAAAATTTTTCGCAATTCTGCTGCTCCAAACGCTTAACCAGAATGGCCTAGGGAAAAAATACACATACCGTTGTAATCGGCCGAGTTTCTACTTTCAGATGCAACAGGAATTTTTGGGTTAGGTCAATCCGTTCGCGAGATATGGAAGTTTGAAGCTAAGAAATGGTTGAGAAGACAACAACTTTTTCGCACTTCTGCTGCTCCAAACGCTTAACCAGAATGGCCTAGGGAAAAAATACACATACCGTTGTAATCGGGCGAGTTTCGACTTTCAGAAGCAATAGGAATTTTTGGGTTAGGTCAATCCGTTCGCGAGATATGGGAGTTTGAAGCCAAGAAATGGTTGAGACGGCAAAAAATTTTTCGCAATTCTGCTGCTCCAAACGCTTAACCAGAATGGCCTAGGGTAAAAATGCACCTACCGCTGTAATCGGGCGAGTTTCTACTTTCAGACGCAACAGGAATTGTTGAGTTAGGTCAATCCGTTCGTGAGATATGGGAGTTTGAAGCCAAGAAATGGTTGAGAAGGCGAAAAATTTTTCGCAATTCTGCTGCTCCAAACGCTTAACCAGAATGGCCTAGGGAAAAAATACACATACCGTTGTAATCGGGCGAGTTTCGACTTTCAGAAGCAATAGGAATTTTTGGGTTAGGTCAATCCGTTCGCGAGATATGGGAGTTTGAAGCCAAGAAATGGTTGAGACGGCAAAAAATTTTTCGCAATTCTGCTGCTCCAAACGCTTAACCAGAATGGCCTATGGTAAAAATACACCTACCGATGTAATCGGGCGAGTTTCTACTTTCAGACGTAACAGGAGTTTTTGAGTTAGGTCAATCCGTTCGCGAGATATGGGAGTTTGAAGCCAAGGAACGGTTGAGAAGGCAAACAATTTTTCGCAATTCTGCTGCTCCAAACGCTTAACCAGAATGGCCTAGGGAAAAAATACACATACCGTTGTAATCGGGCGAGTTTCTACTTTCAGATGCAACAGGAATTTTTGGGTCAGGTCAATCTGTTCGCGAGATATGTGAGTTTGAAGCTAAGAAATGGTTGAGAAGACAACAAATTTTTCGCACTTCTGCTGCTCCAAACGCTTAACCAGAATGGCCTAGGGTAAAAATACACATACCGCTGTAATCGGGCGAGTTTCTACTTTCAGACGCAACAGGAATTTTTGAGTTAGGTCAATCCGTTCGCGAGATACGGGAGTTTGAAGCTAAGGAATGGTTGAGAAGGCAAAAAATGTTTCGCAATTCTGCTGCTCCAAACGCTTAACCAGAATGGCCTAGGGAAAAAATACACATACCGTTGTAATCGGGCGAGTTTCTACTTTCAGATGCAACAGGAATTTTTGGCTCAGGTCAATCCGTTCGCGAGATATGGGAGTTTGACGCTAAGAAATGGTTGAGGAGACAACAAATTTTTCGCAATTCTGCTGCTCCAAACGCTTAACCAGAATGGCCTAGGGAAAAAATACACATACCGTGGTAATCGGGCGAGTTTCTACTTTCAGATGCAATAGGAATTTTTGGGTCAGGTCAATCCGTTCGCGAGATATGGGAGTTTGAAGCTAAGAAATGGTTGAGACGACAACAAATTTTTCGCACTTCTGCTGCTCCAAACGCTTAACCAGAATGGCCTAGGGTAAAAATACACATACCGTTGTAATCGGGCGAGTTTCTACTTTCAGACGCTACAGGAATTTTTGGGTTAGGTCAATCCGTTCGCGAGATATGGGAGTTTGAAGCCAAGAAATGGTTGAGAAGGCAAAAAATTTTTCGCAATTCTGCTGCTCCAAACGCTTAACCAGAATGGCCTAGGGTAAAAATACACCTACCGCTGTAATCGGGCGAGTTTCTACTTTCAGACGCAACAGGAATTTTAGAGTTAGGTCAATCCGTTCGCGAGATATGGGAGTTTGAAGCCAAGGAACGGTTGAGAAGGCAAAAAATTTTTCGCAATTCTGCTGCTCCAAACGCTTAACCAGAATGGCCTAGGGAAAAAATACACATACCGTTGTAATCGGCCGAGTTTCTACTTTCAGATGCAACAGGAATTTTTGGGTTAGGTCAATCCGTTCGCGAGATATGGAAGTTTGAAGCTAAGAAATGGTTGAGAAGACAACAACTTTTTCGCACTTCTGCTGCTCCAAACGCTTAACCAGAACGGCCTAGGGAAAAAATACACATACCGTTGTAATCGGGCGAGTTTCTACTTTCAGATGCAACAGGAATTTTTGGGTCAGTTCAATCCGTTCGCGAGATATGTGAGTTTGAAGCTAAGAAATGGTTGAGAAGACAACAAATTTTTCGCACTTCTGCTGCTCCAAACGCTTAACCAGAATGGCCTAGGGTAAAAATACACATACCGCTGTAATCGGGCGAGTTTCTACTTTCAGACGCAACAGGAATTTTTGAGTTAGGTCAATCCGTTCGCGAGATACGGGAGTTTGAAGCTAAGGAATGGTTGAGAAGGCAAAAAATTTTTCGCAATTCTGCTGCTCCAAACGCTTAACCAGAATGGCCTAGGGAAAAAATACACATACCGTTGTAATCGGCCGAGTTTCTACTTTCAGATGCAACAGGAATTTTTGGGTTAGGTCAATCCGTTCGCGAGATATGGAAGTTTGAAGCTAAGAAATGGTTGAGAAGACAACAACTTTTTCGCACTTCTGCTGCTCCAAACGCTTAACCAGAATGGCCTAGGGAAAAAATACACATACCGTTGTAATCGGGCGAGTTTCGACTTTCAGAAGCAATAGGAATTTTTGGGTTAGGTCAATCCGTTCGCGAGATATGGGAGTTTGAAGCCAAGAAATGGTTGAGAAGGCAATAAATTTTTCGCAATTCTGCTGCTCCAAACGCTTAACCAGAATGGCCTAGGGAAAAAATACACATACCGTTGTAATCGGGCGAGTTTCGACTTTCAGAAGCAATAGGAATTTTTGGGTTAGGTCAATCCGTTCGCGAGATATGGGAGTTTGAAGCCAAGAAATGGTTGAGACGGCAAAAAATTTTTCGCAATTCTGCTGCTCCAAACGCTTAACCAGAATGGCCTAGGGTAAAAATACACCTACCGATGTAATCGGGCGTGTTTCTACTTTCAGACGTAACAGGAATTTTTGAGTTAGGTCAATCCGTTCGCGAGATATGGGAGTTTGAAGCCAAGGAACGGTTGAGAAGGCAAACAATTTTTCGCAATTCTGCTGCTCCAAACGCTTAACCAGAATGGCCTAGGGAAAAAATACACATACCGTTGTAATCGGGCGAGTTTCGACTTTCAGAAGCAATAGGAATTTTTGGGTTAGGTCAATCCGTTCGCGAGATATGGGAGTTTGAAGCCAAGAAATGGTTGAGAAGGCAATAAATTTTTCGCAATTCTGCTGCTCCAAACGCTTAACCAGAATGGCCTAGGGAAAAAATACACATACCGTTGTAATCGGGCGAGTTTCGACTTTCAGAAGCAATAGGAATTTTTGGGTTAGGTCAATCCGTTCGCGAGATATGGGAGTTTGAAGCCAAGAAATGGTTGAGACGGCAAAAAATTTTTCGCAATTCTGCTGCTCCAAACGCTTAACCAGAATGGCCTAGGGTAAAAATACACCTACCGATGTAATCGGGCGTGTTTCTACTTTCAGACGTAACAGGAATTTTTGAGTTAGGTCAATCCGTTCGCGAGATATGGGAGTTTGAAGCCAAGGAACGGTTGAGAAGGCAAACAATTTTTCGCAATTCTGCTGCTCCAAACGCTTAACCAGAATGGCCTAGGGAAAAAATACACATACCGTTGTAATCGGGCGAGTTTCTACTTTCAGATGCAACAGGAATTTTTGGGTCAGGTCAATCCGCTCGCGAGATATGTGAGTTTGAAGCTAAGAAATGGTTGAGAAGACAACAAATTTTTCGCACTTCTGCTGCTCCAAACGCTTAACCAGAATGGCCTAGGGTAAAAATACACATACCGCTGTAATCGGGCGAGTTTCTACTTTCAGACGCAACAGGAATTTTTGAGTTAGGTCAATCCGTTCGCGAGATACGGGAGTTTGAAGCTAAGGAATGGTTGAGAAGGCAAAAAATGTTTCGCAATTCTGCTGCTCCAAACGCTTAACCAGAATGGCCTAGGGAAAAAATACACATACCGTTGTAATCGGGCGAGTTTCTACTTTCAGATGCAACAGGAATTTTTGGCTCAGGTCAATCCGTTCGCGAGATATGGGAGTTTGACGCTAAGAAATGGTTGAGGAGACAACAAATTTTTCGCAATTCTGCTGCTCCAAACGCTTAACCAGAATGGCCTAGGGAAAAAATACACATACCGTGGTAATCGGGCGAGTTTCTACTTTCAGATGCAATAGGAATTTTTGGGTCAGGTCAATCCGTTCGCGAGATATGGGAGTTTGAATCTAAGAAATGGTTGAGAAGACAACAAATTTTTCGCACTTCTGCTGCTCCAAACGCTTAACCAGAATGGCCTAGGGTAAAAATACACATACCGTTGTAATCGGGCGAGTTTCTACTTTCAGACGCTACAGGAATTTTTGGGTTAGGTCAATCCGTTCGCGAGATATGGGAGTTTGAAGCCAAGAAATGGTTGAGAAGGCAAAAAATTTTTCGCAATTCTGCTGCTCCAAACGCCTAACCAGAATGGCCTAGGGTAAAAATACACCTACCGCTGTAATCGGGCGAGTTTCTACTTTCAGACGCAACAGGAATTTTAGAGTTAGGTCAATCCGTTCGCGAGATATGGGAGTTTGAAGCCAAGGAACGGTTGAGAAGGCAAAAAATTTTTCGCAATTCTGCTGCTCCAAACGCTTAACCAGAATGGCCTAGGGAAAAAATACACATACCGTTGTAATCGGCCGAGTTTCTACTTTCAGATGCAACAGGAATTTTTGGGTTAGGTCAATCCGTTCGCGAGATATGGAAGTTTGAAGCTAAGAAATGGTTGAGAAGACAACAACTTTTTCGCACTTCTGCTGCTCCAAACGCTTAACCAGAATGGCCTAGGGAAAAAATACACATACCGTTGTAATCGGGCGAGTTTCGACTTTCAGAAGCAATAGGAATTTTTGGGTTAGGTCAATCGTTTCGCGAGATATGGGAGTTTGAAGCCAAGAAATGGTTGAGAAGGCAAAAAATTTTTCGCAATTCTGCTGCTCCAAACGCTTAACCAGAATGGCCTAGGGAAAAAATACACATACCGTTGTAATCGGGCGAGTTTCGACTTTCAGAAGCAATAGGAATTTTTGGGTTAGGTCAATCCGTTCGCGAGATATGGGAGTTTGAAGCCAAGAAATGGTTGAGACGGCAAAAAATTTTTCGCAATTCTGCTGCTCCAAACGCTTAACCAGAATGGCCTAGGGTAAAAATACACCTACCGATGTAATCGGGCGAGTTTCTACTTTCAGACGTAACAGGAATTTTTGAGTTAGGTCAATCCGTTCGCGAGATATGGGAGTTTGAAGCCAAGGAACGGTTGAGAAGGCAAACAATTTTTCGCAATTCTGCTGCTCCAAACGCTTAACCAGAATGGCCTAGGGAAAAAATACACATACCGTTGTAATCGGGCGAGTTTCTACTTTCATATGCAACAGGAATTTTTGGGTCAGGTCAATCCGTTCGCGAGATATGTGAGTTTGAAGCTAAGAAATGGTTGAGAAGACAACAAATTTTTCGCACTTCTGCTGCTCCAAACGCTTAACCAGAATGGCCTAGGGTAAAAATACACATACCGCTGTAATCGGGCGAGTTTCTACTTTCAGACGCAACAGGAATTTTTGAGTTAGGTCAATCCGTTCGCGAGATACGGGAGTTTGAAGCTAAGGAATGGTTGAGAAGGCAAAAAATGTTTCGCAATTCTGCTGCTCCAAACGCTTAACCAGAATGGCCTAGGGAAAAAATACACATACCGTTGTAATCGGGCGAGTTTCTACTTTCAGATGCAACAGGAATTTTTGGCTCAGGTCAATCCGTTCGCGAGATATGGGAGTTTGACGCTAAGAAATGGTTGAGGAGACAACAAATTTTTCGCAATTCTGCTGCTCCAAACGCTTAACCAGAATGGCCTAGGGAAAAAATACACATACCGTGGTAATCGGGCGAGTTTCTACTTTCAGATGCAATAGGAATTTTTGGGTCAGGTCAATCCATTCGCGAGATATGGGAGTTTGAAGCTAAGAAATGGTTGAGAAGACAACAAATTTTTCGCACTTCTGCTGCTCCAAACGCTTAACCAGAATGGCCTAGGGTAAAAATACACCTACCGCTGTAATCGGGCGAGTTTCTACTTTCAGACGCAACAGGAATTTTTGAGTTAGGTCAATCCGTTCGCGAGATATGGGAGTTTGAAGCCAAGGAACGGTTGAGAAGGCAAAAAATTTTTCGCAATTCTGCTGCTCCAAACGCTTAACCAGAATGGCCTAGTGAAAAAATAAACATACCGTTGTAATCGGCCGAGTTTCTACTTTCAGATGCAACAGGAATTTTTGGGTTAGGTCAATCCGTTCGCGAGATATGGAAGTTTGAAGCTAAGAAATGGTTGAGAAGACAACAACTTTTTCGCACTTCTGCTGCTCCAAACGCTTAACCAGAATGGCCTAGGGAAAAAATACACATACCGTTGTAATCGGGCGAGTTTCGACTTTCAGAAGCAATAGGAATTTTTGGGTTAGGTCAATCCGTTCGCGAGATATGGGAGTTTGAAGCCAAGAAATGGTTGAGACGGCAAAAAATTTTTCGCAATTCTGCTGCTCCAAACGCTTAACCAGAATGGCCTAGGGTAAAAATACACCTACCGATGTAATCGGGCGAGTTTTTACTTTCAGACGTAACAGGAATTTTTGAGTTAGGTCAATCCGTTCGCGAGATATGGGAGTTTGAAGCCAAGGAACGGTTGAGAAGGCAAACAATTTTTCGCAATTCTGCTGCTCCAAACGCTTAACCAGAATGGCCTAGGGAAAAAATACACATACCGTTGTAATCGGGCGAGTTTCTACTTTCAGATGCAACAGGAATTTTTGGGTCAGGTCAATCCGTTCGCGAGATATGTGAGTTTGAAGCTAAGAAATGGTTGAGAAGACAACAAATTTTTCGCACTTCTGCTGCTCCAAACGCTTAACCAGAATGGCCTAGGGTAAAAATACACATACCGCTGTAATCGGGCGAGTTTCTATTTTCAGACGCAACAGGAATTTTTGAGTTAGGTCAATCCGTTCGCGAGATACGGGAGTTTGAAGCTAAGGAATGGTTGAGAAGGCAAAAAATGTTTCGCAATTCTGCTGCTCCAAACGCTTAACCAGAATGGCCTAGGGAAAAAATACACATACCGTTGTAATCGGGCGAGTTTCTACTTTCAGATGCAACAGGAATTTTTGGCTCAGGTCAATCCGTTCGCGAGATATGGGAGTTTGACGCTAAGAAATGGTTGAGGAGACAACAAATTTTTCGCAATTCTGCTGCTCCAAACGCTTAACCAGAATGGCCTAGGGAAAAAATACACATACCGTGGTAATCGGGCGAGTTTCTACTTTCAGATGCAATAGGAATTTTTGGGTCAGGTCAATCCATTCGCGAGATATGGGAGTTTGAAGCTAAGAAATGGTTGAGAAGACAACAAATTTTTCGCACTTCTGCTGCTCCAAACGCTTAACCAGAATGGCCTAGGGTAAAAATACACCCACCGCTGTAATCGGGCGAGTTTCTACTTTCAGACGCAACAGGAATTTTTGAGTTAGGTCAATCCGTTCGCGAGATATGGGAGTTTGAAGCCAAGGAATGGTTGAGAAGGCAAACAATTTTTCGCAATTCTGCTGCTCCAAACGCTTAACCAGAATGGCCTAGGGAAAAAATACACATACCGTTGTAATCGGGCGAGTTTCTACTTTCAGATGCAACAGGAATTTTTGGGTCAGGTCAATCCGTTCGCGAGATATGTGAGTTTGAAGCTAAGAAATGGTTGAGAAGACAACAAATTTTTCGCACTTCTGCTGCTCCAAACGCTTAACCAGAATGGCCTAGGGTAAAAATACACATACCGCTGTAATCGGGCGAGTTTCTACTTTCAGACGCAACAGGAATTTTTGAGTTAGGTCAATCCGTTCGCGAGATACGGGAGTTTGAAGCTAAGGAATGGTTGAGAAGGCAAAAAATGTTTCGCAATTCTGCTGCTCCAAACGCTTAACCAGAATGGCCTAGGGAAAAAATACACATACCGTTGTAATCGGGCGAGTTTCTACTTTCAGATGCAACAGGAATTTTTGGCTCATGTCAATCCGTTCGCGAGATATGGGAGTTTGACGCTAAGAAATGGTTGAGGAGACAACAAATTTTTCGCAATTCTGCTGCTCCAAACGCTTAACCAGAATGGCCTAGGGAAAAAATACACATACCGTTGTAATCGGGCGAGTTTCGACTTTCAGAAGCAATAGGAATTTTTGGGTTAGGTCAATCGGTTCGCGAGATATGGGAGTTTGAAGCCAAGAAATGGTTGAGAAGGCAAAAAATTTTTCGCAATTCTGCTGCTCCAAACGCTTAACCAGAATGGCCTAGGGAAAAAATACACATACCGTTGTAATCGGGCGAGTTTCTACTTTCAGATGCAACAGGAATTTTTGGCTCATGTCAATCCGTTCGCGAGATATGGGAGTTTGACGCTAAGAAATGGTTGAGGAGACAACAAATTTTTCGCAATTCTGCTGCTCCAAACGCTTAACCAGAATGGCCTAGGGAAAAAATACACATACCGTTGTAATCGGGCGAGTTTCGACTTTCAGAAGCAATAGGAATTTTTGGGTTAGGTCAATCGGTTCGCGAGATATGGGAGTTTGAAGCCAAGAAATGGTTGAGAAGGCAAAAAATTTTTCGCAATTCTGCTGCTCCAAACGCTTAACCAGAATGGCCTAGGGAAAAAATACACATACCGTTGTAATCGGGCGAGTTTCGACTTTCAGAAGCAATAGGAATTTTTGGGTTAGGTCAATCCGTTCGCGAGATATGGGAGTTTGAAGCCAAGAAATGGTTGAGACGGCAAAAAATTTTTCGCAATTCTGCTGCTCCAAACGCTTAACCAGAATGGCCTAGGGTAAAAATACACCTACCGATGTAATCGGGCGAGTTTCTACTTTCAGACGTAACAGGAATTTTTGAGTTAGGTCAATCCGTTCGCGAGATATGGGAGTTTGAAGCCAAGGAACGGTTGAGAAGGCAAACAATTTTTCGCAATTCTGCTGCTCCAAACGCTTAACCAGAATGGCCTAGGGAAAAAATACACATACCGTTGTAATCGGGCGAGTTTCTACTTTCAGATGCAACAGGAATTTTTGGGTCAGGTCAATCCGTTCGCGAGATATGTGAGTTTGAAGCTAAGAAATGGTTGAGAAGACAACAAATTTTTCGCACTTCTGCTGCTCCAAACGCTTAACCAGAATGGCCTAGGGTAAAAATACACATACCGCTGTAATCGGGCGAGTTTCTACTTTCAGACGCAACAGGAATTTTTGAGTTAGGTCAATCCGTTCGCGAGATACGGGAGTTTGAAGCTAAGGAATGGTTGAGAAGGCAAAAAATGTTTCGCAATTCTGCTGCTCCAAACGCTTAACCAGAATGGCCTAGGGAAAAAATACACATACCGTTGTAATCGGGCGAGTTTCTACTTTCAGATGCAACAGGAATTTTTGGCTCAGGTCAATCCGTTCGCGAGATATGGGAGTTTGACGCTAAGAAATGGTTGAGGAGACAACAAATTTTTCGCAATTCTGCTGCTCCAAACGCTTAACCAGAATGGCCTAGGGAAAAAATACACATACCGTGGTAATCGGGCGAGTTTCTACTTTCAGATGCAATAGGAATTTTTGGGTCAGGTCAATCCATTCGCGAGATATGGGAGTTTGAAGCTAAGAAATGGTTGAGAAGACAACAAATTTTTCGCACTTCTGCTGCTCCAAACGCTTAACCAGAATGGCCTAGGGTAAAAATACACCCACCGCTGTAATCGGGCGAGTTTCTACTTTCAGACGCAACAGGAATTTTTGAGTTAGGTCAATCCGTTCGCGAGATATGGGAGTTTGAAGCCAAGGAACGGTTGAGAAGGCAAAAAATTTTTCGCAATTCTGCTGCTCCAAACGCTTAACCAGAATGGCCTAGGGAAAAAATACACATACCGTTGTAATCGGGCGAGTTTCTACTTTCAGATGCAACAGGAATTTTTGGCTCATGTCAATCCGTTCGCGAGATATGGGAGTTTGACGCTAAGAAATGGTTGAGGAGACAACAAATTTTTCGCAATTCTGCTGCTCCAAACGCTTAACCAGAATGGCCTAGGGAAAAAATACACATACCGTTGTAATCGGGCGAGTTTCGACTTTCAGAAGCAATAGGAATTTTTGGGTTAGGTCAATCGGTTCGCGAGATATGGGAGTTTGAAGCCAAGAAATGGTTGAGAAGGCAAAAAATTTTTCGCAATTCTGCTGCTCCAAACGCTTAACCAGAATGGCCTAGGGAAAAAATACACATACCGTTGTAATCGGGCGAGTTTCGACTTTCAGAAGCAATAGGAATTTTTGGGTTAGGTCAATCCGTTCGCGAGATATGGGAGTTTGAAGCCAAGAAATGGTTGAGACGGCAAAAAATTTTTCGCAATTCTGCTGCTCCAAACGCTTAACCAGAATGGCCTAGGGTAAAAATACACCTACCGATGTAATCGGGCGAGTTTCTACTTTCAGACGTAACAGGAATTTTTGAGTTAGGTCAATCCGTTCGCGAGATATGGGAGTTTGAAGCCAAGGAACGGTTGAGAAGGCAAACAATTTTTCGCAATTCTGCTGCTCCAAACGCTTAACCAGAATGGCCTAGGGAAAAAATACACATACCGTTGTAATCGGGCGAGTTTCTACTTTCAGATGCAACAGGAATTTTTGGGTCAGGTCAATCCGTTCGCGAGATATGTGAGTTTGAAGCTAAGAAATGGTTGAGAAGACAACAAATTTTTCGCACTTCTGCTGCTCCAAACGCTTAACCAGAATGGCCTAGGGTAAAAATACACATACCGCTGTAATCGGGCGAGTTTCTACTTTCAGACGCAACAGGAATTTTTGAGTTAGGTCAATCCGTTCGCGAGATACGGGAGTTTGAAGCTAAGGAATGGTTGAGAAGGCAAAAAATGTTTCGCAATTCTGCTGCTCCAAACGCTTAACCAGAATGGCCTAGGGAAAAAATACACATACCGTGGTAATCGGGCGAGTTTCTACTTTCAGATGCAATAGGAATTTTTGGGTCAGGTCAATCCATTCGCGAGATATGGGAGTTTGAAGCTAAGAAATGGTTGAGAAGACAACAAATTTTTCGCACTTCTGCTGCTCCAAACGCTTAACCAGAATGGCCTAGGGTAAAAATACCCCCACCGCTGTAATCGGGCGAGTTTCTACTTTCAGACGCAACAGGAATTTTTGAGTTAGGTCAATCCGTTCGCGAGATATGGGAGTTTGAAGCCAAGGAACGGTTGAGAAGGCAAAAAATTTTTCGCAATTCTGCTGCTCCAAACGCTTAACCAGAATGGCCTAGTGAAAAAATAAACATACCGTTGTAATCGGCCGAGTTTCTACTTTCAGATGCAACAGGAATTTTTGGGTTAGGTCAATCCGTTCGCGAGATATGGAAGTTTGAAGCTAAGAAATGGTTGAGAAGACAACAACTTTTTCGCACTTCTGCTGCTCCAAACGCTTAACCAGAATGGCCTAGGGAAAAAATACACATACCGTTGTAATCGGGCGAGTTTCGACTTTCAGAAGCAATAGGAATTTTTGGGTTAGGTCAATCGGTTCGCGAGATATGGGAGTTTGAAGCCAAGAAATGGTTGAGAAGGCAAAAAATTTTTCGCAATTCTGCTGCTCCAAACGCTTAACCAGAATGGCCTAGGGAAAAAATACACATACCGTTGTAATCGGGCGAGTTTCGACTTTCAGAAGCAATAGGAATTTTTGGGTTAGGTCAATCCGTTCGCGAGATATGGGAGTTTGAAGCCAAGAAATGGTTGAGACGGCAAAAAATTTTTCGCAATTCTGCTGCTCCAAACGCTTAACCAGAATGGCCTAGGGTAAAAATACACCTACCGATGTAATCGGGCGAGTTTCTACTTTCAGACGTAACAGGAATTTTTGAGTTAGGTCAATCCGTTCGCGAGATATGGGAGTTTGAAGCCAAGGAATGGTTGAGAAGGCAAACAATTTTTCGCAATTCTGCTGCTCCAAACGCTTAACCAGAATGGCCTAGGGAAAAAATACACATACCGTTGTAATCGGGCGAGTTTCTACTTTCAGATGCAACAGGAATTTTTGGGTCAGGTCAATCCGTTCGCGAGATATGTGAGTTTGAAGCTAAGAAATGGTTGAGAAGACAACAAATTTTTCGCACTTCTGCTGCTCCAAACGCTTAACCAGAATGGCCTAGGGTAAAAATACACATACCGCTGTAATCGGGCGAGTTTCTACTTTCAGACGCAACAGGAATTTTTGAGTTAGGTCAATCCGTTCGCGAGATACGGGAGTTTGAAGCTAAGGAATGGTTGAGAAGGCAAAAAATGTTTCGCAATTCTGCTGCTCCAAACGCTTAACCAGAATGGCCTAGGGAAAAAATACACATACCGTTGTAATCGGGCGAGTTTCTACTTTCAGATGCAACAGGAATTTTTGGCTCATGTCAATCCGTTCGCGAGATATGGGAGTTTGACGCTAAGAAATGGTTGAGGAGACAACAAATTTTTCGCAATTCTGCTGCTCCAAACGCTTAACCAGAATGGCCTAGGGA
Source organism: Ptiloglossa arizonensis (assembly GCF_051014685.1). Lineage (NCBI taxonomy): Eukaryota > Metazoa > Arthropoda > Insecta > Hymenoptera > Colletidae > Ptiloglossa > Ptiloglossa arizonensis. The sequence continues at coordinate 527,145 of NW_027478668.1, forward strand.
AAAAATACACATACCGTTGTAATCGGGCGAGTTTCGACTTTCAGAAGCAATAGGAATTTTTGGGTTAGGTCAATCGGTTCGCGAGATATGGGAGTTTGAAGCCAAGAAATGGTTGAGAAGGCAAAAAATTTTTCGCAATTCTGCTGCTCCAAACGCTTAACCAGAATGGCCTAGGGAAAAAATACACATACCGTTGTAATCGGGCGAGTTTCTACTTTCAGATGCAACAGGAATTTTTGGCTCATGTCAATCCGTTCGCGAGATATGGGAGTTTGACGCTAAGAAATGGTTGAGGAGACAACAAATTTTTCGCAATTCTGCTGCTCCAAACGCTTAACCAGAATGGCCTAGGGAAAAAATACACATACCGTTGTAATCGGGCGAGTTTCGACTTTCAGAAGCAATAGGAATTTTTGGGTTAGGTCAATCGGTTCGCGAGATATGGGAGTTTGAAGCCAAGAAATGGTTGAGAAGGCAAAAAATTTTTCGCAATTCTGCTGCTCCAAACGCTTAACCAGAATGGCCTAGGGAAAAAATACACATACCGTTGTAATCGGGCGAGTTTCGACTTTCAGAAGCAATAGGAATTTTTGGGTTAGGTCAATCCGTTCGCGAGATATGGGAGTTTGAAGCCAAGAAATGGTTGAGACGGCAAAAAATTTTTCGCAATTCTGCTGCTCCAAACGCTTAACCAGAATGGCCTAGGGTAAAAATACACCTACCGATGTAATCGGGCGAGTTTCTACTTTCAGACGTAACAGGAATTTTTGAGTTAGGTCAATCCGTTCGCGAGATATGGGAGTTTGAAGCCAAGGAACGGTTGAGAAGGCAAACAATTTTTCGCAATTCTGCTGCTCCAAACGCTTAACCAGAATGGCCTAGGGAAAAAATACACATACCGTTGTAATCGGGCGAGTTTCTACTTTCAGATGCAACAGGAATTTTTGGGTCAGGTCAATCCGTTCGCGAGATATGTGAGTTTGAAGCTAAGAAATGGTTGAGAAGACAACAAATTTTTCGCACTTCTGCTGCTCCAAACGCTTAACCAGAATGGCCTAGGGTAAAAATACACATACCGCTGTAATCGGGCGAGTTTCTACTTTCAGACGCAACAGGAATTTTTGAGTTAGGTCAATCCGTTCGCGAGATACGGGAGTTTGAAGCTAAGGAATGGTTGAGAAGGCAAAAAATGTTTCGCAATTCTGCTGCTCCAAACGCTTAACCAGAATGGCCTAGGGAAAAAATACACATACCGTTGTAATCGGGCGAGTTTCTACTTTCAGATGCAACAGGAATTTTTGGCTCAGGTCAATCCGTTCGCGAGATATGGGAGTTTGACGCTAAGAAATGGTTGAGGAGACAACAAATTTTTCGCAATTCTGCTGCTCCAAACGCTTAACCAGAATGGCCTAGGGAAAAAATACATATACCGTGGTAATCGGGCGAGTTTCTACTTTCAGATGCAATAGGAATTTTTGGGTCAGGTCAATCCATTCGCGAGATATGGGAGTTTGAAGCTAAGAAATGGTTGAGAAGACAACAAATTTTTCGCACTTCTGCTGCTCCAAACGCTTAACCAGAATGGCCTAGGGTAAAAATACACCCACCGCTGTAATCGGGCGAGTTTCTACTTTCAGACGCAACAGGAATTTTTGAGTTAGGTCAATCCGTTCGCGAGATATGGGAGTTTGAAGCCAAGGAACGGTTGAGAAGGCAAAAAATTTTTCGCAATTCTGCTGCTCCAAACGCTTAACCAGAATGGCCTAGTGAAAAAATAAACATACCGTTGTAATCGGCCGAGTTTCTACTTTCAGATGCAACAGGAATTTTTGGGTTAGGTCAATCCGTTCGCGAGATATGGAAGTTTGAAGCTAAGAAATGGTTGAGAAGACAACAACTTTTTCGCACTTCTGCTGCTCCAAACGCTTAACCAGAATGGCCTAGGGAAAAAATACACATACCGTTGTAATCGGGCGAGTTTCGACTTTCAGAAGCAATAGGAATTTTTGGGTTAGGTCAATCCGTTCGCGAGATATGGGAGTTTGAAGCCAAGAAATGGTTGAGACGGCAAAAAATTTTTCGCAATTCTGCTGCTCCAAACGCTTAACCAGAATGGCCTAGGGTAAAAATACACCTACCGATGTAATCGGGCGAGTTTCTACTTTCAGACGTAACAGGAATTTTTGAGTTAGGTCAATCCGTTCGCGAGATATGGGAGTTTGAAGCCAAGGAATGGTTGAGAAGGCAAACAATTTTTCGCAATTCTGCTGCTCCAAACGCTTAACCAGAATGGCCTAGGGAAAAAATACACATACCGTTGTAATCGGGCGAGTTTCTACTTTCAGATGCAACAGGAATTTTTGGGTCAGGTCAATCCGTTCGCGAGATATGTGAGTTTGAAGCTAAGAAATGGTTGAGAAGACAACAAATTTTTCGCACTTCTGCTGCTCCAAACGCTTAACCAGAATGGCCTAGGGTAAAAATACACATACCGCTGTAATCGGGCGAGTTTCTACTTTCAGACGCAACAGGAATTTTTGAGTTAGGTCAATCCGTTCGCGAGATACGGGAGTTTGAAGCTAAGGAATGGTTGAGAAGGCAAAAAATGTTTCGCAATTCTGCTGCTCCAAACGCTTAACCAGAATGGCCTAGGGAAAAAATACACATACCGTTGTAATCGGGCGAGTTTCTACTTTCAGATGCAACAGGAATTTTTGGCTCATGTCAATCCGTTCGCGAGATATGGGAGTTTGACGCTAAGAAATGGTTGAGGAGACAACAAATTTTTCGCAATTCTGCTGCTCCAAACGCTTAACCAGAATGGCCTAGGGAAAAAATACACATACCGTTGTAATCGGGCGAGTTTCGACTTTCAGAAGCAATAGGAATTTTTGGGTTAGGTCAATCGGTTCGCGAGATATGGGAGTTTGAAGCCAAGAAATGGTTGAGAAGGCAAAAAATTTTTCGCAATTCTGCTGCTCCAAACGCTTAACCAGAATGGCCTAGGGAAAAAATACACATACCGTTGTAATCGGGCGAGTTTCGACTTTCAGAAGCAATAGGAATTTTTGGGTTAGGTCAATCCGTTCGCGAGATATGGGAGTTTGAAGACAAGAAATGGTTGAGAAGGCAAAAAATTTTTCGCAATTCTGCTGCTCCAAACGCTTAACCAGAATGGCCTAGGGTAAAAATACACCTACCGATGTAATCGGGCGAGTTTCTACTTTCAGACGCAACAGGAATTTTTGAGTTAGGTCAATCCGTTCGCGAGGTATGGGAGTTTGAAGCCAAGGAACGGTTGAGAAGGCAAAAAATTTTTCGCAATTCTGCTGCTCCAAACGCTTAACCAGAATGGCCTAGGGAAAAAATACACATAACCTTGTAATCGGACGAGTTTCTACTTTCCGATGCAACAGGAATTTTTGGGTCAGGTCAATCCGTTCGCGAGATATGGGAGTTTGAAGCTAAGAAATGGGCGAGAAGACAACACATTTTTCGCACTTCTGCTGCTCCGAACGCTTAACCAGAATGGCCTAGGGTAAAAATACACATACCGCTGTAATCGGGCGAGTTTCGACTTTCAGAAGCAATAGGAATTTTTGGGTTAGGTCAATCCGTTCGCGAGATATGGGAGGTTGAAGCCATGAAATGGTTGAGAAGGCAAAAAATTTTTCGCAATTCTGCTGCTCCAAACGCTTAACAAGAATGGCCTAGGGAAAAAATACACATACCGTTGTAATCGGGCGAGTTTCTACTTTCAGAAGCAATAGGAATTTTTGGGTTAGGTCAATCCGTTCGCGAGATATGGGAGGTTGAAGCCATGAAATGGTTGAGAAGGCAAAAAATTTTTCGCAATTCTGCTGCTCCAAACGCTTAACAAGAATGGCCTAGGGAAAAAATACACATACCGTTGTAATCGGGCGAGTTTCTACTTTCAGATGCAACAGGAATTTTTGGGTCAGGTCAATCCGTTCGCGAGATATGTGAGTTTGAAGCTAAGAAATGGTTGAGAAGGCAAAAAATTTTTCGCAATTCTGCTGCTCCAAACGCTTAACCAGAATGGCCTAGGGAAAAAATACACATACCCTTGTAATCGGACGAGTTTCTACTTTCAGATGCAACAGGAATTTTTGGGTCAGGTCAATCCGTTCGCGAGATGTGGGAGTTTGAAGCTAAGAAATGGTTGAGAAGACAACACATTTTTCGCACTTCTGCTGCTCCGAACGCTTAACCAGAATGGCCTAGGGTAAAAATACACATACCGCTGTAATCGGGCGAGTTTCTACTTTCAGAAGCAATAGGAATTTTTGGGTTAGGTCAATCCGTTCGCGAGATATGGGAGGTTGAAGCCATGAAATGGTTGAGAAGGCAAAAAATTTTTCGCAATTCTGCTGCTCCAAACGCTTAACAAGAATGGCCTAGGGAAAAAATACACATACCGTTGTAATCGGGCGAGTTTCTACTTTCAGATGCAACAGGAATTTTTGGGTCAGGTCAATCCGTTCGCGAGATATGTGAGTTTGAAGCTAAGAAATGGTTGAGAAGACAACAAATTTTTCGCACTTCTGCTGCTCCAAACGCTTAACCAGAATGGCCTAGGGTAAAAATACACATACCGCTGTAATCGGGCGAGTTTCTACTTTCAGACGCAACAGGAATTTTTGAGTTAGGTCAATCCGTTCGCGAGATACGGGAGTTTGAAGCTAAGGAATGGTTGAGAAGGCAAAAAATGTTTCGCAATTCTGCTGCTCCAAACGCTTAACCAGAATGGCCTAGGGAAAAAATACACATACCGTTGTAATCGGGCGAGTTTCTACTTTCAGATGCAACAGGAATTTTTGGCTCAGGACAATCCGTTCGCGAGATATGCGAGTTTGACGCTAAGAAATGGTTGAGGAGACAACAAATTTTTCGCAATTCTGCTGCTCCAAACGCTTAACCAGAATGGCCTAGGGAAAAAATACACATACCGTGGTAATCGGGCGAGTTTCTACTTTCAGATGCAATAGGAATTTTTGGGTCAGGTCAATCCGTTCGCGAGATACGGGAGTTTGACTCTAAGAAATGGTTGAGAAGGCAAAAAATTTTTCGCAATTCTGCTGCTCCAAACGCTTAACCAGAATGGCCTAGGGAAAAAATACACAAACCGATGTAATCGGGCGAGTTTCTACTTTCAGACGCAACAGGAATTTTTGAGTTAGGTCAATCCGTTCGCGAGATATGGGAGTTTGAAGCCAAGGAACGGTTGAGAAGGAAAAAATTTTTCGCAATTCTGCTGCTCCAAACGCTTAACCAGAATGGCCTAGGGAAAAAATACACATACCCTTGTAATCGGACGAGTTTCTACTTTCAGATGCAACAGGAATTTTTGGGTCAGGTCAATCCGTTCGCGAGATATGGGAGTTTGAAGCTAAGAAATGGTTGAGAAGACAACACATTTTTCGCACTTCTGCTGCTCCGAACGCTTAACCAGAATGGCCTAGGGTAAAAATACACATACCGCTGTAATCGGGCGAGTTTCTACTTTCAGAAGCAATAGGAATTTTTGGGTTAGGTCAATCCGTTCGCGAGATATGGGAGGTTGAAGCCATGAAATGGTTGAGAAGGCAAAAAATTTTTCGCAATTCTGCTGCTCCAAACGCTTAACAAGAATGGCCTAGGGAAAAAATACACATACCGTTGTAATCGGGCGAGTTTCTACTTTCAGAAGCAATTGGAATTTTTGGGTTAGGTCAATCCGTTCGCTAGATATGGGAGTTTGAAGCCAAGAAATGGTTGAGAAGGCAAAAAATTTTTCGCAATTCTGCTGCTCCAAATGCTTAACAAGAATGGCCTAGGGAAAAAATACACATACCGTTGTAATCGGGCGAGTTTCTACTTTCAGATGCAATTGGAATTTTTGAGTTAGGTCAATCCGTTCGCGAGATACGGGAGTTTGAAGCTAAGGAATGGTTGGGGAGGCAAAAAATTTTTCGCAATTCTGCTGCTCCAAACGCTTAACCAGAATGGCCTAGGGAAAAAATACACATACCGTTGTAATCGGGCGAGTTTCTACTTTCAGATGCAACAGGAATTTTTGGCTTAGGTCAATTCGTTCGCGAGATATGGGAGTTTGACGCTAAGAAATGGTTGAGGAGACAACAAATTTTTCGCAATTCTGCTGCTCCAAACGCTTAACCAGAATGGCCTAGGGAGAAAATACACATACCGTGGTAATCGGGCGAGTTTCTACTTTCAGATGCAATAGGAATTTTTGGGTCAGGTCAATCCGTTCGCGAGATATGGGAGTTTGAAGCTAAGAAATGGTTGAGAAGACAACAAATTTTTCGCAATTCTGCTGCTCCAAACGCTTAACCAGAATGGCCTAGGGTAAAAATACACCTACCGCTGTAATCGGGCGAGTTTCTACTTTCAGACGCAACAGGAATTTTTGAGTTAGGTCAATCCGTTCGCGAGATGTGGGAGTTTGAAGCCAAGGAACGGTTGAGAAGGCAAAAAATTTTTCGCAATTCTGCTGCTCCAAACGCTTAACCAGAATGGCCTAGGGAAAAAATACACATACCGTTGTAATCTGCCGAGTTTCTACTTTCAGATGCAACAGGAATTTTTGGGTTAGGTCAATCCGTTCGCGAGATATGGAAGTTTGAAGCCAAGAAATGGTTGAGAAGGCAAAAAATTTTTCGCAATTCTGCTGCTCCAAACGCTTAACCAGAATGGCCTAGGGAAAAAATACACATACCGTTGTAATCGGGCGAGTTTCGACTTTCAGAAGCAATAGGAATTTTTGCGTTAGGTCAATCCGTTCGCGAGATATGGAAGTTTGAAGCCAAGAAATGGTTGAGAAGGCAAAAAATTTTTCGCACTTCTGCTGCTCCAAACGCTTAACCAGAATGGCCTAGGGTAAAAATACACATACCGCTGTAATCGGGCGAGTTTCTACTTTCAGACGCAACAGGAATTTTTGAGGTAGGTCAATCCGTTCGCGAGATACGGGAGTTTGACGCTAAGAAATGGTTGAGAAGACAACAAATTTTTCGCAATTCTGCTGCTCCAAACGCTTAACCAGAATGGCCTAGGGAAAAAATACACATACCGTGGTAATCGGGCGAGTTTCTACTTTCAGACGCAACAGGAATTTTTGAGTTAGGTCAATCCGTTCGCGAGATATGGGAGTTTGAAGCCAAGAAATGGTTCAGAAGGCAAAAAATTTTTCGCAATTCTGCTGCTCCAAACGCTTAACCAGAATGGCCTAGGGAAAAAATACACATACCGCTGTAACCGGGCGAGTTTCTACTTTCAGATGCAACAGGAATTTTTGGGTTAGGTCAATCCGTTCGCGAGATATGGGAGTTTGAAGCAAAGAAATGGTTGAGAAGGCAAAAAATTTTTCGCAATTCTGCTGCTCCAAACGCTTAACAAGAATGGCCTAGGGAAAAAATACACATACCGTTGTAATCGGGCCAGTTTCTACTTTCAGACGCTACAGGAATTTTTGGTTTAGGTCAATCCGTTCGCGAGATATGGGAGTTTGAAGCCAAGAAATGGTTGAGAAGGCGAAAAATTTTCGCAATTCTGCTGCTCCAAACGCTTAACCAGAATGGCCTAGGGAAAAAATACACATACCGTGGTAATCGGGCGAGTTTCTACTTTCAGATGCAATAGGAATTTTTGGGTTAGGTCAATCCGTTCGCGAGATATGGGAGTTTGAAGCAAAGAAATGGTTGAGAAGGCAAAAAATTTTTCGCAATTCTGCTGCTCCAAACGCTTAACAAGAATGGCCTAGGGAAAAAATACACATACCGTCGTAATCGGGCGAGTTTCTACTTTCAGACGCTACAGGAATTTTTGGGTTAGGTCAATCCGTTCGCGAGATATGGGAGTTTGAAGCCAAGAAATGGTTGAGAAGGCGAAAAATTTTTCGCAATTCTGCTGCTCCAAACGCTTAACCAGAATGGCCTAGGGAAAAAATACACATACCGCTGTAATCGGGCGAGTTTCGACTTTCAGAAGCAATAGGAATTTTTGGGATAGGTCAATCCGTTCGCGAGATATGGGAGTTTGACGCCAAGAAATGGTTGAGAGGACAACAAATTTTTCGCAATTCTGCTGCTCCAAACGCTTAACAAGAATGGCCTAGGGAAAAAATACACATACCGTTGTAATCGGGCGAGTTTCTACTTTCAGACGCTACAGGAATTTTTGGGTTAGGTCAATCCGTTCGCGAGATATGGGACTTTGAAGGCAAGAAATGGTTGAGAAGGCAAAAAATTTTTCGCAATTCTGCTGCTCCAAACGCTTAACCAGAATGGCCTAGGGAAAAAATACACATACCGTTGTAATCGGACGAGTTTCTACTTTCAGATGCAACAGGAATTTTTGGGTCAGGTCAATCCGTTCGCGAGATATGGGAGTTTGAAGCTAAGAAATGGTTGAGAAGACAACAAATTTTTCGCACTTCTGCTGCTCCGAACGCTTAACCAGAATGGCCTAGGTTAAAAATACACATACCGCTGTAATCGGGCGAGTTTCTACTCTCAGATGCAACAGGAATTTTTGGGTCAGGTCAATCCGTTCGCGAGATATGGGAGTTTGAAGCTAAGAAATGGTTGAGAAGACAACAAATTTTTCGCAATTCTGCTGCTCCAAACGCTTAACCAGAATGGCCTAGGGAAAAAATACACATACCGTGGTAATCGGGCGAGTTTCTACTTTCAGACGCAACAGGAATTTTTGAGTTAGGTCAATCCGTTCGCGAGATATGGGAGTTTGAAGCAAAGAAATGGTTGAGAAGGCAAAAAATTTTTCGCAATTCTGCTGCTCCAAACGCTTAACAAGAATGGCCTAGGGAAAAAATACACATACCGTTGTAATCGGGCGAGTTTCTACTTTCAGACGCTACAGGAATTTTTGGGTTAGGTCAATCCGTTCGCGAGATATGGGAGTTTGAAGCAAAGAAATGGTTGAGAAGGCAAAAAATTTTTCGCAATTCTGCTGCTCTAAACGCTTAACAAGAATGGCCTAGGGAAAAAATACACATACCGTTGTAATCGGGCGAGTTTCTACTTTCAGACGCTACAGGAATTTTTGGTTTAGGTCAATCCGTTCGCGAGATATGGGAGTTTGAAGCCAAGAAATGGTTGAGAAGGCGACAAATTTTCGCAATTCTGCTGCTCCAAACGCTTAACCAGAATGGCCTAGGGAAAAAATACACATACCGTGGTAATCGGGCGAGTTTCTACTTTCAGATGCAATAGGAATTTTTGGGTTAGGTCAATCCGTTCGCGAGATATGGGAGTTTGAAACAAAGAAATGGTTGAGAAGGCAAAAAATTTTTCGCAATTCTGCTGCTCCAAACGCTTAACAAGAATGGCCTAGGGAAAAAATACACATACCGTCGTAATCGGGCGAGTTTCTACTTTCAGACGCTACAGGAATTTTTGGGTTAGGTCAATCCGTTCGCGAGATATGGGAGTTTGAAGCCAAGAAATGGTTGAGAAGGCGAAAAATTTTTCGCAATTCTGCTGCTCCAAACGCTTAACCAGAATGGCCTAGGGAAAAAATACACATACCGCTGTAATCGGGCGAGTTTCGACTTTCAGAAGCAATAGGAATTTTTGGGATAGGTCAATCCGTTCGCGAGATATGGGAGTTTGACGCTAAGAAATGGTTGAGAGGACAACAAATTTTTCGCAATTCTGCTGCTCCAAACGCTTAACAAGAATGGCCTAGGGAAAAAATACACATACCGTTGTAATCGGGCGAGTTTCTACTTTCAGACGCTACAGGAATTTTTGGGTTAGGTCAATCCGTTCGCGAGATATGGGAGTTTGAAGCCAAGGAACGGTTGAGAAGGCAAAAAATTTTTCGCAATTCTGCTGCTCCAAACGCTTAACCAGAATGGCCTAGGGAAAAAATACACATACCGTTGTAATCGGCCGAGTTTCTACTTTCAGATGCAACAGGAATTTTTGGGTTAGGTCAATCCGTTCGCGAGATATGGAAGTTTGAAGCTAAGAAATGGTTGAGAAGACAACAACTTTTTCGCACTTCTGCTGCTCCAAACGCTTAACCAGAATGGCCTAGGGAAAAAATACACATACCGTTGTAATCGGGCGAGTTTCGACTTTCAGAAGCAATAGGAATTTTTGGGTTAGGTCAATCGGTTCGCGAGATATGGGAGTTTGAAGCCAAGAAATGGTTGAGAAGGCAAAAAATTTTTCGCAATTCTGCTGCTCCAAACGCTTAACCAGAATGGCCTAGGGAAAAAATACACATACCGTTGTAATCGGGCGAGTTTCGACTTTCAGAAGCAATAGGAATTTTTGGGTTAGGTCAATCCGTTCGCGAGATATGGGAGTTTGAAGACAAGAAATGGTTGAGAAGGCAAAAAATTTTTCGCAATTCTGCTGCTCCAAACGCTTAACCAGAATGGCCTAGGGTAAAAATACACCTACCGATGTAATCGGGCGAGTTTCTACTTTCAGACGCAACAGGAATTTTTGAGTTAGGTCAATCCGTTCGCGAGATATGGGAGTTTGAAGCCAAGGAACGGTTGAGAAGGAAAAAATTTTTCGCAATTCTGCTGCTCCAAACGCTTAACCAGAATGGCCTAGGGAAAAAATACACATACCCTTGTAATCGGACGAGTTTCTACTTTCAGATGCAACAGGAATTTTTGGGTCAGGTCAATCCGTTCGCGAGATATGGGAGTTTGAAGCTAAGAAATGGTTGAGAAGACAACACATTTTTCGCACTTCTGCTGCTCCGAACGCTTAACCAGAATGGCCTAGGGTAAAAATACACATACCGCTGTAATCGGGCGAGTTTCGACTTTCAGAAGCAATAGGAATTTTTGGGTTAGGTCAATCCGTTCGCGAGATATGGGAGGTTGAAGCCATGAAATGGTTGAGAAGGCAAAAAATTTTTCGCAATTCTGCTGCTCCAAACGCTTAACAAGAATGGCCTAGGGAAAAAATACACATACCGTTGTAATCGGGCGAGTTTCTACTTTCAGAAGCAATAGGAATTTTTGGGTTAGGTCAATCCGTTCGCGAGATATGGGAGGTTGAAGCCATGAAATGGTTGAGAAGGCAAAAAATTTTTCGCAATTCTGCTGCTCCAAACGCTTAACAAGAATGGCCTAGGGAAAAAATACACATACCGTTGTAATCGGGCGAGTTTCTACTTTCAGATGCAATTGGAATTTTTGAGTTAGGTCAATCCGTTCGCGAGATACGGGAGTTTGAAGCTAAGGAATGGTTGAGGAGGCAAAAAATTTTTCGCAATTCTGCTGCTCCAAACGCTTAACCAGAATGGCCTAGGGAAAAAATACACATACCGTTGTAATCGGGCGAGTTTCTACTTTCAGATGCAACAGGAATTTTTGGCTTAGGTCAATTCGTTCGCGAGATATGGGAGTTTGACGCTAAGAAATGGTTGAGGAGACAACAAATTTTTCGCAATTCTGCTGCTCCAAACGCTTAACCAGAATGGCCTAGGGAGAAAATACACATACCGTGGTAATCGGGCGAGTTTCTACTTTCAGATGCAATAGGAATTTTTGGGTCAGGTCAATCCGTTCGCGAGATATGGGAGTTTGAAGCCAAGGAACGGTTGAGAAGGCAAAAAATTTTTCGCAATTCTGCTGCTCCAAACGCTTAACCAGAATGGCCTAGGGAAAAAATACACATACCGTTGTAATCTGCCGAGTTTCTACTTTCAGATGCAACAGGAATTTTTGGGTTAGGTCAATCCGTTCGCGAGATATGGAAGTTTGAAGCCAAGAAATGGTTGAGAAGGCAAAAAATTTTTCGCAATTCTGCTGCTCCAAACGCTTAACCAGAATGGCCTAGGGAAAAAATACACATACCGTTGTAATCGGGCGAGTTTCGACTTTCAGAAGCAATAGGAATTTTTGCGTTAGGTCAATCCGTTCGCGAGATATGGGAGTTTGAAGCCAAGAAATGGTTGAGAAGGCAAAAAATTTTTCGCACTTCTGCTGCTCCAAACGCTTAACCAGAATGGCCTAGGGTAAAAATACACATACCGCTGTAATCGGGCGAGTTTCTACTTTCAGACGCAACAGGAATTTTTGAGGTAGGTCAATCCGTTCGCGAGATACGGGAGTTTGACGCTAAGAAATGGTTGAGAAGGCAAAAAATTTTTCGCAATTCTGCTGCTCCAAACGCTTAACCAGAATGGCCTAGGGAAAAAATACACAAACCGCTGTAATCGGGCGAGTTTCTACTTTCAGATGCAACAGGAATTTTTGGGTTAGGTCAATCCGTTCGCGAGATATGGGAGTTTGAAGCAAAGAAATGGTTGAGAAGGCAAAAAATTTTTCGCAATTCTGCTGCTCCAAACGCTTAACAAGAATGGCCTAGGGAAAAAATACACATACCGTTGTAATCGGGCCAGTTTCTACTTTCAGACGCTACAGGAATTTTTGGTTTAGGTCAATCCGTTCGCGAGATATGGGAGTTTGAAGCCCAGAAATGGTTGAGAAGGCGAAAAATTTTCGCAATTCTGCTGCTCCAAACGCTTAACCAGAATGGCCTAGGGAAAAAATACACATACCGTGGTAATCGGGCGAGTTTCTACTTTCAGATGCAATAGGAATTTTTGGGTTAGGTCAATCCGTTCGCGAGATATGGGAGTTTGAAGCAAAGAAATGGTTGAGAAGGCAAAAAATTTTTCGCAATTCTGCTGCTCCAAACGCTTAACAAGAATGGCCTAGGGAAAAAATACACATACCGTCGTAATCGGGCGAGTTTCTACTTTCAGACGCTACAGGAATTTTTGGGTTAGGTCAATCCGTTCGCGAGATATGGGAGTTTGAAGCCAAGAAATGGTTGAGAAGGCGAAAAATTTTTCGCAATTCTGCTGCTCCAAACGCTTAACCAGAATGGCCTAGGGAAAAAATACACATACCGCTGTAATCGGGCGAGTTTCGACTTTCAGAAGCAATAGGAATTTTTGGGATAGGTCAATCCGTTCGCGAGATATGGGAGTTTGACGCCAAGAAATGGTTGAGAGGACAACAAATTTTTCGCAATTCTGCTGCTCCAAACGCTTAACAAGAATGGCCTAGGGAAAAAATACACATACCGTTGTAATCGGGCGAGTTTCTACTTTCAGACGCTACAGGAATTTTTGGGTTAGGTCAATCCGTTCGCGAGATATGGGATTTTGAAGCCAAGGAATGGTTGAGAAGGCAAAAAATTTTTCGCACTTCTGCTGCTCCAAACGCTTAACCAGAATGGCCTAGGGAAAAAATACACATACCGTTGTATTCGGGCGAGTTTCTACTTTCAGATGCAACGGGAATTTTTGGGTTAGGTCAATCCGTTCGCGAGATATGGGAGCTTGACGCTAAGAAATGGTTGAGAAGACAACAAATTCTTCGCAATTCTGCTGCTCCAAACGCTTAACCAGAATGGCCTAGGGAAAAAATACACATACCGTTGTAATCGGGCGAGTTTCGACTTTCAGAAGCAATAGGAATTTTTGGGTTAGGTCAATCGGTTCGCGAGATATGGGAGTTTGAAGCCAAGAAATGGTTGAGAAGGCAAAAAATTTTTCGCAATTCTGCTGCTCCAAACGCTTAACCAGAATGGCCTAGGGAAAAAATACACATACCGTTGTAATCGGGCGAGTTTCGACTTTCAGAAGCAATAGGCATTTTTGGGTTAGGTCAATCCGTTCGCGAGATATGGGAGTTTGAAGACAAGAAATGGTTGAGAAGACAACAAATTTTTCGCACTTCTGCTGCTCCGAACGCTTAACCAGAATGGCCTAGGTTAAAAATACACATACCGCTGTAATCGGGCGAGTTTCTACTTTCAGACGCAACAGGAATTTTTGAGTTAGGTCAATCCGTTCGCGAGATACGGGAGTTTGACGCTAAGAAATGGTTGAGAAGACAACAAATTTTTCGCAATTCTGCTGCTCCAAACGCTTAACCAGAATGGCCTAGGGAAAAAATACACATACCGTGGTAATCGGGCGAGTTTCTACTTTCAGATGCAATAGGAATTTTTGGGTTAGGTCAATCCGTTCGCGAGATATGGGAGTTTGAAGCCAAGAAATGGTTGAGAAGGCAAAAAATTTTTCGCACTTCTGCTGCTCTAAACGCTTAACCAGAATGGCCTAGGGTAAAAATACACATACCGCTGTAATCGGGCGAGTTTCTACTTTCAGACGCAACAGGAATTTTTGAGGTAGGTCAATCCGTTCGCGAGATACGGGAGTTTGACGCTAAGAAATGGTTGAGAAGACAACAAATTTTTCGCAATTCTGCTGCTCCAAACGCTTAACCAGAATGGCCTAGGGAAAAAATACACATACCGTGGTAATCGGGCGAGTTTCTACTTTCAGACGCAACAGGAATTTTTGAGTTAGGTCAATCCGTTCGCGAGATATGGGAGTTTGAAGCCAAGAAATGGTTCAGAAGGCAAAAAATTTTTCGCAATTCTGCTGCTCCAAACGCTTAACCAGAATGGCCTAGGGAAAAAATACACATACCGCTGTAATCGGGCGAGTTTCTACTTTCAGATGCAACAGGAATTTTTGGGTTAGGTCAATCCGTTCGCGAGATATGGGAGTTTGAAGCAAAGAAATGGTTGAGAAGGCAAAAAATTTTTCGCAATTCTGCTGCTCCAAACGCTTAACAAGAATGGCCTAGGGAAAAAATACACATACCGTTGTAATCGGGCGAGTTTCTACTTTCAGACGCTACAGGAATTTTTGGGTTAGGTCAATCCGTTCGCGAGATATGGGAGTTTGAAGCAAAGAAATGGTTGAGAAGGCAAAAAATTTTTCGCAATTCTGCTGCTCTAAACGCTTAACAAGAATGGCCTAGGGAAAAAATACACATACCGTTGTAATCGGGCGAGTTTCTACTTTCAGACGCTACAGGAATTTTTGGTTTAGGTCAATCCGTTCGCGAGATATGGGAGTTTGAAGCCAAGAAATGGTTGAGAAGGCGACAAATTTTCGCAATTCTGCTGCTCCAAACGCTTAACCAGAATGGCCTAGGGAAAAAATACACATACCGTGGTAATCGGGCGAGTTTCTACTTTCAGACGCTACAGGAATTTTTGGGTTAGGTCAATCCGTTCGCGAGATATGGGAGTTTGAAGCCAAGAAATGGTTGAGAAGGCGAAAAATTTTTCGCAATTCTGCTGCTCCAAACGCTTAACCAGAATGGCCTAGGGAAAAAATACACATACCGCTGTAATCGGGCGAGTTTCGACTTTCAGAAGCAATAGGAATTTTTGGGATAGGTCAATCCGTTCGCGAGATATGGGAGTTTGACGCTAAGAAATGGTTGAGAGGACAACAAATTTTTCGCAATTCTGCTGCTCCAAACGCTTAACAAGAATGGCCTAGGGAAAAAATACACATACCGTTGTAATCGGGCGAGTTTCTACTTTCAGACGCTACAGGAATTTTTGGGTTAGGTCAATCCGTACGCGAGATATGGGACTTTGAAGGCAAGAAATGGTTGAGAAGGCGAAAAATTTTTCGCAATTCTGCTGCTCCAAACGCTTAACCAGAATGGCCTAGGGTAAAAATACACATGCCGTGTTGTAATCGGGCGAGTTTCTACTTTCAGACGCAACAGGAATTTTTGAGTTAGGTCAATCCGTTCGCCAGATGTGGGATTTTGAAGCCAAGGAATGGTTGAGAAGGCAAAAAATTTTTCGCACTTCTGCTGCTCCAAACGCTTAACCAGAATGGCCTAGGGAAAAAATACACATACCGTTGTATTCGGGCGAGTTTCTACTTTCAGATGCAACGGGAATTTTTGGGTTAGGTCAATCCGTTCGCGAGATATGGGAGTTTGACGCTAAGAAATGGTTGAGAAGACAACAAATTCTTCGCAATTCTGCTGCTCCAAACGCTTAACCAGAATGGCCTAGGGAAAAAATACACATACCGTTGTAATCGGGCGAGTTTCGACTTTCAGAAGCAATAGGAATTTTTGGGTTAGGTCAATCGGTTCGCGAGATATGGGAGTTTGAAGCCAAGAAATGGTTGAGAAGGCAAAAAATTTTTCGCAATTCTGCTGCTCCAAACGCTTAACCAGAATGGCCTAGGGAAAAAATACACATACCGTTGTAATCGGACGAGTTTCTACTTTCAGATGCAACAGGAATTTTTGGGTCAGGTCAATCCGTTCGCGAGATATGGGAGTTTGAAGCTAAGAAATGGTTGAGAGGACAACAAATTTTTCGCACTTCTGCTGCTCCGAACGCTTAACCAGAATGGCCTAGGGTAAAAATACACATACCGCTGTAATCGGGCGAGTTTCTACTTTCAGACGCAACAGGAATTTTTGAGTTAGGTCAATCCGTTCGCGAGATACGGGAGTTTGACCCTAAGAAATGGTTGAGAAGACAACAAATTTTTCGCAATTCTGCTGCTCCAAACGCTTAAGCAGAATGGCCTAGGGAAAAAATACACATACCGTGGTAATCGGGCGAGTTTCTACTTTCAGATGCAATAGGAATTTTTGGGTTAGGTCAATCCGTTCGCGAGATATGGGAGTTTGAAGCCAAGAAATGGTTGAGAAGGCAAAAAATTTTTCGCAATTCTGCTGCATCAAACGCTTAACCAGAATGGCCTAGGGAAAAAATACACATACCTCTGTAATCGAGCGAGTTTCGACTTTCAGATGCAACAGGAATTTTTGGTTTAGGTCAATCCGTTCGCGAGATATGGGAGTTTGAAGCTAAGAAATGGTTGAGAAGACAACAAATTTTTCGCACTTCTGCTGCTCCAAACGCTTAACCAGAATGGCCTAGGGAAAAAATACACATACCGTTGTAATCGGGCGAGTTTCGACTTTCAGAAGCAATAGGAATTTTTGGGTTAGGTCAATCCGTTCGCGAGATATGGGAGGTTGAAGCCATGAAATGGTTGAGAAGGCAAAAAATTTTTCGCAATTCTGCTGCTCCAAACGCTTAACAAGAATGGCCTAGGGAAAAAAAACACATACCGTTGGAATCGGGCGAGCTTCTACTTTCAGAAGCAATAGGAATTTTTGGGTTAGGTCAATCCGTTCGCGAGATATGGGAGGTTGAAGCCATGAAATGGTTGAGAAGGCAAAAAATTTTTCGCAATTCTGCTGCTCCAAACGCTTAACAAGAATGGCCTAGGGAAAAAATACACATACCGTTGTAATCGGGCGAGTTTCTACTTTCAGAAGCAATTGGAATTTTTGGGTTAGGTCAATCCGTTCGCGAGATATGGGAGTTTGAAGCCAAGAAATGGTTGAGAAGGCAAAAAATTTTTCGCAATTCTGCTGCTCCAAACGCTTAACAAGAATGGCCTAGGGAAAAAATACACATACCGTTGTAATCGGGCGAGTTTCTACTTTCAGATGCAACAGGAATTTTTGGCTTAGGTCAATCCGTTCGCGAGATATGGGAGTTTGACGCTAAGAAATGGTTGAGGAGACAACAAATTTTTCGCAATTCTGCTGCTCCAAACGCTTAACCAGAATGGCCTAGGGAGAAAATACACATACCGTGGTAACCGGGCGAGTTTCTACTTTCAGATGCAATAGGAATTTTTGGGTCAGGTCAATCCGTTCGCGAGATATGGGAGTTTGAAGCTAAGAAATGGTTGAGAAGACAACAAATTTTTCGCACTTCTGCTGCTCCAAACGCTTAACCAGAATGGCCTAGGGAAAAAATACACATACCGTTGTAATCGGGCGAGTTTCGACTTTCAGAAGCAATAGGAATTTTTGGGTTAGGTCAATCCGTTCGCGAGATATGGGAGGTTGAAGCCATGAAATGGTTGAGAAGGCAAAAAATTTTTCGCAATTCTGCTGCTCCAAACGCTTAACAAGAATGGCCTAGGGAAAAAAAACACATACCGTTGGAATCGGGCGAGCTTCTACTTTCAGAAGCAATAGGAATTTTTGGGTTAGGTCAATCCGTTCGCGAGATATGGGAGGTTGAAGCCATGAAATGGTTGAGAAGGCAAAAAATTTTTCGCAATTCTGCTGCTCCAAACGCTTAACAAGAATGGCCTAGGGAAAAAATACACATACCGTTGTAATCGGGCGAGTTTCTACTTTCAGAAGCAATTGGAATTTTTGGGTTAGGTCAATCCGTTCGCGAGATATGGGAGTTTGAAGCCAAGAAATGGTTGAGAAGGCAAAAAATTTTTCGCAATTCTGCTGCTCCAAACGCTTAACAAGAATGGCCTAGGGAAAAAATACACATACCGTTGTAATCGGGCGAGTTTCTACTTTCAGATGCAACAGGAATTTTTGGCTTAGGTCAATCCGTTCGCGAGATATGGGAGTTTGACGCTAAGAAATGGTTGAGGAGACAACAAATTTTTCGCAATTCTGCTGCTCCAAACGCTTAACCAGAATGGCCTAGGGAGAAAATACACATACCGTGGTAACCGGGCGAGTTTCTACTTTCAGATGCAATAGGAATTTTTGGGTCAGGTCAATCCGTTCGCGAGATATGGGAGTTTGAAGCTAAGAAATGGTTGAGAAGACAACAAATTTTTCGCAATTCTGCTGCTCCAAACGCTTAACCAGAATGGCCTAGGGTAAAAATACACCTACCGCTGTAATCGGGCGAGTTTCTACTTTCAGACGCAACAGGAATTTTTGAGTTAGGTCAATCCGTTCGCGAGATATGGGAGTTTGAAGCCAAGGAATGGTTGAGAAGGCAAAAAATTTTTCGCAATTCTGCTGCTCCGAACGCTTAACCAGAATGGCCTAGGGAAAAAATACACATACCGTTGTAATCGGGCGAGTTTCTACTTTCAGATGCAACGGGAATTTTTGGGTTAGGTCAATCCGTTCGCGAGATACGGGAGTTTGACGCTAAGAAATGGTTGAGAAGACAACAAATTTTTCGCAATTCTGCTGCTCCAAACGCTTAACCAGCATGGCCTAGGGAAAAAATACACATACCGTGGTAATCGGGCGAGTTTCTACTTTCAGATGGAATAGGAATTTTTGGGTTAGGTCAATCCGTTCGCGAGATATGGGAGTTTGAAGCCAAGAAATGGTTGAGAAGGCAAAAAATTTTTCGCAATTCTGCTGCTCCAAACGCTTAACCAGAATGGCCTAGGGAAAAAATACACATACCGTTGTAATCGGGCGAGTTTCGACTTTCAGAAGCAATAGGAATTTTTGGGTTAGGTCAATCGGTTCGCGAGATATGGGAGTTTGAAGCCAAGAAATGGTTGAGAAGGCAAAAAATTTTTCGCAATTCTGCTGCTCCAAACGCTTAACCAGAATGGCCTAGGGAAAAAATACACATACCGTTGTAATCGGGCGAGTTTCGACTTTCAGAAGCAATAGGAATTTTTGGGTTAGGTCAATCGGTTCGCGAGATATGGGAGTTTGAAGCCAAGAAATGGTTGAGAAGGCAAAAAATTTTTCGCAATTCTGCTGCTCCAAACGCTTAACCAGAATGGCCTAGGGAAAAAATACACATACCGTTGTAATCGGGCGAGTTTCTACTTTCAGATGCAACAGGAATTTTTGGCTCATGTCAATCCGTTCGCGAGATATGGGAGTTTGACGCTAAGAAATGGTTGAGGAGACAACAAATTTTTCGCAATTCTGCTGCTCCAAACGCTTAACCAGAATGGCCTAGGGAAAAAATACACATACCGTTGTAATCGGGCGAGTTTCGACTTTCAGAAGCAATAGGAATTTTTGGGTTAGGTCAATCGGTTCGCGAGATATGGGAGTTTGAAGCCAAGAAATGGTTGAGAAGGCAAAAAATTTTTCGCAATTCTGCTGCTCCAAACGCTTAACCAGAATGGCCTAGGGAAAAAATACACATACCGTTGTAATCGGGCGAGTTTCGACTTTCAGAAGCAATAGGAATTTTTGGGTTAGGTCAATCCGTTCGCGAGATATGGGAGTTTGAAGCCAAGAAATGGTTGAGACGGCAAAAAATTTTTCGCAATTCTGCTGCTCCAAACGCTTAACCAGAATGGCCTAGGGTAAAAATACACCTACCGATGTAATCGGGCGAGTTTCTACTTTCAGACGTAACAGGAATTTTTGAGTTAGGTCAATCCGTTCGCGAGATATGGGAGTTTGAAGCCAAGGAACGGTTGAGAAGGCAAACAATTTTTCGCAATTCTGCTGCTCCAAACGCTTAACCAGAATGGCCTAGGGAAAAAATACACATACCGTTGTAATCGGGCGAGTTTCTACTTTCAGATGCAACAGGAATTTTTGGGTCAGGTCAATCCGTTCGCGAGATATGTGAGTTTGAAGCTAAGAAATGGTTGAGAAGACAACAAATTTTTCGCACTTCTGCTGCTCCAAACGCTTAACCAGAATGGCCTAGGGTAAAAATACACATACCGCTGTAATCGGGCGAGTTTCTACTTTCAGACGCAACAGGAATTTTTGAGTTAGGTCAATCCGTTCGCGAGATACGGGAGTTTGAAGCTAAGGAATGGTTGAGAAGGCAAAAAATGTTTCGCAATTCTGCTGCTCCAAACGCTTAACCAGAATGGCCTAGGGAAAAAATACACATACCGTTGTAATCGGGCGAGTTTCTACTTTCAGATGCAACAGGAATTTTTGGCTCAGGTCAATCCGTTCGCGAGATATGGGAGTTTGACGCTAAGAAATGGTTGAGGAGACAACAAATTTTTTGCAATTCTGCTGCTCCAAACGCTTAACCAGAATGGCCTAGGGAAAAAATACACATACCGTGGTAATCGGGCGAGTTTCTACATTCAGATGCAATAGGAATTTTTGGGTCAGGTCAATCCATTCGCGAGATATGGGAGTTTGAAGCTAAGAAATGGTTGAGAAGACAACAAATTTTTCGCACTTCTGCTGCTCCAAACGCTTAACCAGAATGGCCTAGGGTAAAAATACACCCACCGCTGTAATCGGGCGAGTTTCTACTTTCAGACGCAACAGGAATTTTTGAGTTAGGTCAATCCGTTCGCGAGATATGGGAGTTTGAAGCCAAGGAACGGTTGAGAAGGCAAAAAATTTTTCGCAATTCTGCTGCTCCAAACGCTTAACCAGAATGGCCTAGTGAAAAAATAAACATACCGTTGTAATCGGCCGAGTTTCTACTTTCAGATGCAACAGGAATTTTTGGGTTAGGTCAATCCGTTCGCGAGATATGGAAGTTTGAAGCTAAGAAATGGTTGAGAAGACAACAACTTTTTCGCACTTCTGCTGCTCCAAACGCTTAACCAGAATGGCCTAGGGAAAAAATACACATACCGTTGTAATCGGGCGAGTTTCGACTTTCAGAAGCAATAGGAATTTTTGGGTTAGGTCAATCCGTTCGCGAGATATGGGAGTTTGAAGCCAAGAAATGGTTGAGACGGCAAAAAATTTTTCGCAATTCTGCTGCTCCAAACGCTTAACCAGAATGGCCTAGGGTAAAAATACACCTACCGATGTAATCGGGCGAGTTTCTACTTTCAGACGTAACAGGAATTTTTGAGTTAGGTCAATCCGTTCGCGAGATATGGGAGTTTGAAGCCAAGGAATGGTTGAGAAGGCAAACAATTTTTCGCAATTCTGCTGCTCCAAACGCTTAACCAGAATGGCCTAGGGAAAAAATACACATACCGTTGTAATCGGGCGAGTTTCTACTTTCAGATGCAAGAGGAATTTTTGGGTCAAGTCAATCCGTTCGCGAGATATGTGAGTTTGAAGCTAAGAAATGGTTGAGAAGACAACAAATTTTTCGCACTTCTGCTGCTCCAAACGCTTAACCAGAATGGCCTAGGGTAAAAATACACATACCGCTGTAATCGGGCGAGTTTCTACTTTCAGACGCAACAGGAATTTTTGAGTTAGGTCAATCCGTTCGCGAGATACGGGAGTTTGAAGCTAAGGAATGGTTGAGAAGGCAAAAAATGTTTCGCAATTCTGCTGCTCCAAACGCTTAACCAGAATGGCCTAGGGAAAAAATACACATACCGTTGTAATCGGGCGAGTTTCTACTTTCAGATGCAACAGGAATTTTTGGCTCATGTCAATCCGTTCGCGAGATATGGGAGTTTGACGCTAAGAAATGGTTGAGGAGACAACAAATTTTTCGCAATTCTGCTGCTCCAAACGCTTAACCAGAATGGCCTAGGGAAAAAATACACATACCGTTGTAATCGGGCGAGTTTCGACTTTCAGAAGCAATAGGAATTTTTGGGTTAGGTCAATCGGTTCGCGAGATATGGGAGTTTGAAGCCAAGAAATGGTTGAGAAGGCAAAAAATTTTTCGCAATTCTGCTGCTCCAAACGCTTAACCAGAATGGCCTAGGGAAAAAATACACATACCGTTGTAATCGGGCGAGTTTCGACTTTCAGAAGCAATAGGAATTTTTGGGTTAGGTCAATCCGTTCGCGAGATATGGGAGTTTGAAGACAAGAAATGGTTGAGAAGGCAAAAAATTTTTCGCAATTCTGCTGCTCCAAACGCTTAACCAGAATGGCCTAGGGTAAAAATACACCTACCGATGTAATCGGGCGAGTTTCTACTTTCAGACGCAACAGGAATTTTTGAGTTAGGTCAATCCGTTCGCGAGGTATGGGAGTTTGAAGCCAAGGAACGGTTGAGAAGGCAAAAAATTTTTCGCAATTCTGCTGCTCCAAACGCTTAACCAGAATGGCCTAGGGAAAAAATACACATACCCTTGTAATCGGACGAGTTTCTACTTTCCGATGCAACAGGAATTTTTGGGTCAGGTCAATCCGTTCGCGAGATATGGGAGTTTGAAGCTAAGAAATGGTTGAGAAGACAACACATTTTTCGCACTTCTGCTGCTCCGAACGCTTAACCAGAATGGCCTAGGGTAAAAATACACATACCGCTGTAATCGGGCGAGTTTCGACTTTCAGAAGCAATAGGAATTTTTGGGTTAGGTCAATCCGTTCGCGAGATATGGGAGGTTGAAGCCATGAAATGGTTGAGAAGGCAAAAAATTTTTCGCAATTCTGCTGCTCCAAACGCTTAACAAGAATGGCCTAGGGAAAAAATACACATACCGTTGTAATCGGGCGAGTTTCTACTTTCAGAAGCAATAGGAATTTTTGGGTTAGGTCAATCCGTTCGCGAGATATGGGAGGTTGAAGCCATGAAATGGTTGAGAAGGCAAAAAATTTTTCGCAATTCTGCTGCTCCAAACGCTTAACAAGAATGGCCTAGGGAAAAAATACACATACCGTTGTAATCGGGCGAGTTTCTACTTTCAGATGCAACAGGAATTTTTGGGTCAGGTCAATCCGTTCGCGAGATATGTGAGTTTGAAGCTAAGAAATGGTTGAGAAGACAACAAATTTTTCGCACTTCTGCTGCTCCAAACGCTTAACCAGAATGGCCTAGGGTAAAAATACACATACCGCTGTAATCGGGCGAGTTTCTACTTTCAGACGCAACAGGAATTTTTGAGTTAGGTCAATCCGTTCGCGAGATACGGGAGTTTGAAGCTAAGGAATGGTTGAGAAGGCAAAAAATGTTTCGCAATTCTGCTGCTCCAAACGCTTAACCAGAATGGCCTAGGGAAAAAATACACATACCGTTGTAATCGGGCGAGTTTCTACTTTCAGATGCAACAGGAATTTTTGGCTCAGGACAATCCGTTCGCGAGATATGCGAGTTTGACGCTAAGAAATGGTTGAGGAGACAAAAAATTTTTCGCAATTCTGCTGCTCCAAACGCTTAACCAGAATGGCCTAGGGAAAAAATACACATACCGTGGTAATCGGGCGAGTTTCTACTTTCAGATGCAATAGGAATTTTTGGGTCAGGTCAATCCGTTCGCGAGATACGGGAGTTTGACTCTAAGAAATGGTTGAGAAGGCAAAAAATTTTTCGCAATTCTGCTGCTCCAAACGCTTAACCAGAATGGCCTAGGGAAAAAATACACAAACCGATGTAATCGGGCGAGTTTCTACTTTCAGACGCAACAGGAATTTTTGAGTTAGGTCAATCCGTTCGCGAGATATGGGAGTTTGAAGCCAAGGAACGGTTGAGAAGGAAAAAATTTTTCGCAATTCTGCTGCTCCAAACGCTTAACCAGAATGGCCTAGGGAAAAAATACACATACCCTTGTAATCGGACGAGTTTCTACTTTCAGATGCAACAGGAATTTTTGGGTCAGGTCAATCCGTTCGCGAGATATGGGAGTTTGAAGCTAAGAAATGGTTGAGAAGACAACACATTTTTCGCACTTCTGCTGCTCCGAACGCTTAACCAGAATGGCCTAGGGTAAAAATACACATACCGCTGTAATCGGGCGAGTTTCTACTTTCAGAAGCAATAGGAATTTTTGGGTTAGGTCAATCCGTTCGCGAGATATGGGAGGTTGAAGCCATGAAATGGTTGAGAAGGCAAAAAATTTTTCGCAATTCTGCTGCTCCAAACGCTTAACAAGAATGGCCTAGGGAAAAAATACACATACCGTTGTAATCGGGCGAGTTTCTACTTTCAGAAGCAATTGGAATTTTTGGGTTAGGTCAATCCGTTCGCGAGATATGGGAGTTTGAAGCCAAGAAATGGTTGAGAAGGCAAAAAATTTTTCGCAATTCTGCTGCTCCAAATGCTTAACAAGAATGGCCTAGGGAAAAAATACACATACCGTTGTAATCGGGCGAGTTTCTACTTTCAGATGCAATTGGAATTTTTGAGTTAGGTCAATCCGTTCGCGAGATACGGGAGTTTGAAGCTAAGGAATGGTTGGGGAGGCAAAAAATTTTTCGCAATTCTGCTGCTCCAAACGCTTAACCAGAATGGCCTAGGGAAAAAATACACATACCGTTGTAATCGGGCGAGTTTCTACTTTCAGATGCAACAGGAATTTTTGGCTTAGGTCAATTCGTTCGCGAGATATGGGAGTTTGACGCTAAGAAATGGTTGAGGAGACAACAAATTTTTCGCAATTCTGCTGCTCCAAACGCTTAACCAGAATGGCCTAGGGAGAAAATACACATACCGTGGTAATCGGGCGAGTTTCTACTTTCAGATGCAATAGGAATTTTTGGGTCAGGTCAATCCGTTCGCGAGATATGGGAGTTTGAAGCTAAGAAATGGTTGAGAAGACAACAAATTTTTCGCAATTCTGCTGCTCCAAACGCTTAACCAGAATGGCCTAGGGTAAAAATACACCTACCGCTGTAATCGGGCGAGTTTCTACTTTCAGACGCAACAGGAATTTTTGAGTTAGGTCAATCCGTTCGCGAGATGTGGGAGTTTGAAGCCAAGGAACGGTTGAGAAGGCAAAAAATTTTTCGCAATTCTGCTGCTCCAAACGCTTAACCAGAATGGCCTAGGGAAAAAATACACATACCGTTGTAATCTGCCGAGTTTCTACTTTCAGATGCAACAGGAATTTTTGGGTTAGGTCAATCCGTTCGCGAGATATGGAAGTTTGAAGCCAAGAAATGGTTGAGAAGGCAAAAAATTTTTCGCAATTCTGCTGCTCCAAACGCTTAACCAGAATGGCCTAGGGAAAAAATACACATACCGTTGTAATCGGGCGAGTTTCGACTTTCAGAAGCAATAGGAATTTTTGCGTTAGGTCAATCCGTTCGCGAGATATGGGAGTTTGAAGCCAAGAAATGGTTGAGAAGGCAAAAAATTTTTCGCACTTCTGCTGCTCCAAACGCTTAACCAGAATGGCCTAGGGTAAAAATACACATACCGCTGTAATCGGGCGAGTTTCTACTTTCAGACGCAACAGGAATTTTTGAGGTAGGTCAATCCGTTCGCGAGATACGGGAGTTTGACTCTAAGAAATGGTTGAGAAGACAACAAATTTTTCGCAATTCTGCTGCTCCAAACGCTTAACCAGAATGGCCTAGGGAAAAAATACACATACCGTGGTAATCGGGCGAGTTTCTACTTTCAGACGCAACAGGAATTTTTGAGTTAGGTCAATCCGTTCGCGAGATATGGGAGTTTGAAGCCAAGAAATGGTTCAGAAGGCAAAAAATTTTTCGCAATTCTGCTGCTCCAAACGCTTAACCAGAATGGCCTAGGGAAAAAATACACATACCGCTGTAATCGGGCGAGTTTCTACTTTCAGATGCAACAGGAATTTTTGGGTTAGGTCAATCCGTTCGCGAGATATGGGAGTTTGAAGCAAAGAAATGGTTGAGAAGGCAAAAAATTTTTCGCAATTCTGCTGCTCCAAACGCTTAACAAGAATGGCCTAGGGAAAAAATACACATACCGTTGTAATCGGGCCAGTTTCTACTTTCAGACGCTACAGGAATTTTTGGTTTAGGTCAATCCGTTCGCGAGATATGGGAGTTTGAAGCCAAGAAATGGTTGAGAAGGCGAAAAATTTTCGCAATTCTGCTGCTCCAAACGCTTAACCAGAATGGCCTAGGGAAAAAATACACATACCGTGGTAATCGGGCGAGTTTCTACTTTCAGATGCAATAGGAATTTTTGGGTTAGGTCAATCCGTTCGCGAGATATGGGAGTTTGAAGCAAAGAAATGGTTGAGAAGGCAAAAAATTTTTCGCAATTCTGCTGCTCCAAACGCTTAACAAGAATGGCCTAGGGAAAAAATACACATACCGTCGTAATCGGGCGAGTTTCTACTTTCAGACGCTACAGGAATTTTTGGGTTAGGTCAATCCGTTCGCGAGATATGGGAGTTTGAAGCCAAGAAATGGTTGAGAAGGCGAAAAATTTTTCGCAATTCTGCTGCTCCAAACGCTTAACCAGAATGGCCTAGGGAAAAAATACACATACCGCTGTAATCGGGCGAGTTTCGACTTTCAGAAGCAATAGGAATTTTTGGGATAGGTCAATCCGTTCGCGAGATATGGGAGTTTGACGCCAAGAAATGGTTGAGAGGACAACAAATTTTTCGCAATTCTGCTGCTCCAAACGCTTAACAAGAATGGCCTAGGGAAAAAATACACATACCGTTGTAATCGGGCGAGTCTCTACTTTCAGACGCTACAGGAATTTTTGGGTTAGGTCAATCCGTTCGCGAGATATGGGACTTTGAAGGCAAGAAATGGTTGAGAAGGCGAAAAATTTTTCGCAATTCTGCTGCTCCAAACGCTTAACCAGAATGGCCTAGGGTAAAAATACACATGCCGTGTTGTAATCGGGCGAGTTTCTACTTTCAGACGCAACAGGAATTTTTGAGTTAGGTCAATCCGTTCGCCAGATGTGGGATTTTGAAGCCAAGGAATGGTTGAGAAGGCAAAAAATTTTTCGCACTTCTGCTGCTCCAAACGCTTAACCAGAATGGCCTAGGGAAAAAATACACATACCGTTGTATTCGGGCGAGTTTCTACTTTCAGATGCAACGGGAATTTTTGGGTTAGGTCAATCCGTTCGCGAGATATGGGAGTTTGACGCTAAGAAATGGTTGAGAAGACAACAAATTCTTCGCAATTCTGCTGCTCCAAACGCTTAACCAGAATGGCCTAGGGAAAAAATACACATACCGTTGTAATCGGGCGAGTTTCGACTTTCAGAAGCAATAGGAATTTTTGGGTTAGGTCAATCGGTTCGCGAGATATGGGAGTTTGAAGCCAAGAAATGGTTGAGAAGGCAAAAAATTTTTCGCAATTCTGCTGCTCCAAACGCTTAACCAGAATGGCCTAGGGAAAAAATACACATACCGTTGTAATCGGGCGAGTTTCGACTTTCAGAAGCAATAGGCATTTTTGGGTTAGGTCAATCCGTTCGCGAGATATGGGAGTTTGAAGACAAGAAATGGTTGAGAAGGCAAAAAATTTTTCGCAATTCTGCTGCTCCAAACGCTTAACCAGAATGGCCTAGGGTAAAAATACACCTACCGATGTAATCGGGCGAGTTTCTACTTTCAGACGCAACAGGAATTTTTGAGTTAGGTCAATCCGTTCGCGAGATATGGGAGTTTGAAGCCAAGGAACGGTTGAGAAGGCAAAAAATTTTTCGCAATTCTGCTGCTCCAAACGCTTAACCAGAATGGCCTAGTGAAAAAATAAACATACCGTTGTAATCGGCCGAGTTTCTACTTTCAGATGCAACAGGAATTTTTGGGTTAGGTCAATCCGTTCGCGAGATATGGAAGTTTGAAGCTAAGAAATGGTTGAGAAGACAACAACTTTTTCGCACTTCTGCTGCTCCAAACGCTTAACCAGAATGGCCTAGGGAAAAAATACACATACCGTTGTAATCGGGCGAGTTTCGACTTTCAGAAGCAATAGGAATTTTTGGGTTAGGTCAATCCGTTCGCGAGATATGGGAGTTTGAAGCCAAGAAATGGTTGAGACGGCAAAAAATTTTTCGCAATTCTGCTGCTCCAAACGCTTAACCAGAATGGCCTAGGGTAAAAATACACCTACCGATGTAATCGGGCGAGTTTCTACTTTCAGACGTAACAGGAATTTTTGAGTTAGGTCAATCCGTTCGCGAGATATGGGAGTTTGAAGCCAAGGAATGGTTGAGAAGGCAAACAATTTTTCGCAATTCTGCTGCTCCAAACGCTTAACCAGAATGGCCTAGGGAAAAAATACACATACCGTTGTAATCGGGCGAGTTTCTACTTTCAGATGCAACAGGAATTTTTGGGTCAGGTCAATCCGTTCGCGAGATATGTGAGTTTGAAGCTAAGAAATGGTTGAGAAGACAACAAATTTTTCGCACTTCTGCTGCTCCAAACGCTTAACCAGAATGGCCTAGGGTAAAAATACACATACCGCTGTAATCGGGCGAGTTTCTACTTTCAGACGCAACAGGAATTTTTGAGTTAGGTCAATCCGTTCGCGAGATACGGGAGTTTGAAGCTAAGGAATGGTTGAGAAGGCAAAAAATGTTTCGCAATTCTGCTGCTCCAAACGCTTAACCAGAATGGCCTAGGGAAAAAATACACATACCGTTGTAATCGGGCGAGTTTCTACTTTCAGATGCAACAGGAATTTTTGGCTCATGTCAATCCGTTCGCGAGATATGGGAGTTTGACGCTAAGAAATGGTTGAGGAGACAACAAATTTTTCGCAATTCTGCTGCTCCAAACGCTTAACCAGAATGGCCTAGGGAAAAAATACACATACCGTTGTAATCGGGCGAGTTTCGACTTTCAGAAGCAATAGGAATTTTTGGGTTAGGTCAATCGGTTCGCGAGATATGGGAGTTTGAAGCCAAGAAATGGTTGAGAAGGCAAAAAATTTTTCGCAATTCTGCTGCTCCAAACGCTTAACCAGAATGGCCTAGGGAAAAAATACACATACCGTTGTAATCGGGCGAGTTTCGACTTTCAGAAGCAATAGGAATTTTTGGGTTAGGTCAATCCGTTCGCGAGATATGGGAGTTTGAAGACAAGAAATGGTTGAGAAGGCAAAAAATTTTTCGCAATTCTGCTGCTCCAAACGCTTAACCAGAATGGCCTAGGGTAAAAATACACCTACCGATGTAATCGGGCGAGTTTCTACTTTCAGACGCAACAGGAATTTTTGAGTTAGGTCAATCCGTTCGCGAGGTATGGGAGTTTGAAGCCAAGGAACGGTTGAGAAGGCAAAAAATTTTTCGCAATTCTGCTGCTCCAAACGCTTAACCAGAATGGCCTAGGGAAAAAATACACATACCCTTGTAATCGGACGAGTTTCTACTTTCCGATGCAACAGGAATTTTTGGGTCAGGTCAATCCGTTCGCGAGATATGGGAGTTTGAAGCTAAGAAATGGTTGAGAAGACAACACATTTTTCGCACTTCTGCTGCTCCGAACGCTTAACCAGAATGGCCTAGGGTAAAAATACACATACCGCTGTAATCGGGCGAGTTTCGACTTTCAGAAGCAATAGGAATTTTTGGGTTAGGTCAATCCGTTCGCGAGATATGGGAGGTTGAAGCCATGAAATGGTTGAGAAGGCAAAAAATTTTTCGCAATTCTGCTGCTCCAAACGCTTAACAAGAATGGCCTAGGGAAAAAATACACATACCGTTGTAATCGGGCGAGTTTCTACTTTCAGAAGCAATAGGAATTTTTGGGTTAGGTCAATCCGTTCGCGAGATATGGGAGGTTGAAGCCATGAAATGGTTGAGAAGGCAAAAAATTTTTCGCAATTCTGCTGCTCCAAACGCTTAACAAGAATGGCCTAGGGAAAAAATACACATACCGTTGTAATCGGGCGAGTTTCTACTTTCAGATGCAACAGGAATTTTTGGGTCAGGTCAATCCGTTCGCGAGATATGTGAGTTTGAAGCTAAGAAATGGTTGAGAAGACAACAAATTTTTCGCACTTCTGCTGCTCCAAACGCTTAACCAGAATGGCCTAGGGTAAAAATACACATACCGCTGTAATCGGGCGAGTTTCTACTTTCAGACGCAACAGGAATTTTTGAGTTAGGTCAATCCGTTCGCGAGATACGGGAGTTTGAAGCTAAGGAATGGTTGAGAAGGCAAAAAATGTTTCGCAATTCTGCTGCTCCAAACGCTTAACCAGAATGGCCTAGGGAAAAAATACACATACCGTTGTAATCGGGCGAGTTTCTACTTTCAGATGCAACAGGAATTTTTGGCTCAGGACAATCCGTTCGCGAGATATGCGAGTTTGACGCTAAGAAATGGTTGAGGAGACAAAAAATTTTTCGCAATTCTGCTGCTCCAAACGCTTAACCAGAATGGCCTAGGGAAAAAATACACATACCGTGGTAATCGGGCGAGTTTCTACTTTCAGATGCAATAGGAATTTTTGGGTCAGGTCAATCCGTTCGCGAGATACGGGAGTTTGACTCTAAGAAATGGTTGAGAAGGCAAAAAATTTTTCGCAATTCTGCTGCTCCAAACGCTTAACCAGAATGGCCTAGGGAAAAAATACACAAACCGATGTAATCGGGCGAGTTTCTACTTTCAGACGCAACAGGAATTTTTGAGTTAGGTCAATCCGTTCGCGAGATATGGGAGTTTGAAGCCAAGGAACGGTTGAGAAGGAAAAAATTTTTCGCAATTCTGCTGCTCCAAACGCTTAACCAGAATGGCCTAGGGAAAAAATACACATACCCTTGTAATCGGACGAGTTTCTACTTTCAGATGCAACAGGAATTTTTGGGTCAGGTCAATCCGTTCGCGAGATATGGGAGTTTGAAGCTAAGAAATGGTTGAGAAGACAACACATTTTTCGCACTTCTGCTGCTCCGAACGCTTAACCAGAATGGCCTAGGGTAAAAATACACATACCGCTGTAATCGGGCGAGTTTCTACTTTCAGAAGCAATAGGAATTTTTGGGTTAGGTCAATCCGTTCGCGAGATATGGGAGGTTGAAGCCATGAAATGGTTGAGAAGGCAAAAAATTTTTCGCAATTCTGCTGCTCCAAACGCTTAACAAGAATGGCCTAGGGAAAAAATACACATACCGTTGTAATCGGGCGAGTTTCTACTTTCAGAAGCAATTGGAATTTTTGGGTTAGGTCAATCCGTTCGCGAGATATGGGAGTTTGAAGCCAAGAAATGGTTGAGAAGGCAAAAAATTTTTCGCAATTCTGCTGCTCCAAATGCTTAACAAGAATGGCCTAGGGAAAAAATACACATACCGTTGTAATCGGGCGAGTTTCTACTTTCAGATGCAATTGGAATTTTTGAGTTAGGTCAATCCGTTCGCGAGATACGGGAGTTTGAAGCTAAGGAATGGTTGGGGAGGCAAAAAATTTTTCGCAATTCTGCTGCTCCAAACGCTTAACCAGAATGGCCTAGGGAAAAAATACACATACCGTTGTAATCGGGCGAGTTTCTACTTTCAGATGCAACAGGAATTTTTGGCTTAGGTCAATTCGTTCGCGAGATATGGGAGTTTGACGCTAAGAAATGGTTGAGGAGACAACAAATTTTTCGCAATTCTGCTGCTCCAAACGCTTAACCAGAATGGCCTAGGGAGAAAATACACATACCGTGGTAATCGGGCGAGTTTCTACTTTCAGATGCAATAGGAATTTTTGGGTCAGGTCAATCCGTTCGCGAGATATGGGAGTTTGAAGCTAAGAAATGGTTGAGAAGACAACAAATTTTTCGCAATTCTGCTGCTCCAAACGCTTAACCAGAATGGCCTAGGGTAAAAATACACCTACCGCTGTAATCGGGCGAGTTTCTACTTTCAGACGCAACAGGAATTTTTGAGTTAGGTCAATCCGTTCGCGAGATGTGGGTGTTTGAAACCAAGGAACGGTTGAGAAGGCAAAAAATTTTTCGCAATTCTGCTGCTCCAAACGCTTAACCAGAATGGCCTAGGGAAAAAATACACATACCGTTGTAATCTGCCGAGTTTCTACTTTCAGATGCAACAGGAATTTTTGGGTTAGGTCAATCCGTTCGCGAGATATGGAAGTTTGAAGCCAAGAAATGGTTGAGAAGGCAAAAAATTTTTCGCAATTCTGCTGCTCCAAACGCTTAACCAGAATGGCCTAGGGAAAAAATACACATACCGTTGTAATCGGGCGAGTTTCGACTTTCAGAAGCAATAGGAATTTTTGCGTTAGGTCAATCCGTTCGCGAGATATGGGAGTTTGAAGCCAAGAAATGGTTGAGAAGGCAAAAAATTTTTCGCACTTCTGCTGCTCCAAACGCTTAACCAGAATGGCCTAGGGTAAAAATACACATACCGCTGTAATCGGGCGAGTTTCTACTTTCAGACGCAACAGGAATTTTTGAGGTAGGTCAATCCGTTCGCGAGATACGGGAGTTTGACTCTAAGAAATGGTTGAGAAGACAACAAATTTTTCGCAATTCTGCTGCTCCAAACGCTTAACCAGAATGGCCTAGGGAAAAAATACACATACCGTGGTAATCGGGCGAGTTTCTACTTTCAGACGCAACAGGAATTTTTGAGTTAGGTCAATCCGTTCGCGAGATATGGGAGTTTGAAGCCAAGAAATGGTTCAGAAGGCAAAAAATTTTTCGCAATTCTGCTGCTCCAAACGCTTAACCAGAATGGCCTAGGGAAAAAATACACATACCGCTGTAATCGGGCGAGTTTCTACTTTCAGATGCAACAGGAATTTTTGGGTTAGGTCAATCCGTTCGCGAGATATGGGAGTTTGAAGCAAAGAAATGGTTGAGAAGGCAAAAAATTTTTCGCAATTCTGCTGCTCCAAACGCTTAACAAGAATGGCCTAGGGAAAAAATACACATACCGTTGTAATCGGGCCAGTTTCTACTTTCAGACGCTACAGGAATTTTTGGTTTAGGTCAATCCGTTCGCGAGATATGGGAGTTTGAAGCCAAGAAATGGTTGAGAAGGCGAAAAATTTTCGCAATTCTGCTGCTCCAAACGCTTAACCAGAATGGCCTAGGGAAAAAATACACATACCGTGGTAATCGGGCGAGTTTCTACTTTCAGATGCAATAGGAATTTTTGGGTTAGGTCAATCCGTTCGCGAGATATGGGAGTTTGAAGCAAAGAAATGGTTGAGAAGGCAAAAAATTTTTCGCAATTCTGCTGCTCCAAACGCTTAACAAAAATGGCCTAGGGAAAAAATACACATACCGTCGTAATCGGGCGAGTTTCTACTTTCAGACGCTACAGGAATTTTTGGGTTAGGTCAATCCGTTCGCGAGATATGGGAGTTTGAAGCCAAGAAATGGTTGAGAAGGCGAAAAATTTTTCGCAATTCTGCTGCTCCAAACGCTTAACCAGAATGGCCTAGGGAAAAAATACACATACCGCTGTAATCGGGCGAGTTTCGACTTTCAGAAGCAATAGGAATTTTTGGGATAGGTCAATCCGTTCGCGAGATATGGGAGTTTGACGCCAAGAAATGGTTGAGAGGACAACAAATTTTTCGCAATTCTGCTGCTCCAAACGCTTAACAAGAATGGCCTAGGGAAAAAATACACATACCGTTGTAATCGGGCGAGTTTCTACTTTCAGACGCTACAGGAATTTTTGGGTTAGGTCAATCCGTTCGCGAGATATGGGACTTTGAAGGCAAGAAATGGTTGAGAAGGCGAAAAATTTTTCGCAATTCTGCTGCTCCAAACGCTTAACCAGAATGGCCTAGGGTAAAAATACACATGCCGTGTTGTAATCGGGCGAGTTTCTACTTTCAGACGCAACAGGAATTTTTGAGTTAGGTCAATCCGTTCGCCAGATGTGGGATTTTGAAGCCAAGGAATGGTTGAGAAGGCAAAAAATTTTTCGCACTTCTGCTGCTCCAAACGCTTAACCAGAATGGCCTAGGGAAAAAATACACATACCGTTGTATTCGGGCGAGTTTCTACTTTCAGATGCAACGGGAATTTTTGGGTTAGGTCAATCCGTTCGCGAGATATGGGAGTTTGACGCTAAGAAATGGTTGAGAAGACAACAAATTCTTCGCAATTCTGCTGCTCCAAACGCTTAACCAGAATGGCCTAGGGAAAAAATACACATACCGTTGTAATCGGGCGAGTTTCGACTTTCAGAAGCAATAGGAATTTTTGGGTTAGGTCAATCGGTTCGCGAGATATGGGAGTTTGAAGCCAAGAAATGGTTGAGAAGGCAAAAAATTTTTCGCAATTCTGCTGCTCCAAACGCTTAACCAGAATGGCCTAGGGAAAAAATACACATACCGTTGTAATCGGGCGAGTTTCGACTTTCAGAAGCAATAGGCATTTTTGGGTTAGGTCAATCCGTTCGCGAGATATGGGAGTTTGAAGACAAGAAATGGTTGAGGAGGCAAAAAATTTTTCGCAATTCTGCTGCTCCAAACGCTTAACCAGAATGGCCTAGGGTAAAAATACACCTACCGATGTAATCGGGCGAGTTTCTACTTTCAGACGCAACAGGAATTTTTGAGTTAGGTCAATCCGTTCGCGAGATATGGGAGTTTGAAGCCAAGGAACGGTTGAGAAGGCAAAAAATTTTTCGCAATTCTGCTGCTCCAAACGCTTAACCAGAATGGCCTAGGGAAAAAATACACATACCGTTGTAATCGGACGAGTTTCTACTTTCAGATGCAACAGGAATTTTTGGGTCAGGTCAATCCGTTCGCGAGATATGGGAGTTTGAAGCTAAGAAATGGTTGAGAAGACAACAAATTTTTCGCACTTCTGCTGCTCCGAACGCTTAACCAGAATGGCCTAGGTTAAAAATACACATACCGCTGTAATCGGGCGAGTTTCTACTCTCAGATGCAACAGGAATTTTTGGGTCAGGTCAATCCGTTCGCGAGATATGGGAGTTTGAAGCTAAGAAATGGTTGAGAAGACAACAAATTTTTCGCAATTCTGCTGCTCCAAACGCTTAACCAGAATGGCCTAGGGAAAAAATACACATACCGTGGTAATCGGGCGAGTTTCTACTTTCAGACGCAACAGGAATTTTTGAGTTAGGTCAATCCGTTCGCGAGATATGGGAGTTTGAAGCAAAGAAATGGTTGAGAAGGCAAAAAATTTTTCGCAATTCTGCTGCTCCAAACGCTTAACAAGAATGGCCTAGGGAAAAAATACACATACCGTTGTAATCGGGCGAGTTTCTACTTTCAGACGCTACAGGAATTTTTGGGTTAGGTCAATCCGTTCGCGAGATATGGGAGTTTGAAGCAAAGAAATGGTTGAGAAGGCAAAAAATTTTTCGCAATTCTGCTGCTCTAAACGCTTAACAAGAATGGCCTAGGGAAAAAATACACATACCGTTGTAATCGGGCGAGTTTCTACTTTCAGACGCTACAGGAATTTTTGGTTTAGGTCAATCCGTTCGCGAGATATGGGAGTTTGAAGCCAAGAAATGGTTGAGAAGGCGACAAATTTTCGCAATTCTGCTGCTCCAAACGCTTAACCAGAATGGCCTAGGGAAAAAATACACATACCGTGGTAATCGGGCGAGTTTCTACTTTCAGATGCAATAGGAATTTTTGGGTTAGGTCAATCCGTTCGCGAGATATGGGAGTTTGAAACAAAGAAATGGTTGAGAAGGCAAAAAATTTTTCGCAATTCTGCTGCTCCAAACGCTTAACAAGAATGGCCTAGGGAAAAAATACACATACCGTCGTAATCGGGCGAGTTTCTACTTTCAGACGCTACAGGAATTTTTGGGTTAGGTCAATCCGTTCGCGAGATATGGGAGTTTGAAGCCAAGAAATGGTTGAGAAGGCGAAAAATTTTTCGCAATTCTGCTGCTCCAAACGCTTAACCAGAATGGCCTAGGGAAAAAATACACATACCGCTGTAATCGGGCGAGTTTCGACTTTCAGAAGCAATAGGAATTTTTGGGATAGGTCAATCCGTTCGCGAGATATGGGAGTTTGACGCTAAGAAATGGTTGAGAGGACAACAAATTTTTCGCAATTCTGCTGCTCCAAACGCTTAACAAGAATGGCCTAGGGAAAAAATACACATACCGTTGTAATCGGGCGAGTTTCTACTTTCAGACGCTACAGGAATTTTTGGGTTAGGTCAATCCGTTCGCGAGATATGGGAGTTTGAAGCCAAGGAACGGTTGAGAAGGCAAAAAATTTTTCGCAATTCTGCTGCTCCAAACGCTTAACCAGAATGGCCTAGGGAAAAAATACACATACCGTTGTAATCGGCCGAGTTTCTACTTTCAGATGCAACAGGAATTTTTGGGTTAGGTCAATCCGTTCGCGAGATATGGAAGTTTGAAGCTAAGAAATGGTTGAGAAGACAACAACTTTTTCGCACTTCTGCTGCTCCAAACGCTTAACCAGAATGGCCTAGGGAAAAAATACACATACCGTTGTAATCGGGCGAGTTTCGACTTTCAGAAGCAATAGGAATTTTTGGGTTAGGTCAATCGGTTCGCGAGATATGGGAGTTTGAAGCCAAGAAATGGTTGAGAAGGCAAAAAATTTTTCGCAATTCTGCTGCTCCAAACGCTTAACCAGAATGGCCTAGGGAAAAAATACACATACCGTTGTAATCGGGCGAGTTTCGACTTTCAGAAGCAATAGGAATTTTTGGGTCAGGTCAATCCGTTCGCGAGATACGGGAGTTTGACTCTAAGAAATGGTTGAGAAGGCAAAAAATTTTTCGCAATTCTGCTGCTCCAAACGCTTAACCAGAATGGCCTAGGGAAAAAATACACAAACCGATGTAATCGGGCGAGTTTCTACTTTCAGACGCAACAGGAATTTTTGAGTTAGGTCAATCCGTTCGCGAGATATGGGAGTTTGAAGCCAAGGAACGGTTGAGAAGGAAAAAATTTTTCGCAATTCTGCTGCTCCAAACGCTTAACCAGAATGGCCTAGGGAAAAAATACACATACCCTTGTAATCGGACGAGTTTCTACTTTCAGATGCAACAGGAATTTTTGGGTCAGGTCAATCCGTTCGCGAGATATGGGAGTTTGAAGCTAAGAAATGGTTGAGAAGACAACACATTTTTCGCACTTCTGCTGCTCCGAACGCTTAACCAGAATGGCCTAGGGTAAAAATACACATACCGCTGTAATCGGGCGAGTTTCTACTTTCAGAAGCAATAGGAATTTTTGGGTTAGGTCAATCCGTTCGCGAGATATGGGAGGTTGAAGCCATGAAATGGTTGAGAAGGCAAAAAATTTTTCGCAATTCTGCTGCTCCAAACGCTTAACAAGAATGGCCTAGGGAAAAAATACACATACCGTTGTAATCGGGCGAGTTTCTACTTTCAGAAGCAATTGGAATTTTTGGGTTAGGTCAATCCGTTCGCGAGATATGGGAGTTTGAAGCCAAGAAATGGTTGAGAAGGCAAAAAATTTTTCGCAATTCTGCTGCTCCAAATGCTTAACAAGAATGGCCTAGGGAAAAAATACACATACCGTTGTAATCGGGCGAGTTTCTACTTTCAGATGCAATTGGAATTTTTGAGTTAGGTCAATCCGTTCGCGAGATACGGGAGTTTGAAGCTAAGGAATGGTTGGGGAGGCAAAAAATTTTTCGCAATTCTGCTGCTCCAAACGCTTAACCAGAATGGCCTAGGGAAAAAATACACATACCGTTGTAATCGGGCGAGTTTCTACTTTCAGATGCAACAGGAATTTTTGGCTTAGGTCAATTCGTTCGCGAGATATGGGAGTTTGACGCTAAGAAATGGTTGAGGAGACAACAAATTTTTCGCAATTCTGCTGCTCCAAACGCTTAACCAGAATGGCCTAGGGAGAAAATACACATACCGTGGTAATCGGGCGAGTTTCTACTTTCAGATGCAATAGGAATTTTTGGGTCAGGTCAATCCGTTCGCGAGATATGGGAGTTTGAAGCTAAGAAATGGTTGAGAAGACAACAAATTTTTCGCAATTCTGCTGCTCCAAACGCTTAACCAGAATGGCCTAGGGTAAAAATACACCTACCGCTGTAATCGGGCGAGTTTCTACTTTCAGACGCAACAGGAATTTTTGAGTTAGGTCAATCCGTTCGCGAGATGTGGGAGTTTGAAGCCAAGGAACGGTTGAGAAGGCAAAAAATTTTTCGCAATTCTGCTGCTCCAAACGCTTAACCAGAATGGCCTAGGGAAAAAATACACATACCGTTGTAATCTGCCGAGTTTCTACTTTCAGATGCAACAGGAATTTTTGGGTTAGGTCAATCCGTTCGCGAGATATGGAAGTTTGAAGCCAAGAAATGGTTGAGAATGCAAAAAATTTTTCGCAATTCTGCTGCTCCAAACGCTTAACCAGAATGGCCTAGGGAAAAAATACACATACCGTTGTAATCGGGCGAGTTTCGACTTTCAGAAGCAATAGGAATTTTTGCGTTAGGTCAATCCGTTCGCGAGATATGGGAGTTTGAAGCCAAGAAATGGTTGAGAAGGCAAAAAATTTTTCGCACTTCTGCTGCTCCAAACGCTTAACCAGAATGGCCTAGGGTAAAAATACACATACCGCTGTAATCGGGCGAGTTTCTACTTTCAGACGCAACAGGAATTTTTGAGGTAGGTCAATCCGTTCGCGAGATACGGGAGTTTGACTCTAAGAAATGGTTGAGAAGACAACAAATTTTTCGCAATTCTGCTGCTCCAAACGCTTAACCAGAATGGCCTAGGGAAAAAATACACATACCGTGGTAATCGGGCGAGTTTCTACTTTCAGACGCAACAGGAATTTTTGAGTTAGGTCAATCCGTTCGCGAGATATGGGAGTTTGAAGCCAAGAAATGGTTCAGAAGGCAAAAAATTTTTCGCAATTCTGCTGCTCCAAACGCTTAACCAGAATGGCCTAGGGAAAAAATACACATACCGCTGTAATCGGGCGAGTTTCTACTTTCAGATGCAACAGGAATTTTTGGGTTAGGTCAATCCGTTCGCGAGATATGGGAGTTTGAAGCAAAGAAATGGTTGAGAAGGCAAAAAATTTTTCGCAATTCTGCTGCTCCAAACGCTTAACAAGAATGGCCTAGGGAAAAAATACACATACCGTCGTAATCGGGCGAGTTTCTACTTTCAGACGCTACAGGAATTTTTGGGTTAGGTCAATCCGTTCGCGAGATATGGGAGTTTGAAGCCAAGAAATGGTTGAGAAGGCGAAAAATTTTTCGCAATTCTGCTGCTCCAAACGCTTAACCAGAATGGCCTAGGGAAAAAATACACATACCGCTGTAATCGGGCGAGTTTCGACTTTCAGAAGCAATAGGAATTTTTGGGATAGGTCAATCCGTTCGCGAGATATGGGAGTTTGACGCCAAGAAATGGTTGAGAGGACAACAAATTTTTCGCAATTCTGCTGCTCCAAACGCTTAACAAGAATGGCCTAGGGAAAAAATACACATACCGTTGTAATCGGGCGAGTTTCTACTTTCAGACGCTACAGGAATTTTTGGGTTAGGTCAATCCGTTCGCGAGATATGGGACTTTGAAGGCAAGAAATGGTTGAGAAGGCGAAAAATTTTTCGCAATTCTGCTGCTCCAAACGCTTAACCAGAATGGCCTAGGGTAAAAATACACATGCCGTGTTGTAATCGGGCGAGTTTCTACTTTCAGACGCAACAGGAATTTTTGAGTTAGGTCAATCCGTTCGCCAGATGTGGGATTTTGAAGCCAAGGAATGGTTGAGAAGGCAAAAAATTTTTCGCACTTCTGCTGCTCCAAACGCTTAACCAGAATGGCCTAGGGAAAAAATACACATACCGTTGTATTCGGGCGAGTTTCTACTTTCAGATGCAACGGGAATTTTTGGGTTAGGTCAATCCGTTCGCGAGATATGGGAGTTTGACGCTAAGAAATGGTTGAGAAGACAACAAATTCTTCGCAATTCTGCTGCTCCAAACGCTTAACCAGAATGGCCTAGGGAAAAAATACACATACCGTTGTAATCGGGCGAGTTTCGACTTTCAGAAGCAATAGGAATTTTTGGGTTAGGTCAATCGGTTCGCGAGATATGGGAGTTTGAAGCCAAGAAATGGTTGAGAAGGCAAAAAATTTTTCGCAATTCTGCTGCTCCAAACGCTTAACCAGAATGGCCTAGGGAAAAAATACACATACCGTTGTAATCGGGCGAGTTTCGACTTTCAGAAGCAATAGGCATTTTTGGGTTAGGTCAATCCGTTCGCGAGATATGGGAGTTTGAAGACAAGAAATGGTTGAGAAGGCAAAAAATTTTTCGCAATTCTGCTGCTCCAAACGCTTAACCAGAATGGCCTAGGGTAAAAATACACCTACCGATGTAATCGGGCGAGTTTCTACTTTCAGACGCAACAGGAATTTTTGAGTTAGGTCAATCCGTTCGCGAGATATGGGAGTTTGAAGCCAAGGAACGGTTGAGAAGGCAAAAAATTTTTCGCAATTCTGCTGCTCCAAACGCTTAACCAGAATGGCCTAGGGAAAAAATACACATACCGTTGTAATCGGACGAGTTTCTACTTTCAGATGCAACAGGAATTTTTGGGTCAGGTCAATCCGTTCGCGAGATATGGGAGTTTGAAGCTAAGAAATGGTTGAGAAGACAACAAATTTTTCGCACTTCTGCTGCTCCGAACGCTTAACCAGAATGGCCTAGGTTAAAAATACACATACCGCTGTAATCGGGCGAGTTTCTACTTTCAGACGCAACAGGAATTTTTGAGGTAGGTCAATCCGTTCGCGAGATACGGGAGTTTGACTCTAAGAAATGGTTGAGAAGACAACAAATTTTTCGCAATTCTGCTGCTCCAAACGCTTAACCAGAATGGCCTAGGGAAAAAATACACATACCGTGGTAATCGGGCGAGTTTCTACTTTCAGACGCAACAGGAATTTTTGAGTTAGGTCAATCCGTTCGCGAGATATGGGAGTTTGAAGCCAAGAAATGGTTCAGAAGGCAAAAAATTTTTCGCAATTCTGCTGCTCCAAACGCTTAACCAGAATGGCCTAGGGAAAAAATACACATACCGCTGTAATCGGGCGAGTTTCTACTTTCAGATGCAACAGGAATTTTTGGGTTAGGTCAATCCGTTCGCGAGATATGGGAGTTTGAAGCAAAGAAATGGTTGAGAAGGCAAAAAATTTTTCGCAATTCTGCTGCTCCAAACGCTTAACAAGAATGGCCTAGGGAAAAAATACACATACCGTCGTAATCGGGCGAGTTTCTACTTTCAGACGCTACAGGAATTTTTGGGTTAGGTCAATCCGTTCGCGAGATATGGGAGTTTGAAGCCAAGAAATGGTTGAGAAGGCGAAAAATTTTTCGCAATTCTGCTGCTCCAAACGCTTAACCAGAATGGCCTAGGGAAAAAATACACATACCGCTGTAATCGGGCGAGTTTCGACTTTCAGAAGCAATAGGAATTTTTGGGATAGGTCAATCCGTTCGCGAGATATGGGAGTTTGACGCCAAGAAATGGTTGAGAGGACAACAAATTTTTCGCAATTCTGCTGCTCCAAACGCTTAACAAGAATGGCCTAGGGAAAAAATACACATACCGTTGTAATCGGGCGAGTTTCTACTTTCAGACGCTACAGGAATTTTTGGGTTAGGTCAATCCGTTCGCGAGATATGGGACTTTGAAGGCAAGAAATGGTTGAGAAGGCGAAAAATTTTTCGCAATTCTGCTGCTCCAAACGCTTAACCAGAATGGCCTAGGGTAAAAATACACATGCCGTGTTGTAATCGGGCGAGTTTCTACTTTCAGACGCAACAGGAATTTTTGAGTTAGGTCAATCCGTTCGCCAGATGTGGGATTTTGAAGCCAAGGAATGGTTGAGAAGGCAAAAAATTTTTCGCACTTCTGCTGCTCCAAACGCTTAACCAGAATGGCCTAGGGAAAAAATACACATACCGTTGTATTCGGGCGAGTTTCTACTTTCAGATGCAACGGGAATTTTTGGGTTAGGTCAATCCGTTCGCGAGATATGGGAGTTTGACGCTAAGAAATGGTTGAGAAGACAACAAATTCTTCGCAATTCTGCTGCTCCAAACGCTTAACCAGAATGGCCTAGGGAAAAAATACACATACCGTTGTAATCGGGCGAGTTTCGACTTTCAGAAGCAATAGGAATTTTTGGGTTAGGTCAATCGGTTCGCGAGATATGGGAGTTTGAAGCCAAGAAATGGTTGAGAAGGCAAAAAATTTTTCGCAATTCTGCTGCTCCAAACGCTTAACCAGAATGGCCTAGGGAAAAAATACACATACCGTTGTAATCGGGCGAGTTTCGACTTTCAGAAGCAATAGGCATTTTTGGGTTAGGTCAATCCGTTCGCGAGATATGGGAGTTTGAAGACAAGAAATGGTTGAGAAGGCAAAAAATTTTTCGCAATTCTGCTGCTCCAAACGCTTAACCAGAATGGCCTAGGGTAAAAATACACCTACCGATGTAATCGGGCGAGTTTCTACTTTCAGACGCAACAGGAATTTTTGAGTTAGGTCAATCCGTTCGCGAGATATGGGAGTTTGAAGCCAAGGAACGGTTGAGAAGGCAAAAAATTTTTCGCAATTCTGCTGCTCCAAACGCTTAACCAGAATGGCCTAGGGAAAAAATACACATACCGTTGTAATCGGACGAGTTTCTACTTTCAGATGCAACAGGAATTTTTGGGTCAGGTCAATCCGTTCGCGAGATATGGGAGTTTGAAGCTAAGAAATGGTTGAGAAGACAACAAATTTTTCGCACTTCTGCTGCTCCGAACGCTTAACCAGAATGGCCTAGGTTAAAAATACACATACCGCTGTAATCGGGCGAGTTTCTACTCTCAGATGCAACAGGAATTTTTGGGTCAGGTCAATCCGTTCGCGAGATATGGGAGTTTGAAGCTAAGAAATGGTTGAGAAGACAACAAATTTTTCGCAATTCTGCTGCTCCAAACGCTTAACCAGAATGGCCTAGGGAAAAAATACACATACCGTGGTAATCGGGCGAGTTTCTACTTTCAGACGCAACAGGAATTTTTGAGTTAGGTCAATCCGTTCGCGAGATATGGGAGTTTGAAGCAAAGAAATGGTTGAGAAGGCAAAAAATTTTTCGCAATTCTGCTGCTCCAAACGCTTAACAAGAATGGCCTAGGGAAAAAATACACATACCGTTGTAATCGGGCGAGTTTCTACTTTCAGACGCTACAGGAATTTTTGGGTTAGGTCAATCCGTTCGCGAGATATGGGAGTTTGAAGCAAAGAAATGGTTGAGAAGGCAAAAAATTTTTCGCAATTCTGCTGCTCTAAACGCTTAACAAGAATGGCCTAGGGAAAAAATACACATACCGTTGTAATCGGGCGAGTTTCTACTTTCAGACGCTACAGGAATTTTTGGTTTAGGTCAATCCGTTCGCGAGATATGGGAGTTTGAAGCCAAGAAATGGTTGAGAAGGCGACAAATTTTCGCAATTCTGCTGCTCCAAACGCTTAACCAGAATGGCCTAGGGAAAAAATACACATACCGTGGTAATCGGGCGAGTTTCTACTTTCAGATGCAATAGGAATTTTTGGGTTAGGTCAATCCGTTCGCGAGATATGGGAGTTTGAAACAAAGAAATGGTTGAGAAGGCAAAAAATTTTTCGCAATTCTGCTGCTCCAAACGCTTAACAAGAATGGCCTAGGGAAAAAATACACATACCGTCGTAATCGGGCGAGTTTCTACTTTCAGACGCT
Organism: Ptiloglossa arizonensis; assembly: GCF_051014685.1. Taxonomy (NCBI): domain Eukaryota; kingdom Metazoa; phylum Arthropoda; class Insecta; order Hymenoptera; family Colletidae; genus Ptiloglossa; species Ptiloglossa arizonensis. The sequence continues at coordinate 571,087 of NW_027478668.1, forward strand.
ACAGGAATTTTTGGGTTAGGTCAATCCGTTCGCGAGATATGGGAGTTTGAAGCCAAGAAATGGTTGAGAAGGCGAAAAATTTTTCGCAATTCTGCTGCTCCAAACGCTTAACCAGAATGGCCTAGGGAAAAAATACACATACCGCTGTAATCGGGCGAGTTTCGACTTTCAGAAGCAATAGGAATTTTTGGGATAGGTCAATCCGTTCGCGAGATATGGGAGTTTGACGCTAAGAAATGGTTGAGAGGACAACAAATTTTTCGCAATTCTGCTGCTCCAAACGCTTAACAAGAATGGCCTAGGGAAAAAATACACATACCGTTGTAATCGGGCGAGTTTCTACTTTCAGACGCTACAGGAATTTTTGGGTTAGGTCAATCCGTTCGCGAGATATGGGAGTTTGAAGCCAAGGAACGGTTGAGAAGGCAAAAAATTTTTCGCAATTCTGCTGCTCCAAACGCTTAACCAGAATGGCCTAGGGAAAAAATACACATACCGTTGTAATCGGCCGAGTTTCTACTTTCAGATGCAACAGGAATTTTTGGGTTAGGTCAATCCGTTCGCGAGATATGGAAGTTTGAAGCTAAGAAATGGTTGAGAAGACAACAACTTTTTCGCACTTCTGCTGCTCCAAACGCTTAACCAGAATGGCCTAGGGAAAAAATACACATACCGTTGTAATCGGGCGAGTTTCGACTTTCAGAAGCAATAGGAATTTTTGGGTTAGGTCAATCGGTTCGCGAGATATGGGAGTTTGAAGCCAAGAAATGGTTGAGAAGGCAAAAAATTTTTCGCAATTCTGCTGCTCCAAACGCTTAACCAGAATGGCCTAGGGAAAAAATACACATACCGTTGTAATCGGGCGAGTTTCGACTTTCAGAAGCAATAGGAATTTTTGGGTTAGGTCAATCCGTTCGCGAGATATGGGAGTTTGAAGACAAGAAATGGTTGAGAAGGCAAAAAATTTTTCGCAATTCTGCTGCTCCAAACGCTTAACCAGAATGGCCTAGGGTAAAAATACACCTACCGATGTAATCGGGCGAGTTTCTACTTTCAGACGCAACAGGAATTTTTGAGTTAGGTCAATCCGTTCGCGAGATATGGGAGTTTGAAGCCAAGGAACGGTTGAGAAGGAAAAAATTTTTCGCAATTCTGCTGCTCCAAACGCTTAACCAGAATGGCCTAGGGAAAAAATACACATACCCTTGTAATCGGACGAGTTTCTACTTTCAGATGCAACAGGAATTTTTGGGTCAGGTCAATCCGTTCGCGAGATATGGGAGTTTGAAGCTAAGAAATGGTTGAGAAGACAACACATTTTTCGCACTTCTGCTGCTCCGAACGCTTAACCAGAATGGCCTAGGGTAAAAATACACATACCGCTGTAATCGGGCGAGTTTCGACTTTCAGAAGCAATAGGAATTTTTGGGTTAGGTCAATCCGTTCGCGAGATATGGGAGGTTGAAGCCATGAAATGGTTGAGAAGGCAAAAAATTTTTCGCAATTCTGCTGCTCCAAACGCTTAACAAGAATGGCCTAGGGAAAAAATACACATACCGTTGTAATCGGGCGAGTTTCTACTTTCAGAAGCAATAGGAATTTTTGGGTTAGGTCAATCCGTTCGCGAGATATGGGAGGTTGAAGCCATGAAATGGTTGAGAAGGCAAAAAATTTTTCGCAATTCTGCTGCTCCAAACGCTTAACAAGAATGGCCTAGGGAAAAAATACACATACCGTTGTAATCGGGCGAGTTTCTACTTTCAGATGCAATTGGAATTTTTGAGTTAGGTCAATCCGTTCGCGAGATACGGGAGTTTGAAGCTAAGGAATGGTTGAGGAGGCAAAAAATTTTTCGCAATTCTGCTGCTCCAAACGCTTAACCAGAATGGCCTAGGGAAAAAATACACATACCGTTGTAATCGGGCGAGTTTCTACTTTCAGATGCAACAGGAATTTTTGGGTTAGGTCAATCCGTTCGCGAGATATGGAAGTTTGAAGCTAAGAAATGGTTGAGAAGACAACAACTTTTTCGCACTTCTGCTGCTCCAAACGCTTAACCAGAATGGCCTAGGGAAAAAATACACATACCGTTGTAATCGGGCGAGTTTCGACTTTCAGAAGCAATAGGAATTTTTGGGTTAGGTCAATCGGTTCGCGAGATATGGGAGTTTGAAGCCAAGAAATGGTTGAGAAGGCAAAAAATTTTTCGCAATTCTGCTGCTCCAAACGCTTAACCAGAATGGCCTAGGGAAAAAATACACATACCGTTGTAATCGGGCGAGTTTCGACTTTCAGAAGCAATAGGAATTTTTGGGTTAGGTCAATCCGTTCGCGAGATATGGGAGTTTGAAGACAAGAAATGGTTGAGAAGGCAAAAAATTTTTCGCAATTCTGCTGCTCCAAACGCTTAACCAGAATGGCCTAGGGTAAAAATACACCTACCGATGTAATCGGGCGAGTTTCTACTTTCAGACGCAACAGGAATTTTTGAGTTAGGTCAATCCGTTCGCGAGATATGGGAGTTTGAAGCCAAGGAACGGTTGAGAAGGAAAAAATTTTTCGCAATTCTGCTGCTCCAAACGCTTAACCAGAATGGCCTTGGGAAAAAATACACATACCCTTGTAATCGGACGAGTTTCTACTTTCAGATGCAACAGGAATTTTTGGGTCAGGTCAATCCGTTCGCGAGATATGGGAGTTTGAAGCTAAGAAATGGTTGAGAAGACAACACATTTTTCGCACTTCTGCTGCTCCGAACGCTTAACCAGAATGGCCTAGGGTAAAAATACACATACCGCTGTAATCGGGCGAGTTTCGACTTTCAGAAGCAATAGGAATTTTTGGGTTAGGTCAATCCGTTCGCGAGATATGGGAGGTTGAAGCCATGAAATGGTTGAGAAGGCAAAAAATTTTTCGCAATTCTGCTGCTCCAAACGCTTAACAAGAATGGCCTAGGGAAAAAATACACATACCGTTGTAATCGGGCGAGTTTCTACTTTCAGAAGCAATAGGAATTTTTGGGTTAGGTCAATCCGTTCGCGAGATATGGGAGGTTGAAGCCATGAAATGGTTGAGAAGGCAAAAAATTTTTCGCAATTCTGCTGCTCCAAACGCTTAACAAGAATGGCCTAGGGAAAAAATACACATACCGTTGTAATCGGGCGAGTTTCGACTTTCAGAAGCAATAGGAATTTTTGCGTTAGGTCAATCCGTTCGCGAGATATGGGAGTTTGAAGCCAAGAAATGGTTGAGAAGGCGAAAAATTTTCGCAATTCTGCTGCTCCAAACGCTTAACCAGAATGGCCTAGGGAAAAAATACACATACCGTGGTAATCGGGCGAGTTTCTACTTTCAGATGCAATAGGAATTTTTGGGTTAGGTCAATCCGTTCGCGAGATATGGGAGTTTGAAGCAAAGAAATGGTTGAGAAGGCAAAAAATTTTTCGCAATTCTGCTGCTCCAAACGCTTAACAAGAATGGCCTAGGGAAAAAATACACATACCGTCGTAATCGGGCGAGTTTCTACTTTCAGACGCTACAGGAATTTTTGGGTTAGGTCAATCCGTTCGCGAGATATGGGATTTTGAAGCCAAGGAATGGTTGAGAAGGCAAAAAATTTTTCGCACTTCTGCTGCTCCAAACGCTTAACCAGAATGGCCTAGGGAAAAAATACACATACCGTTGTATTCGGGCGAGTTTCTACTTTCAGATGCAACGGGAATTTTTGGGTTAGGTCAATCCGTTCGCGAGATATGGGAGTTTGACGCCAAGAAATGGTTGAGAGGACAACAAATTTTTCGCAATTCTGCTGCTCCAAACGCTTAACAAGAATGGCCTAGGGAAAAAATACACATACCGTTGTAATCGGGCGAGTTTCTACTTTCAGACGCTACAGGAATTTTTGGGTTAGGTCAATCCGTTCGCGAGATATGGGATTTTGAAGCCAAGGAATGGTTGAGAAGGCAAAAAATTTTTCGCACTTCTGCTGCTCCAAACGCTTAACCAGAATGGCCTAGGGAAAAAATACACATACCGTTGTATTCGGGCGAGTTTCTACTTTCAGATGCAACGGGAATTTTTGGGTTAGGTCAATCCGTTCGCGAGATATGGGAGTTTGACGCTAAGAAATGGTTGAGAAGACAACAAATTCTTCGCAATTCTGCTGCTCCAAACGCTTAACCAGAATGGCCTAGGGAAAAAATACACATACCGTTGTAATCGGGCGAGTTTCGACTTTCAGAAGCAATAGGAATTTTTGGGTTAGGTCAATCGGTTCGCGAGATATGGGAGTTTGAAGCCAAGAAATGGTTGAGAAGGCCAAACATTTTTCGCAATTCTGCTGCTCCAAACGCTTAACCAGAATGGCCTAGGGAAAAAATACACATACCGTTGTAATCGGGCGAGTTTCGACTTTCAGAAGCAATAGGCATTTTTGGGTTAGGTCAATCCGTTCGCGAGATATGGGAGTTTGAAGACAAGAAATGGTTGAGAAGACAACAAATTTTTCGCACTTCTGCTGCTCCGAACGCTTAACCAGAATGGCCTAGGTTAAAAATACACATACCGCTGTAATCGGGCGAGTTTCTACTTTCAGACGCAACAGGAATTTTTGAGTTAGGTCAATCCGTTCGCGAGATACGGGAGTTTGACGCTAAGAAATGGTTGAGAAGACAACAAATTTTTCGCAATTCTGCTGCTCCAAACGCTTAACCAGAATGGCCTAGGGAAAAAATACACATACCGTGGTAATCGGGCGAGTTTCTACTTTCAGATGCAATAGGAATTTTTGGGTTAGGTCAATCCGTTCGCGAGATATGGGAGTTTGAAGCCAAGAAATGGTTGAGAAGGCAAAAAATTTTTCGCACTTCTGCTGCTCTAAACGCTTAACCAGAATGGCCTAGGGTAAAAATACACATACCGCTGTAATCGGGCGAGTTTCTACTTTCAGACGCAACAGGAATTTTTGAGGTAGGTCAATCCGTTCGCGAGATACGGGAGTTTGACGCTAAGAAATGGTTGAGAAGACAACAAATTTTTCGCAATTCTGCTGCTCCAAACGCTTAACCAGAATGGCCTAGGGAAAAAATACACATACCGTGGTAATCGGGCGAGTTTCTACTTTCAGACGCAACAGGAATTTTTGAGTTAGGTCAATCCGTTCGCGAGATATGGGAGTTTGAAGCCAAGAAATGGTTCAGAAGGCAAAAAATTTTTCGCAATTCTGCTGCTCCAAACGCTTAACCAGAATGGCCTAGGGAAAAAATACACATACCGCTGTAATCGGGCGAGTTTCTACTTTCAGATGCAACAGGAATTTTTGGGTTAGGTCAATCCGTTCGCGAGATATGGGAGTTTGAAGCAAAGAAATGGTTGAGAAGGCAAAAAATTTTTCGCAATTCTGCTGCTCCAAACGCTTAACAAGAATGGCCTAGGGAAAAAATACACATACCGTTGTAATCGGGCGAGTTTCTACTTTCAGACGCTACAGGAATTTTTGGGTTAGGTCAATCCGTTCGCGAGATATGGGAGTTTGAAGCAAAGAAATGGTTGAGAAGGCAAAAAATTTTTCGCAATTCTGCTGCTCTAAACGCTTAACAAGAATGGCCTAGGGAAAAAATACACATACCGTTGTAATCGGGCGAGTTTCTACTTTCAGACGCTACAGGAATTTTTGGTTTAGGTCAATCCGTTCGCGAGATATGGGAGTTTGAAGCCAAGAAATGGTTGAGAAGGCGACAAATTTTCGCAATTCTGCTGCTCCAAACGCTTAACCAGAATGGCCTAGGGAAAAAATACACATACCGTGGTAATCGGGCGAGTTTCTACTTTCAGATGCAATAGGAATTTTTGGGTTAGGTCAATCCGTTCGCGAGATATGGGAGTTTGAAACAAAGAAATGGTTGAGAAGGCAAAAAATTTTTCGCAATTCTGCTGCTCCAAACGCTTAACAAGAATGGCCTAGGGAAAAAATACACATACCGTCGTAATCGGGCGAGTTTCTACTTTCAGACGCTACAGGAATTTTTGGGTTAGGTCAATCCGTTCGCGAGATATGGGAGTTTGAAGCCAAGAAATGGTTGAGAAGGCGAAAAATTTTTCGCAATTCTGCTGCTCCAAACGCTTAACCAGAATGGCCTAGGGAAAAAATACACATACCGCTGTAATCGGGCGAGTTTCGACTTTCAGAAGCAATAGGAATTTTTGGGATAGGTCAATCCGTTCGCGAGATATGGGAGTTTGACGCTAAGAAATGGTTGAGAGGACAACAAATTTTTCGCAATTCTGCTGCTCCAAACGCTTAACAAGAATGGCCTAGGGAAAAAATACACATACCGTTGTAATCGGGCGAGTTTCTACTTTCAGACGCTACAGGAATTTTTGGGCTAGGTCAATCCGTACGCGAGATATGGGACTTTGAAGGCAAGAAATGGTTGAGAAGGCGAAAAATTTTTCGCAATTCTGCTGCTCCAAACGCTTAACCAGAATGGCCTAGGGTAAAAATACACATGCCGTGTTGTAATCGGGCGAGTTTCGACTTTCAGAAGCAATAGGAATTTTTGGGATAGGTCAATCCGTTCGCGAGATATGGGAGTTTGACGCTAAGAAATGGTTGAGAGGACAACAAATTTTTCGCAATTCTGCTGCTCCAAACGCTTAACAAGAATGGCCTAGGGAAAAAATACACATACCGCTGTAATCGGGCGAGTTTCGACTTTCAGAAGCAATAGGAATTTTTGGGATAGGTCAATCCGTTCGCGAGATATGGGAGTTTGACGCTAAGAAATGGTTGAGAGGACAACAAATTTTTCGCACTTCTGCTGCTCCAAACGCTTAACCAGAATGGCCTAGGGAAAAAATACACATACCGTTGTATTCGGGCGAGTTTCTACTTTCAGATGCAACGGGAATTTTTGGGTTAGGTCAATCCGTTCGCGAGATATGGGAGTTTGACGCTAAGAAATGGTTGAGAAGACAACAAATTCTTCGCAATTCTGCTGCTCCAAACGCTTAACCAGAATGGCCTAGGGAAAAAATACACATACCGTTGTAATCGGGCGAGTTTCGACTTTCAGAAGCAATAGGAATTTTTGGGTTAGGTCAATCGGTTCGCGAGATATGGGAGTTTGAAGCCAAGAAATGGTTGAGAAGGCAAAAAATTTTTCGCAATTCTGCTGCTCCAAACGCTTAACCAGAATGGCCTAGGGAAAAAATACACATACCGTTGTAATCGGGCGAGTTTCGACTTTCAGAAGCAATAGGCATTTTTGGGTTAGGTCAATCCGTTCGCGAGATATGGGAGTTTGAAGACAAGAAATGGTTGAGAAGACAACAAATTTTTCGCACTTCTGCTGCTCCGAACGCTTAACCAGAATGGCCTAGGTTAAAAATACACATACCGCTGTAATCGGGCGAGTTTCTACTTTCAGACGCAACAGGAATTTTTGAGTTAGGTCAATCCGTTCGCGAGATACGGGAGTTTGACGCTAAGAAATGGTTGAGAAGACAACAAATTTTTCGCAATTCTGCTGCTCCAAACGCTTAACCAGAATGGCCTAGGGAAAAAATACACATACCGTGGTAATCGGGCGAGTTTCTACTTTCAGATGCAATAGGAATTTTTGGGTTAGGTCAATCCGTTCGCGAGATATGGGAGTTTGAAGCCAAGAAATGGTTGAGAAGGCAAAAAATTTTTCGCACTTCTGCTGCTCTAAACGCTTAACCAGAATGGCCTAGGGTAAAAATACACATACCGCTGTAATCGGGCGAGTTTCTACTTTCAGACGCAACAGGAATTTTTGAGGTAGGTCAATCCGTTCGCGAGATACGGGAGTTTGACGCTAAGAAATGGTTGAGAAGACAACAAATTTTTCGCAATTCTGCTGCTCCAAACGCTTAACCAGAATGGCCTAGGGAAAAAATACACATACCGTGGTAATCGGGCGAGTTTCTACTTTCAGACGCAACAGGAATTTTTGAGTTAGGTCAATCCGTTCGCGAGATATGGGAGTTTGAAGCCAAGAAATGGTTCAGAAGGCAAAAAATTTTTCGCAATTCTGCTGCTCCAAACGCTTAACCAGAATGGCCTAGGGAAAAAATACACATACCGCTGTAATCGGGCGAGTTTCTACTTTCAGATGCAACAGGAATTTTTGGGTTAGGTCAATCCGTTCGCGAGATATGGGAGTTTGAAGCAAAGAAATGGTTGAGAAGGCAAAAAATTTTTCGCAATTCTGCTGCTCCAAACGCTTAACAAGAATGGCCTAGGGAAAAAATACACATACCGTTGTAATCGGGCGAGTTTCTACTTTCAGACGCTACAGGAATTTTTGGGTTAGGTCAATCCGTTCGCGAGATATGGGAGTTTGAAGCAAAGAAATGGTTGAGAAGGCAAAAAATTTTTCGCAATTCTGCTGCTCTAAACGCTTAACAAGAATGGCCTAGGGAAAAAATACACATACCGTTGTAATCGGGCGAGTTTCTACTTTCAGACGCTACAGGAATTTTTGGTTTAGGTCAATCCGTTCGCGAGATATGGGAGTTTGAAGCCAAGAAATGGTTGAGAAGGCGACAAATTTTCGCAATTCTGCTGCTCCAAACGCTTAACCAGAATGGCCTAGGGAAAAAATACACATACCGTGGTAATCGGGCGAGTTTCTACTTTCAGATGCAATAGGAATTTTTGGGTTAGGTCAATCCGTTCGCGAGATATGGGAGTTTGAAACAAAGAAATGGTTGAGAAGGCAAAAAATTTTTCGCAATTCTGCTGCTCCAAACGCTTAACAAGAATGGCCTAGGGAAAAAATACACATACCGTCGTAATCGGGCGAGTTTCTACTTTCAGACGCTACAGGAATTTTTGGGTTAGGTCAATCCGTTCGCGAGATATGGGAGTTTGAAGCCAAGAAATGGTTGAGAAGGCGAAAAATTTTTCGCAATTCTGCTGCTCCAAACGCTTAACCAGAATGGCCTAGGGAAAAAATACACATACCGCTGTAATCGGGCGAGTTTCGACTTTCAGAAGCAATAGGAATTTTTGGGATAGGTCAATCCGTTCGCGAGATATGGGAGTTTGACGCTAAGAAATGGTTGAGAGGACAACAAATTTTTCGCAATTCTGCTGCTCCAAACGCTTAACAAGAATGGCCTAGGGAAAAAATACACATACCGTTGTAATCGGGCGAGTTTCTACTTTCAGACGCTACAGGAATTTTTGGGCTAGGTCAATCCGTACGCGAGATATGGGACTTTGAAGGCAAGAAATGGTTGAGAAGGCGAAAAATTTTTCGCAATTCTGCTGCTCCAAACGCTTAACCAGAATGGCCTAGGGTAAAAATACACATGCCGTGTTGTAATCGGGCGAGTTTCTACTTTCAGACGCAACAGGAATTTTTGAGTTAGGTCAATCCGTTCGCCAGATGTGGGATTTTGAAGCCAAGGAATGGTTGAGAAGGCAAAAAATTTTTCGCACTTCTGCTGCTCCAAACGCTTAACCAGAATGGCCTAGGGAAAAAATACACATACCGTTGTATTCGGGCGAGTTTCTACTTTCAGATGCAACGGGAATTTTTGGGTTAGGTCAATCCGTTCGCGAGATATGGGAGTTTGACGCTAAGAAATGGTTGAGAAGACAACAAATTCTTCGCAATTCTGCTGCTCCAAACGCTTAACCAGAATGGCCTAGGGAAAAAATACACATACCGTTGTAATCGGGCGAGTTTCGACTTTCAGAAGCAATAGGAATTTTTGGGTTAGGTCAATCGGTTCGCGAGATATGGGAGTTTGAAGCCAAGAAATGGTTGAGAAGGCAAAAAATTTTTCGCAATTCTGCTGCTCCAAACGCTTAACCAGAATGGCCTAGGGAAAAAATACACATACCGTTGTAATCGGACGAGTTTCTACTTTCAGATGCAACAGGAATTTTTGGGTCAGGTCAATCCGTTCGCGAGATATGGGAGTTTGAAGCTAAGAAATGGTTGAGAGGACAACAAATTTTTCGCACTTCTGCTGCTCCGAACGCTTAACCAGAATGGCCTAGGGTAAAAATACACATACCGCTGTAATCGGGCGAGTTTCTACTTTCAGACGCAACAGGAATTTTTGAGTTAGGTCAATCCGTTCGCGAGATACGGGAGTTTGACCCTAAGAAATGGTTGAGAAGACAACAAATTTTTCGCAATTCTGCTGCTCCAAACGCTTAAGCAGAATGGCCTAGGGAAAAAATACACATACCGTGGTAATCGGGCGAGTTTCTACTTTCAGATGCAATAGGAATTTTTGGGTTAGGTCAATCCGTTCGCGAGATATGGGAGTTTGAAGCCAAGAAATGGTTGAGAAGGCAAAAAATTTTTCGCAATTCTGCTGCATCAAACGCTTAACCAGAATGGCCTAGGGAAAAAATACACATACCTCTGTAATCGAGCGAGTTTCGACTTTCAGATGCAACAGGAATTTTTGGTTTAGGTCAATCCGTTCGCGAGATATGGGAGTTTGAAGCTAAGAAATGGTTGAGAAGACAACAAATTTTTCGCACTTCTGCTGCTCCAAACGCTTAACCAGAATGGCCTAGGGAAAAAATACACATACCGTTGTAATCGGGCGAGTTTCGACTTTCAGAAGCAATAGGAATTTTTGGGTTAGGTCAATCCGTTCGCGAGATATGGGAGGTTGAAGCCATGAAATGGTTGAGAAGGCAAAAAATTTTTCGCAATTCTGCTGCTCCAAACGCTTAACAAGAATGGCCTAGGGAAAAAAAACACATACCGTTGGAATCGGGCGAGCTTCTACTTTCAGAAGCAATAGGAATTTTTGGGTTAGGTCAATCCGTTCGCGAGATATGGGAGGTTGAAGCCATGAAATGGTTGAGAAGGCAAAAAATTTTTCGCAATTCTGCTGCTCCAAACGCTTAACAAGAATGGCCTAGGGAAAAAATACACATACCGTTGTAATCGGGCGAGTTTCTACTTTCAGAAGCAATTGGAATTTTTGGGTTAGGTCAACCCGTTCGCGAGATATGGGAGTTTGAAGCCAAGAAATGGTTGAGAAGGCAAAAAATTTTTCGCAATTCTGCTGCTCCAAACGCTTAACAAGAATGGCCTAGGGAAAAAATACACATACCGTTGTAATCGGGCGAGTTTCTACTTTCAGATGCAACAGGAATTTTTGGCTTAGGTCAATCCGTTCGCGAGATATGGGAGTTTGACGCTAAGAAATGGTTGAGGAGACAACAAATTTTTCGCAATTCTGCTGCTCCAAACGCTTAACCAGAATGGCCTAGGGAGAAAATACACATACCGTGGTAACCGGGCGAGTTTCTACTTTCAGATGCAATAGGAATTTTTGGGTCAGGTCAATCCGTTCGCGAGATATGGGAGTTTGAAGCTAAGAAATGGTTGAGAAGACAACAAATTTTTCGCACTTCTGCTGCTCCAAACGCTTAACCAGAATGGCCTAGGGAAAAAATACACATACCGTTGTAATCGGGCGAGTTTCGACTTTCAGAAGCAATAGGAATTTTTGGGTTAGGTCAATCCGTTCGCGAGATATGGGAGGTTGAAGCCATGAAATGGTTGAGAAGGCAAAAAATTTTTCGCAATTCTGCTGCTCCAAACGCTTAACAAGAATGGCCTAGGGAAAAAAAACACATACCGTTGGAATCGGGCGAGCTTCTACTTTCAGAAGCAATAGGAATTTTTGGGTTAGGTCAATCCGTTCGCGAGATATGGGAGGTTGAAGCCATGAAATGGTTGAGAAGGCAAAAAATTTTTCGCAATTCTGCTGCTCCAAACGCTTAACAAGAATGGCCTAGGGAAAAAATACACATACCGTTGTAATCGGGCGAGTTTCTACTTTCAGAAGCAATTGGAATTTTTGGGTTAGGTCAATCCGTTCGCGAGATATGGGAGTTTGAAGCCAAGAAATGGTTGAGAAGGCAAAAAATTTTTCGCAATTCTGCTGCTCCAAACGCTTAACAAGAATGGCCTAGGGAAAAAATACACATACCGTTGTAATCGGGCGAGTTTCTACTTTCAGATGCAACAGGAATTTTTGGCTTAGGTCAATCCGTTCGCGAGATATGGGAGTTTGACGCTAAGAAATGGTTGAGGAGACAACAAATTTTTCGCAATTCTGCTGCTCCAAACGCTTAACCAGAATGGCCTAGGGAGAAAATACACATACCGTGGTAACCGGGCGAGTTTCTACTTTCAGATGCAATAGGAATTTTTGGGTCAGGTCAATCCGTTCGCGAGGTATGGGAGTTTGAAGCTAAGAAATGGTTGAGAAGACAACAAATTTTTCGCAATTCTGCTGCTCCAAACGCTTAACCAGAATGGCCTAGGGTAAAAATACACCTACCGCTGTAATCGGGCGAGTTTCTACTTTCAGACGCAACAGGAATTTTTGAGTTAGGTCAATCCGTTCGCGAGATATGGGAGTTTGAAGCCAAGGAATGGTTGAGAAGGCAAAAAATTTTTCGCAATTCTGCTGCTCCGAACGCTTAACCAGAATGGCCTAGGGAAAAAATACACATACCGTTGTAATCGGGCGAGTTTCTACTTTCAGATGCAACGGGAATTTTTGGGTTAGGTCAATCCGTTCGCGAGATACGGGAGTTTGACGCTAAGAAATGGTTGAGAAGACAACAAATTTTTCGCAATTCTGCTGCTCCAAACGCTTAACCAGCATGGCCTAGGGAAAAAATACACATACCGTGGTAATCGGGCGAGTTTCTACTTTCAGATGGAATAGGAATTTTTGGGTTAGGTCAATCCGTTCGCGAGATATGGGAGTTTGAAGCCAAGAAATGGTTGAGAAGGCAAAAAATTTTTCGCAATTCTGCTGCATCAAACGCTTAACCAGAATGGCCTAGGGAAAAAATACACATACCTCTGTAATCGAGCGAGTTTCGACTTTCAGATGCAACAGGAATTTTTGGTTTAGGTCAATCCGTTCGCGAGATATGGGAGTTTGAAGCTAAGAAATGGTTGAGAAGACAACAAATTTTTCGCACTTCTGCTGCTCCAAACGCTTAACCAGAATGGCCTAGGGAAAAAATACACATACCGTTGTAATCGGGCGAGTTTCGACTTTCAGAAGCAATAGGAATTTTTGGGTTAGGTCAATCCGTTCGCGAGATATGGGAGGTTGAAACCATGAAATGGTTGAGAAGGCAAAAAATTTTTCGCAATTCTGCTACTCCAAACGCTTAACAAGAATGGCCTAGGGAAAAAATACACATACCGTTGGAATCGGGCGAATTTCTACTTTCAGAAGCAATAGGAATTTTTGGGTTAGGTCAATCCGTTCGCGAGATATGGGAGGTTGAATCCATGAAATGGTTGAGAAGGCAAAAAATTTTTCGCAATTCTGCTGCTCCAAACGCTTAACAAGAATGGCCTAGGGAAAAAATACACATACCGTTGTAATCGGGCGAGTTTCTACTTTCAGATGCAACAGGAATTTTTGGCTTAGGTCAATCCGTTCGCGAGATATGGGAGTTTGACGCTAAGAAATGGTTGAGGAGACAACAAATTTTTCGCAATTCTGCTGCTCCAAACGCTTAACCAGAATGGCCTAGGGAGAAAATACACATACCGTGGTAACCGGGCGAGTTTCTACTTTCAGATGCAATAGGAATTTTTGGGTCAGGTCAATCCGTTCGCGAGATATGGGAGTTTGAAGCTAAGAAATGGTTGAGAAGACAACAAATTTTTCGCAATTCTGCTACTCCAAACGCTTAACCAGAATGGCCTAGGGTAAAAATACACCTACCGCTGTAATCGGCCGAGTTTCTACTTTCAGATGCAACAGGAATTTTTGGTTTAGGTCAATCTGTTCGCGAGATATGGAAGTTTGAAGCTAAGAAATGGTTGAGAAGACAACAACTTTTTCGCACTTCTGCTGCTCCAAACGCTTAACCAGAATGGCCTAGGGAAAAAATACACATACCGTTGTAATCGGGCGAGTTTCGACTTTCAGAAGCAATAGGAATTTTTGGGTTAGGTCAATCCGTTCGCGAGATATGGGAGTTTGAAGCCAAGAAATGGTTGAGAAGGCAAAAAATATTTCGCAATTCTGCTGCTCCAAACGCTTAACCAGAATGGCCTAGGGTAAAAATACACCTACCGATGTAATCGGGCGAGTTTCTACTTTCAGACGCAACAGGAATTTTTGAGTTAGGTCAATCCGTTCGCGAGATATGGGAGTTTGAAGCCAAGGAACGGTTGAGAAGGCAAAAAATTTTTCGCAATTCTGCTGCTCCAAACGCTTAACCAGAATGGCCTAGGGAAAAAATACACATACCGTTGTAATCGGACGAGTTTCTACTTTCAGGTGCAACAGGAATTTTTGGGTCAGGTCAATCCGTTCGCGAGATATGGGAGTTTGAAGCTAAGAAATGGTTGAGAAGACAACAAATTTTTCGCACTTCTGCTGCCCCAAACGCTTAACCAGAATGGCCTAGGGTAAAAATACACATACCGCTGTAATCGGGCGAGTTTCTACTTTCAGACGCAACAGGAATTTTTGAGGTAGGTCAATCCGTTTGCGAGATACGGGAGTTTGACGCTAAGAAATGGTTGAGAAGACAACAAATTTTTCGCAATTCTGCTGCTCCAAACGCTTAACCAGAATGGCCTAGGAAAAAAATACACATACCGTGGTAATCGGGCGAGTTTCTACTTTCAGACGCAACAGGAATTTTTGAGTTAGGTCAATCCGTTCGCGAGATATGGGTGTTTGAAGCCAAGAAATGGTTCAGAAGGCAAAAAATGTTTCGCAATTCTGCTGCTCCAAACGCTTAACCAGAATGGCCTAGGGAAAAAATGCACATACCGTTGTAATCGGGCGAGTTTCTACTTTCAGATGCAACAGGAATTTTTGGGTTAGGTCAATCCGTTCGCGAGATATGGGAGTTTGAAGCTAAGAAATGGTTGAGAGGACAACAAATTTTTCGCAATTCTGCTGCTCCAAACGCTTAACAAGAATGGCCTAGGGAAAAAATACACATACCGTTGTAATCGGGCGAGTTTCTACTTTCAGACGCTACAGGAATTTTTGGGTTAGGTCAATCCGTTCGCGAGATATGGGACTTTGAAGGCAAGAAATGGTTGAGAAGGCGAAAAATTTTTCGCAATTCTGCTGCTCCAAACGCTTAACCAGAATGGCCTAGGGTAAAAATACACATGCCGTGTTGTAATCGGGCGAGTTTCTACTTTCAGACGCAACAGGAATTTTTGAGTTAGGTCAATCCGTTCGCCAGATGTGGGATTTTGAAGCCAAGGAATGGTTGAGAAGGCAAAAAATTTTTCGCACTTCTGCTGCTCCAAACGCTTAACCAGAATGGCCTAGGGAAAAAATACACATACCGTTGTATTCGGGCGAGTTTCTACTTTCAGATGCAACGGGAATTTTTGGGTTAGGTCAATCCGTTCGCGAGATATGGGAGTTTGACGCTAAGAAATGGTTGAGAAGACAACAAATTCTTCGCAATTCTGCTGCTCCAAACGCTTAACCAGAATGGCCTAGGGAAAAAATACACATACCGTGGTAATCGGGCGAGCTTCTACTTTCAGATGCAATAGGAATTTTTGGGTTAGGTCAATCCGTTCGCGAGATATGGGAGTTTGAAGCCAAGAAATGGTTGAGAAGGCAAAAAATTTTTCGCAATTCTGCTGCTCCAAACGCTTAACCATAATGGCCTAGGGTAAAAATACACATACCGCTGTAATCGGGCGAGTTTCGACTTTCAGAAGCAATAGGAATTTTTGGGTTAGTTCAATCCGTTCGCCAGATATGGGATTTTGACGCTAAGAAATGGTTGAGAGGACAACAAATTTTTCGCAATTCTGCTGCTCCAAACGCTTAACAAGAATGGCCTAGGGAAAAAATACACATACCGTTGTAATCGGGCGAGTTTCTACTTTCAGACGCTACAGGAATTTTTGGGTTAGGTCAATCCGTTCGCGAGATATGGGAGTTTGAAGCCAAGAAATGGTTGAGAAGGCGAAAAATTTTTCGCAATTCTGCTTCTCCAAACGCTTAACCAGAATGGCCTAGGGCAAAAATACACATAGCGCTGTAATCGGGCGAGTTTCTACTTTCAGACGCAACAGGAATTCTTGAGTTAGGTCAATCCGTTCGCGAGATATAGGAGTTTGAAGCCAAGGAATGGTTGAGAAGGCAAAAAATTTTTCGCAATTCTGCTGCTCCAAACGCTTAACCAGAATGGCCTAGGGAAAAAATACACATACCGTTGTAATCGGGCGAGTTTCTACTTTCAGATGCAACGGGAATTTTTGGGTTAGGTCAATCCGTTCGCGAGATATGGGAGTTTGACGCTAAGAAATGGTTGAGAAGGCAACAAATTCTTCGCAATTCTGCTGCTCCAAACGCTTAACCAGAATGGCCTAGGGAAAAAATACACACACCGCGGTAATCGGGCGAGTTTCTACTTTCAGATGCAATAGGAATTTTTGGGTTAGGTCAGTCCGTTCGCGAGATATGGGAGTTTGAAGCCAAGAAATGGTTGAGAAGGCGAAAAATTTTTCGCAATTCTGCTGCTCCAAACGCTTAACCAGAATGGCCTAGGGTAAAAATACACATACCGCTGTAATCGGGCGAGTTTCTACTTTCAGACGCAACAGGAATTTTTGAGTCAGGTCAATCCGTTCGCGAGATATGGGAGTTTGAAGCCAAGGAATGGTTGAGAAGGCAAAAAATTTTTCGCAATTCTGCTGCTCCAAACGCTTAACCAGAATGGCCTAGGGAAAAAATACACATACCGTTGTAATCGGGCGAGTTTCTACTTTCAGATGCAACGGGAATTTTTGGGTTAGGTCAATCCGTTCGCGAGATATGGGAGTTTGAAGCCAAGAAATGGTTGAGAAGGCAAAAAATTTTTCGCAATTCTGCTGCTCCAAACGCTTAACCAGAATGGCCTAGGGTAAAAATACACATACCGCTGTAATCGGGCGAGTTTCGACTTTCAGAAGCAATAGGAATTTTTGGGTTAGGTCAATCCGTTCGCGAGATATGGGAGTTTGAAGCCAAGAAATGGTTGAGAAGGCAAAAAATTTTTCGCAATTCTGCTGCTCCAAACGCTTAACAAGAATGGCCTAGGGAAAAAATACACATACCGTTGTAATCGGGCGAGTTTCTACCTTCATATGCAACGGGAATTTTTGGGTTAGGTCAATCCGTTCGCGAGATGTGGGAGTTTGAAGCCAAGAAATGGTTGAGAAGGCAAAAAATTTTTCGCAATTCTGCTGCTCCAAACGCTTAACAAGAATGGCCTAGCGAAAAAATACACATACCGTTGTAATCGGGCGAGTTTCTACTTTCAGACGCTACAGGAATTTTTGGGTTAGGTCAATCCGTTCGCGAGATATGGGAGTTTGAAGCCAAGGAATGGTTGAGAAGGCAAAAAATTTTTCGCAATTCTGCTGCTCCAAACGCTTAACCAGAATGGCCTAGGGAAAAAATACACATACCGTTGTAATCGGGCGAGTTTCTACTTTCAGATGCAACGGGAATTTTTGGCTTAGGTCAATCCGTTCGCGAGATATGAGAGTTTGACGCTAAGAAATGGTTGAGAAGACAACAAATTTTTCGCAATTCAGCTGCTCCAAACGCTTAACCAGAATGGCCTAGGGAAAAAATACACATACCGTGGTAATCGGGCGAGTTTCTACTTTCAGATGCAATAGGAATTTTTGGGTTAGGTCAATCCGTTCGCGAGATATGGGAGTTTGAAGCCAAGAAATGGTTGAGAAGGCGAAAAATTTTTCGCAATTCTGCTTCTCCAAACGCTTAACCAGAATGGCCTAGGGCAAAAATACACATAGCGCTGTAATCGGGCGAGTTTCTACTTTCAGACGCAACAGGAATTCTTGAGTTAGGTCAATCCGTTCGCGAGATATGGGAGTTTGAAGCCAAGGAATGGTTGAGAAGGCAAAAAATTTTTCGCAATTCTGCTGCTCCAAACGCTTAACCAGAATGGCCTAGGGAAAAAATACACATACCGTTGTAATCGGGCGAGTTTCTACTTTCAGATGCAACGGGAATTTTTGGGTTAGGTCAATCCGTTCGCGAGATATGGGAGTTTGACGCTAAGAAATGGTTGAGAAGACAACAAATTCTTCGCAATTCTGCTGCTCCAAACGCTTAATCAGAATGGCCTAGGGAAAAAATACACACACCGCGGTAATCGGGCGAGTTTCTACTTTCAGATGCAATAGGAATTTTTGGGTTAGGTCAGTCCGTTCGCGAGATATGGGAGTTTGAAGCCAAGAAATGGTTGAGAAGGCGAAAAATTTTTCGCAATTCTGCTGCTCCAAACGCTTAACCAGAATGGCCTAGGGTAAAAATACACATACCGCTGTAATCGGGCGAGTTTCTACTTTCAGACGCAACAGGAATTTTTGAGACAGGTCAATCCGTTCGCGAGATATGGGAGTTTGAAGCCAAGGAATGGTTGAGAAGGCAAAAAATTTTTCGCAATTCTGCTGCTCCAAACGCTTAACAAGAATGGCCTAGGGAAAAAATACACATACCGTTGTAATCGGGCGAGTTTCTACCTTCATATGCAACGGGAATTTTTGGGTTAGGTCAATCCGTTCGCGAGATGTGGGAGTTTGAAGCCAAGAAATGGTTGAGAAGGCAAAAAATTTTTCGCAATTCTGCTGCTCCAAACGCTTAACAAGAATGGCCTAGCGAAAAAATACACATACCGTTGTAATCGGGCGAGTTTCTACTTTCAGACGCTACAGGAATTTTTGGGTTAGGTCAATCCGTTCGCGAGATATGGGAGTTTGAAGCCAAGAAATGGTTCAGAAGGAGAAAAATTTTTCGCAATTCTGCTGCTCCAAACGCTTAACCAGAATGGCCTAGGGTAAAAATACACATACCGCTGTAATCGGGCGAGTTTCTACTTTCAGACGCAACAGGAATTTTTGAGTTAGGTCAATCCGTTCGCGAGATATGGGAGTTTGAAGCCAAGGAATGGTTGAGAAGGCAAAAAATTTTTCGCAATTCTGCTGCTCCAAACGCTTAACCAGCATGGCCTAGGGAAAAAATACACATACCGTGGTAACCGGGCGAGTTTCTACTTTCAGATGCAATAGGAATTTTTGGGTCAGGTCAATCCGTTCGCGAGATATGGGAGTTTGAAGCTAAGAAATGGTTGAGAAGACAACAAATTTTTCGCAATTCTGCTGCTCCAAACGCTTAACCAGAATGGCCTAGGGTAAAAATACACCTATCGCTGTAATCGGGCGAGTTTCTACTTTCAGACGCAACAGGAATTTTTGAGTTAGGTCAATCCGTTCGCGAGATATGGGAGTTTGAAGCCAAGGAATGGTTGAGAAGGCAAAAAATTTTTCGCAATTCTGCTGCTCCGAACGCTTAACCAGAATGGCCTAGGGAAAAAATACACATACCGTTGTAATCGGGCGAGTTTCTACTTTCAGATGCAACGGGAATTTTTGGGTTAGGTCAATCCGTTCGCGAGATACGGGAGTTTGACGCTAAGAAATGGTTGAGAAGACAACAAATTTTTCGCAATTCTGCTGCTCCAAACGCTTAACCAGCATGGCCTAGGGAAAAAATACACATACCGTGGTAATCGGGCGAGTTTCTACTTTCAGATGCAATAGGAATTTTTGGGTTAGGTCAATCCGTTCGCGAGATATGGGAGTTTGAAGCCAAGAAATGGTTGAGAAGGCAAAAAATTTTTCGCAATTCTGCTGCATCAAACGCTTAACCAGAATGGCCTAGGGAAAAAATACACATACCTCTGTA
Organism: Ptiloglossa arizonensis; assembly: GCF_051014685.1. Classification (NCBI taxonomy): domain Eukaryota; kingdom Metazoa; phylum Arthropoda; class Insecta; order Hymenoptera; family Colletidae; genus Ptiloglossa; species Ptiloglossa arizonensis. The sequence continues at coordinate 590,884 of NW_027478668.1, forward strand.
ATCGAGCGAGTTTCGACTTTCAGATGCAACAGGAATTTTTGGTTTAGGTCAATCCGTTCGCGAGATATGGGAGTTTGAAGCTAAGAAATGGTTGAGAAGACAACAAATTTTTCGCACTTCTGCTGCTCCAAACGCTTAACCAGAATGGCCTAGGGAAAAAATACACATACCGTTGTAATCGGGCGAGTTTCGACTTTCAGAAGCAATAGGAATTTTTGGGTTAGGTCAATCCGTTCGCGAGATATGGGAGGTTGAAACCATGAAATGGTTGAGAAGGCAAAAAATTTTTCGCAATTCTGCTACTCCAAACGCTTAACAAGAATGGCCTAGGGAAAAAATACACATACCGTTGGAATCGGGCGAATTTCTACTTTCAGAAGCAATAGGAATTTTTGGGTTAGGTCAATCCGTTCGCGAGATATGGGAGGTTGAAGCCATGAAATGGTTGAGAAGGCAAAAAATTTTTCGCAATTCTGCTGCTCCAAACGCTTAACAAGAATGGCCTAGGGAAAAAATACACATACCGTTGTAATCGGGCGAGTTTCTACTTTCAGATGCAACAGGAATTTTTGGCTTAGGTCAATCCGTTCGCGAGATATGGGAGTTTGACGCTAAGAAATGGTTGAGGAGACAACAAATTTTTCGCAATTCTGCTGCTCCAAACGCTTAACCAGAATGGCCTAGGGAGAAAATACACATACCGTGGTAACCGGGCGAGTTTCTACTTTCAGATGCAATAGGAATTTTTGGGTCAGGTCAATCCGTTCGCGAGATATGGGAGTTTGAAGCTAAGAAATGGTTGAGAAGACAACAAATTTTTCGCAATTCTGCTGCTCCAAACGCTTAACCAGAATGGCCTAGGGTAAAAATACACCTACCGCTGTAATCGGCCGAGTTTCTACTTTCAGATGCAACAGGAATTTTTGGTTTAGGTCAATCTGTTCGCGAGATATGGAAGTTTGAAGCTAAGAAATGGTTGAGAAGACAACAACTTTTTCGCACTTCTGCTGCTCCAAACGCTTAACCAGAATGGCCTAGGGAAAAAATACACATACCGTTGTAATCGGGCGAGTTTCGACTTTCAGAAGCAATAGGAATTTTTGGGTTAGGTCAATCCGTTCGCGAGATATGGGAGTTTGAAGCCAAGAAATGGTTGAGAAGGCAAAAAATTTTTCGCAATTCTGCTGCTCCAAACGCTTAACCAGAATGGCCTAGGGTAAAAATACACCTACCGATGTAATCGGGCGAGTTTCTACTTTCAGACGCAACAGGAATTTTTGAGTTAGGTCAATCCGTTCGCGAGATATGGGAGTTTGAAGCCAAGGAACGGTTGAGAAGGCAAAAAATTTTTCGCAATTCTGCTGCTCCAAACGCTTAACCAGAATGGCCTAGGGAAAAAATACACATACCGTTGTAATCGGACGAGTTTCTACTTTCAGATGCAACAGGAATTTTTGGGTCAGGTCAATCCGTTCGCGAGATATGGGAGTTTGAAGCTAAGAAATGGTTGAGAAGACAACAAATTTTTCGCACTTCTGCTGCCCCAAACGCTTAACCAGAATGGCCTAGGGTAAAAATACACATACCGCTGTAATCGAGCGAGTTTCTACTTTCAGACGCAACAGGAATTTTTGAGGTAGGTCAATCCGTTTGCGAGATACGGGAGTTTGACGCTAAGAAATGGTTGAGAAGACAACAAATTTTTCGCAATTCTGCTGCTCCAAACGCTTAACCAGAATGGCCTAGGGAGAAAATACACATACCGTGGTAACCGGGCGAGTTTCTACTTTCAGATGCAATAGGAATTTTTGGGTCAGGTCAATCCGTTCGCGAGATATGGGAGTTTGAAGCTAAGAAATGGTTGAGAAGACAACAAATTTTTCGCAATTCTGCTGCTCCAAACGCTTAACCAGAATGGCCTAGGGTAAAAATACACCTACCGCTGTAATCGGCCGAGTTTCTACTTTCAGATGCAACAGGAATTTTTGGTTTAGGTCAATCTGTTCGCGAGATATGGAAGTTTGAAGCTAAGAAATGGTTGAGAAGACAACAACTTTTTCGCACTTCTGCTGCTCCAAACGCTTAACCAGAATGGCCTAGGGAAAAAATACACATACCGTTGTAATCGGGCGAGTTTCGACTTTCAGAAGCAATAGGAATTTTTGGGTTAGGTCAATCCGTTCGCGAGATATGGGAGTTTGAAGCCAAGAAATGGTTGAGAAGGCAAAAAATTTTTCGCAATTCTGCTGCTCCAAACGCTTAACCAGAATGGCCTAGGGTAAAAATACACCTACCGATGTAATCGGGCGAGTTTCTACTTTCAGACGCAACAGGAATTTTTGAGTTAGGTCAATCCGTTCGCGAGATATGGGAGTTTGAAGCCAAGGAACGGTTGAGAAGGCAAAAAATTTTTCGCAATTCTGCTGCTCCAAACGCTTAACCAGAATGGCCTAGGGAAAAAATACACATACCGTTGTAATCGGACGAGTTTCTACTTTCAGATGCAACAGGAATTTTTGGGTCAGGTCAATCCGTTCGCGAGATATGGGAGTTTGAAGCTAAGAAATGGTTGAGAAGACAACAAATTTTTCGCACTTCTGCTGCCCCAAACGCTTAACCAGAATGGCCTAGGGTAAAAATACACATACCGCTGTAATCGGGCGAGTTTCTACTTTCAGACGCAACAGGAATTTTTGAGGTAGGTCAATCCGTTTGCGAGATACGGGAGTTTGACGCTAAGAAATGGTTGAGAAGACAACAAATTTTTCGCAATTCTGCTGCTCCAAACGCTTAACCAGAATGGCCTAGGAAAAAAATACACATACCGTGGTAATCGGGCGAGTTTCTACTTTCAGACGCAACAGGAATTTTTGAGTTAGGTCAATCCGTTCGCGAGATATGGGTGTTTGAAGCCAAGAAATGGTTCAGAAGGCAAAAATGTTTCGCAATTCTGCTGCTCCAAACGCTTAACCAGAATGGCCTAGGGAAAAAATGCACATACCGTTGTAATCGGGCGAGTTTCTACTTTCAGATGCAACAGGAATTTTTGGGTTAGGTCAATCCGTTCGCGAGATATGGGAGTTTGAAGCTAAGAAATGGTTGAGAGGACAACAAATTTTTCGCAATTCTGCTGCTCCAAACGCTTAACAAGAATGGCCTAGGGAAAAAATACACATGCCGTGTTGTAATCGGGCGAGTTTCTACTTTCAGACGCAACAGGAATTTTTGAGTTAGGTCAATCCGTTCGCCAGATGTGGGATTTTGAAGCCAAGGAATGGTTGAGAAGGCAAAAAATTTTTCGCACTTCTGCTGCTCCAAACGCTTAACCAGAATGGCCTAGGGAAAAAATACACATACCGTTGTATTCGGGCGAGTTTCTACTTTCAGATGCAACGGGAATTTTTGGGTTAGGTCAATCCGTTCGCGAGATATGGGAGTTTGACGCTAAGAAATGGTTGAGAAGACAACAAATTCTTCGCAATTCTGCTGCTCCAAACGCTTAACCAGAATGGCCTAGGGAAAAAATACACATACCGTGGTAATCGGGCGAGCTTCTACTTTCAGATGCAACGGGAATTTTTGGGTTAGGTCAATCCGTTCGCGAGATATGGGAGTTTGACGCTAAGAAATGGTTGAGAAGACAACAAATTCTTCGCAATTCTGCTGCTCCAAACGCTTAACCAGAATGGCCTAGGGAAAAAATACACACACCGCGGTAATCGGGCGAGTTTCTACTTTCAGATGCAATAGGAATTTTTGGGTTAGGTCAGTCCGTTCGCGAGATATGGGAGTTTGAAGCCAAGAAATGGTTGAGAAGGCGAAAAATTTTTCGCAATTCTGCTGCTCCAAACGCTTAACCAGAATGGCCTAGGGTAAAAATACACATACCGCTGTAATCGGGCGAGTTTCTACTTTCAGACGCAACAGGAATTTTTGAGTCAGGTCAATCCGTTCGCGAGATATGGGAGTTTGAAGCCAAGGAATGGTTGAGAAGGCAAAAAATTTTTCGCAATTCTGCTGCTCCAAACGCTTAACCAGAATGGCCTAGGGAAAAAATACACATACCGTTGTAATCGGGCGAGTTTCTACTTTCAGATGCAACGGGAATTTTTGGGTTAGGTCAATCCGTTCGCGAGATATGGGAGTTTGAAGCCAAGAAATGGTTGAGAAGGCAAAAAATTTTTCGCAATTCTGCTGCTCCAAACGCTTAACCAGAATGGCCTAGGGTAAAAATACACATACCGCTGTAATCGGGCGAGTTTCGACTTTCAGAAGCAATAGGAATTTTTGGGTTAGGTCAATCCGTTCGCGAGATATGGGAGTTTGAAGCCAAGAAATGGTTGAGAAGGCAAAAAATTTTTCGCAATTCTGCTGCTCCAAACGCTTAACAAGAATGGCCTAGGGAAAAAATACACATACCGTTGTAATCGGGCGAGTTTCTACCTTCATATGCAACGGGAATTTTTGGGTTAGGTCAATCCGTTCGCGAGATGTGGGAGTTTGAAGCCAAGAAATGGTTGAGAAGGCAAAAAATTTTTCGCAATTCTGCTGCTCCAAACGCTTAACAAGAATGGCCTAGCGAAAAAATACACATACCGTTGTAATCGGGCGAGTTTCTACTTTCAGACGCTACAGGAATTTTTGGGTTAGGTCAATCCGTTCGCGAGATATGGGAGTTTGAAGCCAAGAAATGGTTCAGAAGGAGAAAAATTTTTCGCAATTCTGCTGCTCCAAACGCTTAACCAGAATGGCCTAGGGTAAAAATACACATACCGCTGTAATCGGGCGAGTTTCTACTTTCAGACGCAACAGGAATTTTTGAGTTAGGTCAATCCGTTCGCGAGATATGGGAGTTTGAAGCCAAGGAATGGTTGAGAAGGCAAAAAATTTTTCGCAATTCTGCTGCTCCAAACGCTTAACCAGAATGGCCTAGGGAAAAAATACACATACCGTTGTAATCGGGCGAGTTTCTACTTTCAGATGCAACGGGAATTTTTGGCTTAGGTCAATCCGTTCGCGAGATATGGGAGTTTGACGCTAAGAAATGGTTGAGAAGACAACAAATTTTTCGCAATTCAGCTGCTCCAAACGCTTAACCAGAATGGCCTAGGGAAAAAATACACATACCGTGGTAATCGGGCGAGTTTCTACTTTCAGATGCAATAGGAATTTTTGGGTTAGGTCAATCCGTTCGCGAGATATGGGAGTTTGAAGCCAAGAAATGGTTGAGAAGGCGAAAAATTTTTCGCAATTCTGCTTCTCCAAACGCTTAACCAGAATGGCCTAGGGCAAAAATACACATAGCGCTGTAATCGGGCGAGTTTCTACTTTCAGACGCAACAGGAATTCTTGAGTTAGGTCAATCCGTTCGCGAGATATGGGAGTTTGAAGCCAAGGAATGGTTGAGAAGGCAAAAAATTTTTCGCAATTCTGCTGCTCCAAACGCTTAACCAGAATGGCCTAGGGAAAAAATACACATACCGTTGTAATCGGGCGAGTTTCTACTTTCAGATGCAACAGGAATTTTTGGGTTAGGTCAATCCGTTCGCGAGATATGGGAGTTTGAAGCCAAGGAATGGTTGAGAAGGCAAAAAATTTTTCGCAATTCTGCTGCTCCAAACGCTTAACCAGAATGGCCTAGGGAAAAAATACACATACCGTTGTAATCGGGCGAGTTTCTACTTTCAGATGCAATTGGAATTTTTGGGTTAGGTCAATCCGTTCGCGAGATGTGGGAGTTTGAAGCCAAGAAATGGTTGAGAAGGCAAAAAATTTTTCGCAATTCTGCTGCTCCAAACGCTTAACCAGAATGGCCTAGGGAAAAAATACACATACCGTTGTAATCGGGCGAGTTTCTACTTTCAGACTCTACAGGAATCTTTGGGTTAGGTCAATCCGTTCGCGAGATATGGGAGTTTGAAGCCAAGAAATGGTTGAGAAGGCAAAAAATTTTTCGCAATTCTGCTGCTCAGAACGCTTAACCAGAATGGCCTAGGGAAAAAATACACATACCGCTGTAATCGGGCGAGTTTCTACTTTCAGATGCAACAGGAATTTTTGGGTTAGGTCAATCCGTTCGCGAGATATGGGAGTTTGAAGCCAAGGAATGGTTGAGAAGGCAAAAAATTTTTCGCAATTCTGCTGCTCCAAACGCTTAACCAGAATGGCCTAGGGAAAAAATACACATACCGTTGTAATCGGGCGAGCTTCTACTTTCAGATGCAACGGGAATTTTTGGGTTAGGTCAATCCGTTCGCGAGATGTGGGAGTTTGAAGCCAAGAAATGGTTGAGAAGGCAAAAAATTTTTCGCAATTCTGCTGCTCCAAACGCTTAACAAGAATGGCCTAGCGAAAAAATACACATACCGTTGTAATCGGGCGAGTTTCTACTTTCAGACGCTACAGGAATTTTTGGGTTAGGTCAATCCGTTCGCGATATATGGGAGTTTGAAGCCATGAAATGGTTGAGAAGGCGAAAAATTTTTCGCAATTCTGCTGCTCCAAACGCTTAACCAGAATAGCCTAGGGTAAAAATACACATACCGCTGTAATCGGGCGAGTTTCTACTTTCAGACGCAACAGGAATTTTTGGGTTAGGTCAATCCGTTCGCGAGATATGGGAGTTTGAAGCCAAGGAATGGTTGAGAAGGCAAAAAATTTTTCGCACTTCTGCTGCTCCAAACGCTTAACCAGAATGGCCTAGGGAAAAAATACACATACCGTTGTATTCGGGCGAGTTTCTACTTTCAGATGCAACGGGAATTTTTGGGTTAGGTCAATCCGTTCGCGAGATATGGGAGTTTGACGCTAAGAAATGGTTGAGAAGACAACAAATTCTTCGCAATTCTGCTGCTCCAAACGCTTAACCAGAATGGCCTAGGGAAAAAATACACATACCGTGGTAATCGGGCGAGCTTCTACTTTCAGATGCAACGGGAATTTTTGGGTTAGGTCAATCCGTTCGCGAGATATGGGAGTTTGACGCTAAGAAATGGTTGAGAAGACAACAAATTCTTCGCAATTCTGCTGCTCCAAACGCTTAACCAGAATGGCCTAGGGAAAAAATACACACACCGCGGTAATCGGGCGAGTTTCTACTTTCAGATGCAATAGGAATTTTTGGGTTAGGTCAGTCCGTTCGCGAGATATGGGAGTTTGAAGCCAAGAAATGGTTGAGAAGGCGAAAAATTTTTCGCAATTCTGCTGCTCCAAACGCTTAACCAGAATGGCCTAGGGTAAAAATACACATACCGCTGTAATCGGGCGAGTTTCTACTTTCAGACGCAACAGGAATTTTTGAGTCAGGTCAATCCGTTCGCGAGATATGGGAGTTTGAAGCCAAGGAATGGTTGAGAAGGCAAAAAATTTTTCGCAATTCTGCTGCTCCAAACGCTTAACCAGAATGGCCTAGGGAAAAAATACACATACCGCTGTAATCGGGCGAGTTTCTACTTTCAGATGCAACGGGAATTTTTGGGTTAGGTCAATCCGTTCGCGAGATATGGGAGTTTGAAGCCAAGAAATGGTTGAGAAGGCAAAAAATTTTTCGCAATTCTGCTGCTCCAAACGCTTAACCAGAATGGCCTAGGGTAAAAATACACATACCGCTGTAATCGGGCGAGTTTCGACTTTCAGAAGCAATAGGAATTTTTGGGTTAGGTCAATCCGTTCGCGAGATATGGGAGTTTGAAGCCAAGAAATGGTTGAGAAGGCAAAAAATTTTTCGCAATTCTGCTGCTCCAAACGCTTAACAAGAATGGCCTAGGGAAAAAATACACATACCGTTGTAATCGGGCGAGTTTCTACCTTCATATGCAACGGGAATTTTTGGGTTAGGTCAATCCGTTCGCGAGATGTGGGAGTTTGAAGCCAAGAAATGGTTGAGAAGGCAAAAAATTTTTCGCAATTCTGCTGCTCCAAACGCTTAACAAGAATGGCCTAGCGAAAAAATACACATACCGTTGTAATCGGGCGAGTTTCTACTTTCAGACGCTACAGGAATTTTTGGGTTAGGTCAATCCGTTCGCGAGATATGGGAGTTTGAAGCCAAGAAATGGTTCAGAAGGAGAAAAATTTTTCGCAATTCTGCTGCTCCAAACGCTTAACCAGAATGGCCTAGGGTAAAAATACACATACCGCTGTAATCGGGCGAGTTTCTACTTTCAGACGCAACAGGAATTTTTGAGTTAGGTCAATCCGTTCGCGAGATATGGGAGTTTGAAGCCAAGGAATGGTTGAGAAGGCAAAAAATTTTCGCAATTCTGCTGCTCCAAACGCTTAACCAGAATGGCCTAGGGAAAAAATACACATACCGTTGTAATCGGGCGAGTTTCTACTTTCAGATGCAACGGGAATTTTTGGCTTAGGTCAATCCGTTCGCGAGATATGGGAGTTTGACGCTAAGAAATGGTTGAGAAGACAACAAATTTTTCGCAATTCAGCTGCTCCAAACGCTTAACCAGAATGGCCTAGGGAAAAAATACACATACCATGGTAATCGGGCGAGTTTCTACTTTCAGATGCAATAGGAATTTTTGGGTTAGGTCAATCCGTTCGCGAGATATGGGAGTTTGAAGCCAAGAAATGGTTGAGAAGGCGAAAAATTTTTCGCAATTCTGCTTCTCCAAACGCTTAACCAGAATGGCCTAGGGCAAAAATACACATAGCGCTGTAATCGGGCGAGTTTCTACTTTCAGACGCAACAGGAATTCTTGAGTTAGGTCAATCCGTTCGCGAGATATGGGAGTTTGAAGCCAAGGAATGGTTGAGAAGGCAAAAAATTTTTCGCAATTCTGCTGCTCCAAACGCTTAACCAGAATGGCCTAGGGAAAAAATACACATACCGTTGTAATCGGGCGAGTTTCTACTTTCAGATGCAACAGGAATTTTTGGGTTAGGTCAATCCGTTCGCGAGATATGGGAGTTTGAAGCCAAGAAATGGTTGAGAAGGCAAAAAATTTTTCGCAATTCTGCTGCTCCAAACGCTTAACAAGAATGGCCTAGGGAAAAAATACACATACCGTTGTAATCGGGCGAGTTTCTACTTTCAGATGCAATTGGAATTTTTGGGTTAGGTCAATCCGTTCGCGAGATGTGGGAGTTTGAAGCCAAGAAATGGTTGAGAAGGCAAAAAATTTTTCGCAATTCTGCTGCTCCAAACGCTTAACCAGAATGGCCTAGGGAAAAAATACACATACCGTTGTAATCGGGCGAGTTTCTACTTTCAGACTCTACAGGAATCTTTGGGTTAGGTCAATCCGTTCGCGAGATATGGGAGTTTGAAGCCAAGAAATGGTTGAGAAGGCAAAAAATTTTTCGCAATTCTGCTGCTCAGAACGCTTAACCAGAATGGCCTAGGGAAAAAATACACATACCGCTGTAATCGGGCGAGTTTCTACTTTCAGATGCAACAGGAATTTTTGGGTTAGGTCAATCCGTTCGCGAGATATGGGAGTTTGAAGCCAAGGAATGGTTGAGAAGGCAAAAAATTTTTCGCAATTCTGCTGCTCCAAACGCTTAACCAGAATGGCCTAGGGAAAAAATACACATACCGTTGTAATCGGGCGAGCTTCTACTTTCAGATGCAACGGGAATTTTTGGGTTAGGTCAATCCGTTCGCGAGATGTGGGAGTTTGAAGCCAAGAAATGGTTGAGAAGGCAAAAAATTTTTCGCAATTCTGCTGCTCCAAACGCTTAACAAGAATGGCCTAGCGAAAAAATACACATACCGTTGTAATCGGGCGAGTTTCTACTTTCAGACGCTACAGGAATTTTTGGGTTAGGTCAATCCGTTCGCGATATATGGGAGTTTGAAGCCATGAAATGGTTGAGAAGGCGAAAAATTTTTCGCAATTCTGCTGCTCCAAACGCTTAACCAGAATAGCCTAGGGTAAAAATACACATACCGCTGTAATCGGGCGAGTTTCTACTTTCAGACGCAACAGGAATTTTTGGGTTAGGTCAATCCGTTCGCGAGATATGGGAGTTTGAAGCCAAGAAATGGTTGAGGAGGCGAAAAATTTTTCGCAATTCTGCTGCTCCAAACGCTTAACCAGAATGGCCTAGGGTAAAAATACACATACCGCTGTAATCGGGCGAGTTTCGACTTTCAGAAGCAATAGGAATTTTTGGGTTAGGTCAATCCGTTCGCGAGATATGGGAGTTTGAAGCCAAGAAATGGTTGAGAAGGCAAAAAATTTTTCGCAATTCTGCTGCTCCAAACGCTTAACAAGAATGGCCTAGGGAAAAAATACACATACCGTTGTAATCGGGCGAGTTTCTACTTTCAGACGCTACAGGAATTTTTGGGTTAGGTCAATCCGTTCCCGAGATATGGGAGTTTGAAGCCAAGAAATGGTTGAGAAGGCGAAAAATTTTTCGCAATTCTGCTGTTCCAAACGCTTAACCAGAATGGCCTAGGGTAAAAATACACATACCGCTGTAATCGGGCGAGTTTCGACTTTCAGAAGCAATAGGAATTTTTGGGATAGGTCAATCCGTACGCGAGATATGGGAGTTTGACGCTAAGAAATGGTTGAGAGGACAACATATTTTTCGCAATTCTGCTGCTCCAAACGCTTAACCAGAATGGCCTAGGGAAAAAATACACATACCGTTGTAATCGGGCGAGTTTCTACTTTCAGACGCTACAGGCATTTTGGATTAGGTCAATCCGTTCCCGACATATGGGAGTTTGAAGCCAAGAAATGGTTGAGAAGGCGAAAAATTTTTCGCAATTCTGCTGCTCCAAACGCTTAACCAGAATGGCCTAGGGTAAAAATACACATACCGCTGTAATCGGGCGAGTTTCTACTTTCAGACGCAACAGGAATTTTTGAGTTAGGTCAATCCGTTCGCGAGATATGGGAGTTTGAATCCAAGGAATGGTTGAGAAGGCAAAAAATTTTTCGCAATTCTGCTGCTCCAAACGCTTAACCAGAATGGCCAAGGGTAAAAATACACACACCGCTGTAATCGGGCGAGTTTCTACTTTTAGATGCAACGGGAATTTTTGGGTTAGGTCAATCCATTCGCGAGATATGGGAGTTTGAAACCAAGAAATGGTTGAGAAGGCAAAAAATTTTTCGCAATTCTGCTGCTTCAAACGCTTAACCAGAATGGCCTAAGGAAAAAATACACATTCCGCTGTAATCGGGCGAGTTTATACTTTCAGACGCAACAGGAATTTTTGAGTTAGGTCAATCCGTTCGCGAGATATGAGAGTTTGAAGCCAAGGAATGGTTGAGAAGACAACAAATTTTTCGCAATTCTGCTGCTCCAAACGCTTAACCAGAATGGCCTAGGGAAAAAATACACATGCCGTGGTAATCGGGCGAGTTTCTACTTTCAGACTCTACAGGAATCTTTGGGTTAGGTCAATCCGTTCGCGAGATATGGGAGTTTGAAGCCAAGAAATGGTTGAGAAGGCAAAAAATTTTTCGCAATTCTGCTGCTCCAAACGCTTAACCAGAATGGCCTAGGGAAAAAATACACATGCCGCTGTAATCGGGCGAGTTTCTACTTTCAGATGCAACAGGAATTTTTGGGTTAGGTCAATCCGTTCGCGAGATATGGGAGTTTGAAGCCAAGGAATGGTTGAGAAGGCAAAAAATTTTTCGCAATTCTGCTGCTCCAAACGCTTAACCAGAATGGCCTAGGGAAAAAATACACATACCGTTGTAATCGGGCGAGCTTCTACTTTCAGATGCAACGGGAATTTTTGGGTTAGGTCAATCCGTTCGCGAGATGTGGGAGTTTGAAGCCAAGAAATGGTTGAGAAGGCAAAAAATTTTTCGCAATTCTGCTGCTCCAAACGCTTAACAAGAATGGCCTAGCGAAAAAATACACATACCGTTGTAATCGGGCGAGTTTCTACTTTCAGACGCTACAGGAATTTTTGGGTTAGGTCAATCCGTTCGCGATATATGGGAGTTTGAAGCCAAGAAATGGTTGAGAAGGCAAAAAATTTTTCGCAATTCTGCTGCTTCAAACGCTTAACCAGAATGGCCTAAGGAAAAAATACACATTCCGCTGTAATCGGGCGAGTTTATACTTTCAGACGCAACAGGAATTTTTGAGTTAGGTCAATCCGTTCGCGAGATATGAGAGTTTGAAGCCAAGGAATGGTTGAGAAGACAACAAATTTTTCGCAATTCTGCTGCTCCAAACGCTTAACCAGAATGGCCTAGGGAAAAAATACACATGCCGTGGTAATCGGGCGAGTTTCTACTTTCAGACTCTACAGGAATCTTTGGGTTAGGTCAATCCGTTCGCGAGATATGGGAGTTTGAAGCCAAGAAATGGTTGAGAAGGCAAAAAATTTTTCGCAATTCTGCTGCTCCAAACGCTTAACCAGAATGGCCTAGGGAAAAAATACACATGCCGCTGTAATCGGGCGAGTTTCTACTTTCAGATGCAACAGGAATTTTTGGGTTAGGTCAATCCGTTCGCGAGATATGGGAGTTTGAAGCCAAGGAATGGTTGAGAAGGCAAAAAATTTTTCGCAATTCTGCTGCTCCAAACGCTTAACCAGAATGGCCTAGGGAAAAAATACACATACCGTTGTAATCGGGCGAGCTTCTACTTTCAGATGCAACGGGAATTTTTGGGTTAGGTCAATCCGTTCGCGAGATGTGGGAGTTTGAAGCCAAGAAATGGTTGAGAAGGCAAAAAATTTTTCGCAATTCTGCTGCTCCAAACGCTTAACAAGAATGGCCTAGCGAAAAAATACACATACCGTTGTAATCGGGCGAGTTTCTACTTTCAGATGCAACGGGAATTTTTGGGTTAGGTCAATCCGTTCGCGAGATGTGGGAGTTTGAAGCCAAGAAATGGTTGAGAAGGCAAAAAATTTTTCGCAATTCTGCTGCTCCAAACGCTTAACAAGAATGGCCTAGCGAAAAAATACACATACCGTTGTAATCGGGCGAGTTTCTACTTTCAGATGCTACAGGAATTTTTGGGTTAGGTCAATCCGTTCGCGATATATGGGAGTTTGAAGCCAAGAAATGGTTGAGAAGGCGAAAAATTTTTCGCAATTCTGCTGCTCCAAACGCTTAACCAGAATAGCCTAGGGTAAAAATACACATACCGCTGTAATCGGGCGAGTTTCTACTTTCAGACGCAACAGGAATTTTTGGGTTAGGTCAATCCGTTCGCGAGATATGGGAGTTTGAAGCCAAGAAATGGTTGAGGAGGCGAAAAATTTTTCGCAATTCTGCTGCTCCAAACGCTTAACCAGAATGGCCTAGGGTAAAAATACACATACCGCTGTAATCGGGCGAGTTTCGACTTTCAGAAGCAATAGGAATTTTTGGGTTAGGTCAATCCGTTCGCGAGATATGGGAGTTTGAAGCCAAGAAATGGTTGAGAAGGCAAAAAATTTTTCGCAATTCTGCTGCTCCAAACGCTTAACAAGAATGGCCTAGGGAAAAAATACACATACCGTTGTAATCGGGCGAGTTTCTACTTTCAGACGCTACAGGAATTTTTGGGTTAGGTCAATCCGTTCCCGAGATATGGGAGTTTGAAGCCAAGAAATGGTTGAGAAGGCGAAAAATTTTTCGCAATTCTGCTGTTCCAAACGCTTAACCAGAATGGCCTAGGGTAAAAATACACATACCGCTGTAATCGGGCGAGTTTCGACTTTCAGAAGCAATAGGAATTTTTGGGATAGGTCAATCCGTACGCGAGATATGGGAGTTTGACGCTAAGAAATGGTTGAGAGGACAACAAATTTTTCGCAATTCTGCTGCTCCAAACGCTTAACCAGAATGGCCTAGGGAAAAAATACACATACCGTTGTAATCGGGCGAGTTTCTACTTTCAGATGCAATTGGAATTTTTGGGTTAGGTCAATCCGTTCGCGAGATGTGGGAGTTTGAAGCCAAGAAATGGTTGAGAAGGCAAAAAATTTTTCGCAATTCTGCTGCTCCAAACGCTTAACCAGAATGGCCTAGGGAAAAAATACACATACCGTTGTAATCGGGCGAGTTTCTACTTTCAGACTCTACAGGAATCTTTGGGTTAGGTCAATCCGTTCGCGAGATATGGGAGTTTGAAGCCAAGAAATGGTTGAGAAGGCAAAAAATTTTTCGCAATTCTGCTGCTCCAAACGCTTAACCAGAATGGCCTAGGGAAAAAATACACATACCGCTGTAATCGGGCGAGTTTCTACTTTCAGATGCAACAGGAATTTTTGGGTTAGGTCAATCCGTTCGCGAGATATGGGAGTTTGAAGCCAAGGAATGGTTGAGAAGGCAAAAAATTTTTCGCAATTCTGCTGCTCCAAACGCTTAACCAGAATGGCCTAGCGAAAAAATACACATACCGTTGTAATCGGGCGAGTTTCTACTTTCAGACGCTACAGGAATTTTTGGGTTAGGTCAATCCGTTCGCGATATATGGGAGTTTGAAGCCATGAAATGGTTGAGAAGGCGAAAAATTTTTCGCAATTCTGCTGCTCCAAACGCTTAACCAGAATAGCCTAGGGTAAAAATACACATACCGCTGTAATCGGGCGAGTTTCTACTTTCAGACGCAACAGGAATTTTTGGGTTAGGTCAATCCGTTCGCGAGATATGGGAGTTTGAAGCCAAGAAATGGTTGAGGAGGCGAAAAATTTTTCGCAATTCTGCTGCTCCAAACGCTTAACCAGAATGGCCTAGGGTAAAAATACACATACCGCTGTAATCGGGCGAGTTTCGACTTTCAGAAGCAATAGGAATTTTTGGGTTAGGTCAATCCGTTCGCGAGATATGGGAGTTTGAAGCCAAGAAATGGTTGAGAAGGCAAAAAATTTTTCGCAATTCTGCTGCTCCAAACGCTTAACAAGAATGGCCTAGGGAAAAAATACACATACCGTTGTAATCGGGCGAGTTTCTACTTTCAGACGCTACAGGAATTTTTGGGTTAGGTCAATCCGTTCCCGAGATATGGGAGTTTGAAGCCAAGAAATGGTTGAGAAGGCGAAAAATTTTTCGCAATTCTGCTGTTCCAAACGCTTAACCAGAATGGCCTAGGGTAAAAATACACATACCGCTGTAATCGGGCGAGTTTCGACTTTCAGAAGCAATAGGAATATTTGGGATAGGTCAATCCGTACGCGAGATATGGGAGTTTGACGCTAAGAAATGGTTGAGAGGACAACAAATTTTTCGCAATTCTGCTGCTCCAAACGCTTAACCAGAATGGCCTAGGGTAAAAATACACATACCGCTGTAATCGGGCGAGTTTCTACTTTCAGACGCAACAGGAATTTTTGAGTTAGGTCAATCCGTTCGCGAGATATGGGAGTTTGAATCCAAGGAATGGTTGAGAAGGCAAAAAATTTTTCGCAATTCTGCTGCTCCAAACGCTTAACCAGAATGGCCAAGGGTAAAAATACACACACCGCTGTAATCGGGCGAGTTTCTACTTTTGGATGCAACGGGAATTTTTGGGTTAGGTCAATCCATTCGCGAGATATGGGAGTTTGAAACCAAGAAATGGTTGAGAAGGCAAAAAATTTTTCGCAATTCTGCTGCTTCAAACGCTTAACCAGAATGGCCTAAGGAAAAAATACACATTCCGCTGTAATCGGGCGAGTTTATACTTTCAGACGCAACAGGAATTTTTGAGTTAGGTCAATCCGTTCGCGAGATATGAGAGTTTGAAGCCAAGGAATGGTTGAGAAGACAACAAATTTTTCGCAATTCTGCTGCTCCAAACGCTTAACCAGAATGGCCTAGGGAAAAAATACACATGCCGTGGTAATCGGGCGAGTTTCTACTTTCAGACTCTACAGGAATCTTTGGGTTAGGTCAATCCGTTCGCGAGATATGGGAGTTTGAAGCCAAGAAATGGTTGAGAAGGCAAAAAATTTTTCGCAATTCTGCTGCTCCAAACGCTTAACCAGAATGGCCTAGGGAAAAAATACACATGCCGCTGTAATCGGGCGAGTTTCTACTTTCAGATGCAACAGGAATTTTTGGGTTAGGTCAATCCGTTCGCGAGATATGGGAGTTTGAAGCCAAGGAATGGTTGAGAAGGCAAAAAATTTTTCGCAATTCTGCTGCTCCAAACGCTTAACCAGAATGGCCTAAGGAAAAAATACACATTCCGCTGTAATCGGGCGAGTTTATACTTTCAGACGCAACAGGAATTTTTGAGTTAGGTCAATCCGTTCGCGAGATATGAGAGTTTGAAGCCAAGGAATGGTTGAGAAGACAACAAATTTTTCGCAATTCTGCTGCTCCAAACGCTTAACCAGAATGGCCTAGGGAAAAAATACACATGCCGTGGTAATCGGGCGAGTTTCTACTTTCAGACTCTACAGGAATCTTTGGGTTAGGTCAATCCGTTCGCGAGATATGGGAGTTTGAAGCCAAGAAATGGTTGAGAAGGCAAAAAATTTTTCGCAATTCTGCTGCTCCAAACGCTTAACCAGAATGGCCTAGGGAAAAAATACACATGCCGCTGTAATCGGGCGAGTTTCTACTTTCAGATGCAACAGGAATTTTTGGGTTAGGTCAATCCGTTCGCGAGATATGGGAGTTTGAAGCCAAGGAATGGTTGAGAAGGCAAAAAATTTTTCGCAATTCTGCTGCTCCAAACGCTTAACCAGAATGGCCTAGGGAAAAAATACACATACCGTTGTAATCGGGCGAGCTTCTACTTTCAGATGCAACGGGAATTTTTGGGTTAGGTCAATCCGTTCGCGAGATGTGGGAGTTTGAAGCCAAGAAATGGTTGAGAAGGCAAAAAATTTTTCGCAATTCTGCTGCTCAAAACGCTTAACAAGAATGGCCTAGCGAAAAAATACACATACCGTTGTAATCGGGCGAGTTTCTACTTTCAGACGCTACAGGAATTTTTGGGTTAGGTCAATCCGTTCGCGATATATGGGAGTTTGAAGCCAAGAAATGGTTGAGAAGGCAAAAAATTTTTCGCAATTCTGCTGCTTCAAACGCTTAACCAGAATGGCCTAAGGAAAAAATACACATTCCGCTGTAATCGGGCGAGTTTATACTTTCAGACGCAACAGGAATTTTTGAGTTAGGTCAATCCGTTCGCGAGATATGAGAGTTTGAAGCCAAGGAATGGTTGAGAAGACAACAAATTTTTCGCAATTCTGCTGCTCCAAACGCTTAACCAGAATGGCCTAGGGAAAAAATACACATGCCGTGGTAATCGGGCGAGTTTCTACTTTCAGACTCTACAGGAATCTTTGGGTTAGGTCAATCCGTTCGCGAGATATGGGAGTTTGAAGCCAAGAAATGGTTGAGAAGGCAAAAAATTTTTCGCAATTCTGCTGCTCCAAACGCTTAACCAGAATGGCCTAGGGAAAAAATACACATGCCGCTGTAATCGGGCGAGTTTCTACTTTCAGATGCAACAGGAATTTTTGGGTTAGGTCAATCCGTTCGCGAGATATGGGAGTTTGAAGCCAAGGAATGGTTGAGAAGGCAAAAAATTTTTCGCAATTCTGCTGCTCCAAACGCTTAACCAGAATGGCCTAGGGAAAAAATACACATACCGTTGTAATCGGGCGAGCTTCTACTTTCAGATGCAACGGGAATTTTTGGGTTAGGTCAATCCGTTCGCGAGATGTGGGAGTTTGAAGCCAAGAAATGGTTGAGAAGGCAAAAAATTTTTCGCAATTCTGCTGCTCCAAACGCTTAACAAGAATGGCCTAGCGAAAAAATACACATACCGTTGTAATCGGGCGAGTTTCTACTTTCAGACGCTACAGGAATTTTTGGGTTAGGTCAATCCGTTCGCGATATATGGGAGTTTGAAGCCAAGAAATGGTTGAGAAGGCGAAAAATTTTTCGCAATTCTGCTGCTCCAAACGCTTAACCAGAATAGCCTAGGGTAAAAATACACATACCGCTGTAATCGGGCGAGTTTCTACTTTCAGACGCAACAGGAATTTTTGGGTTAGGTCAATCCGTTCGCGAGATATGGGAGTTTGAAGCCAAGAAATGGTTGAGGAGGCGAAAAATTTTTCGCAATTCTGCTGCTCCAAACGCTTAACCAGAATGGCCTAGGGTAAAAATACACATACCGCTGTAATCGGGCGAGTTTCGACTTTCAGAAGCAATAGGAATTTTTGGGTTAGGTCAATCCGTTCGCGAGATATGGGAGTTTGAAGCCAAGAAATGGTTGAGAAGGCAAAAAATTTTTCGCAATTCTGCTGCTCCAAACGCTTAACAAGAATGGCCTAGGGAAAAAATACACATACCGTTGTAATCGGGCGAGTTTCTACTTTCAGACGCTACAGGAATTTTTGGGTTAGGTCAATCCGTTCCCGAGATATGGGAGTTTGAAGCCAAGAAATGGTTGAGAAGGCGAAAAATTTTTCGCAATTCTGCTGTTCCAAACGCTTAACCAGAATGGCCTAGGGTAAAAATACACATACCGCTGTAATCGGGCGAGTTTCGACTTTCAGAAGCAATAGGAATTTTTGGGATAGGTCAATCCGTTCGCGAGATATGGGAGTTTGACGCTAAGAAATGGTTGAGAGGACAACAAATTTTTCGCAATTCTGCTGCTCCAAACGCTTAACAAGAATGTCCTAGGGAAAAAATACACATACCGTTGTAATCGGGCGAGTTTCTACTTTCAGACGCTACAGGAATTTTTGGGTTAGGTCAATCCGTTCGCGAGATATGGGACTTTGAAGGCAAGAAATGGTTGAGAAGGCGAAAAATTTTTCGCAATTCTGCTGCTCCAAACGCTTAACCAGAATGGCCTAGGGTAAAAATACACATGCCGTGTTGTAATCGGGCGAGTTTCTACTTTCAGACGCAACAGGAATTTTTGAGTTAGGTCAATCCGTTCGCGAGATATGGGAGTTTGACGCTAAGAAATGGTTGAGAAGGCAAACAATTTTTCGCAATTCTGCTGCTCCAAACGCTTAACCAGAATGGCCTAGGGAAAAAATACACATACCGTGGTAATCGGGCGAGCTTCTACTTTCAGATGCAATAGGAATTTTTGGGTTAGGTCAATCCGTTCGCGAGATATGGGAGTTTGAAGCCAAGAAATGGTTGAGAAGGCAAAAAATTTTTCGCAATTCTGCTGCTCCAAACGCTTAACCATAATGGCCTAGGGTAAAAATACACACACCGCTGTAATCGGGCGAGTTTCGACTTTCAGAAGCAATAGGAATTTTTGGGTTAGTTCAATCCGTTCGCGAGATATGGGAGTTTGAAGCCAAGGAATGGTTGAGAAGGCAAAAAATTTTTCGCAATTCTGCTGCTCCAAACGCTTAACCAGAATGGCCTAGGGAAAAAATACACATACCGTTGTAATCGGGCGAGTTTCTACTTTCAGATGCAACGGTAATTTTTGGGTCAGGTCAATCCGTTCGCGAGATATGGGAGTTTGACGCTAAGAAATGGTTGAGAAGACAACAAATTTTTCGCAATTCTGCTGCTCCAAACGCTTAACCAGAATGGCCTAGGGAAAAAATACACGCACCGCGGTAATCGGGCGAGTTTCTACTTTCAGATGCAATAGGAATTTTTGGGTTAGGTCAATCCGTTCGCGAGATATGGGAGTTTGAAGCCAAGAAATGGTTGAGAAGGCGAAAAATTTTTCGCAATTCTGCTGCTCCAAACGCTTAACCAGAATGGCCTAGGGTAAAAATACACATACCGCTGTAACCGGGCGAGTTTCTACTTTCAGACGCAACAGGAATTTTTGAGTCAGGTCAATCCGTTCGCGAGATATGGGAGTTTGAAGCCAAGAAATGGTTGAGAAGGCAAAAAATTTTTCGCAATTCTGCTGCTCCAAACGCTTAACAAGAATGGCCTAGCGAAAAAATACACATACCGTTGTAATCGGGCGAGTTTCTACTTTCAGACGCTACAGGAATTTTTGGGTTAGGTCAATCCGTTCGCGATATATGGGAGTTTGAAGCCAAGAAATGGTTGAGAAGGCAAAAAATTTTTCGCAATTCTGCTGCTCCAAACGCTTAACAAGAATGGCCTAGCGAAAAAATACACATACCGTTGTAATCGGGCGAGTTTCTACTTTCAGACGCTACAGGAATTTTTGGGTTAGGTCAATCCGTTCGCGATATATGGGAGTTTGAAGCCAAGAAATGGTTGAGAAGGCGAAAAATTTTTCGCAATTCTGCTGCTCCAAACGCTTAACCAGAATAGCCTAGGGTAAAAATACACATACCGCTGTAATCGGGCGAGTTTCTACTTTCAGACGCAACAGGAATTTTTGGGTTAGGTCAATCCGTTCGCGAGATATGGGAGTTTGAAGCCAAGAAATGGTTGAGGAGGCGAAAAATTTTTCGCAATTCTGCTGCTCCAAACGCTTAACCAGAATGGCCTAGGGTAAAAATACACATACCGCTGTAATCGGGCGAGTTTCGACTTTCAGAAGCAATAGGAATTTTTGGGTTAGGTCAATCCGTTCGCGAGATATGGGAGTTTGAAGCCAAGAAATGGTTGAGAAGGCAAAAAATTTTTCGCAATTCTGCTGCTCCAAACGCTTAACAAGAATGGCCTAGGGAAAAAATACACATACCGTTGTAATCGGGCGAGTTTCTACTTTCAGACGCTACAGGAATTTTTGGGTTAGGTCAATCCGTTCCCGAGATATGGGAGTTTGAAGCCAAGAAATGGTTGAGAAGGCGAAAAATTTTTCGCAATTCTGCTGTTCCAAACGCTTAACCAGAATGGCCTAGGGTAAAAATACACATACCGCTGTAATCGGGCGAGTTTCGACTTTCAGAAGCAATAGGAATTTTTGGGATAGGTCAATCCGTTCGCGAGATATGGGAGTTTGACGCTAAGAAATGGTTGAGAGGACAACAAATTTTTCGCAATTCTGCTGCTCCAAACGCTTAACAAGAATGTCCTAGGGAAAAAATACACATACCGTTGTAATCGGGCGAGTTTCTACTTTCAGACGCTACAGGAATTTTTGGGTTAGGTCAATCCGTTCGCGAGATATGGGACTTTGAAGGCAAGAAATGGTTGAGAAGGCGAAAAATTTTTCGCAATTCTGCTGCTCCAAACGCTTAACCAGAATGGCCTAGGGTAAAAATACACATGCCGTGTTGTAATCGGGCGAGTTTCTACTTTCAGACGCAACAGGAATTTTTGAGTTAGGTCAATCCGTTCGCGAGATATGGGAGTTTGACGCTAAGAAATGGTTGAGAAGGCAAACAATTTTTCGCAATTCTGCTGCTCCAAACGCTTAACCAGAATGGCCTAGGGAAAAAATACACATACCGTGGTAATCGGGCGAGCTTCTACTTTCAGATGCAATAGGAATTTTTGGGTTAGGTCAATCCGTTCGCGAGATATGGGAGTTTGAAGCCAAGAAATGGTTGAGAAGGCAAAAAATTTTTCGCAATTCTGCTGCTCCAAACGCTTAACCATAATGGCCTAGGGTAAAAATACACACACCGCTGTAATCGGGCGAGTTTCGACTTTCAGAAGCAATAGGAATTTTTGGGTTAGTTCAATCCGTTCGCGAGATATGGGAGTTTGAAGCCAAGGAATGGTTGAGAAGGCAAAAAATTTTTCGCAATTCTGCTGCTCCAAACGCTTAACCAGAATGGCCTAGGGAAAAAATACACATACCGTTGTAATCGGGCGAGTTTCTACTTTCAGATGCAACGGTAATTTTTGGGTCAGGTCAATCCGTTCGCGAGATATGGGAGTTTGACGCTAAGAAATGGTTGAGAAGACAACAAATTTTTCGCAATTCTGCTGCTCCAAACGCTTAACCAGAATGGCCTAGGGAAAAAATACACGCACCGCGGTAATCGGGCGAGTTTCTACTTTCAGATGCAATAGGAATTTTTGGGTTAGGTCAATCCGTTCGCGAGATATGGGAGTTTGAAGCCAAGAAATGGTTGAGAAGGCGAAAAATTTTTCGCAATTCTGCTGCTCCAAACGCTTAACCAGAATGGCCTAGGGTAAAAATACACATACCGCTGTAACCGGGCGAGTTTCTACTTTCAGACGCAACAGGAATTTTTGAGTCAGGTCAATCCGTTCGCGAGATATGGGAGTTTGAAGCCAAGAAATGGTTGAGAAGGCAAAAAATTTTTCGCAATTCTGCTGCTCCAAACGCTTAACAAGAATGGCCTAGCGAAAAAATACACATACCGTTGTAATCGGGCGAGTTTCTACTTTCAGACGCTACAGGAATTTTTGGGTTAGGTCAATCCGTTCGCGATATATGGGAGTTTGAAGCCAAGAAATGGTTGAGAAGGCAAAAAATTTTTCGCAATTCTGCTGCTTCAAACGCTTAACCAGAATGGCCTAAGGAAAAAATACACATTCCGCTGTAATCGGGCGAGTTTATACTTTCAGACGCAACAGGAATTTTTGAGTTAGGTCAATCCGTTCGCGAGATATGAGAGTTTGAAGCCAAGGAATGGTTGAGAAGACAACAAATTTTTCGCAATTCTGCTGCTCCAAACGCTTAACCAGAATGGCCTAGGGAAAAAATACACATGCCGTGGTAATCGGGCGAGTTTCTACTTTCAGACTCTACAGGAATCTTTGGGTTAGGTCAATCCGTTCGCGAGATATGGGAGTTTGAAGCCAAGAAATGGTTGAGAAGGCAAAAAATTTTTCGCAATTCTGCTGCTCCAAACGCTTAACCAGAATGGCCTAGGGAAAAAATACACATGCCGCTGTAATCGGGCGAGTTTCTACTTTCAGATGCAACAGGAATTTTTGGGTTAGGTCAATCCGTTCGCGAGATATGGGAGTTTGAAGCCAAGGAATGGTTGAGAAGGCAAAAAATTTTTCGCAATTCTGCTGCTCCAAACGCTTAACCAGAATGGCCTAGGGAAAAAATACACATACCGTTGTAATCGGGCGAGCTTCTACTTTCAGATGCAACGGGAATTTTTGGGTTAGGTCAATCCGTTCGCGAGATGTGGGAGTTTGAAGCCAAGAAATGGTTGAGAAGGCAAAAAATTTTTCGCAATTCTGCTGCTCCAAACGCTTAACAAGAATGGCCTAGCGAAAAAATACACATACCGTTGTAATCGGGCGAGTTTCTACTTTCAGACGCTACAGGAATTTTTGGGTGAGGTCAATCCGTTCGCGAGATATGGGAGTTTGAAGCCAAGGAATGGTTGAGAAGGCAAAAAATTTTTCGCAATTCTGCTGCTCCAAACGCTTAACCAGAATGGCCTAGGGAAAAAATACACATGCCGCTGTAATCGGGCGAGTTTCTACTTTCAGATGCAACAGGAATTTTTGGGTTAGGTCAATCCGTTCGCGAGATATGGGAGTTTGAAGCCAAGGAATGGTTGAGAAGGCAAAAAATTTTTCGCAATTCTGCTGCTCCAAACGCTTAACCAGAATGGCCTAGGGAAAAAATACACATGCCGTTGTAATCGGGCGAGCTTCTACTTTCAGATGCAACGGGAATTTTTGGGTTAGGTCAATCCGTTCGCGAGATGTGGGAGTTTGAAGCCAAGAAATGGTTGAGAAGGCAAAAAATTTTTCGCAATTCTGCTGCTCCAAACGCTTAACAAGAATGGCCTAGCGAAAAAATACACATACCGTTGTAATCGGGCGAGTTTCTACTTTCAGACGCTACAGGAATTTTTGGGTTAGGTCAATCCGTTCGCGATATATGGGAGTTTGAAGCCAAGAAATGGTTGAGAAGGCAAAAAATTTTTCGCAATTCTGCTGCTTCAAACGCTTAACCAGAATGGCCTAAGGAAAAAATACACATTCCGCTGTAATCGGGCGAGTTTATACTTTCAGACGCAACAGGAATTTTTGAGTTAGGTCAATCCGTTCGCGAGATATGAGAGTTTGAAGCCAAGGAATGGTTGAGAAGACAACAAATTTTTCGCAATTCTGCTGCTCCAAACGCTTAACCAGAATGGCCTAGGGAAAAAATACACATGCCGTGGTAATCGGGCGAGTTTCTACTTTCAGACTCTACAGGAATCTTTGGGTTAGGTCAATCCGTTCGCGAGATATGGGAGTTTGAAGCCAAGAAATGGTTGAGAAGGCAAAAAATTTTTCGCAATTCTGCTGCTCCAAACGCTTAACCAGAATGGCCTAGGGTAAAAATACACATACCGCTGTAATCGGGCGAGTTTCGACTTTCAGAAGCAATAGGAATTTTTGGGTTAGGTCAATCCGTTCGCGAGATATGGGAGTTTGAAGCCAAGAAATGGTTGAGAAGGCAAAAAATTTTTCGCAATTCTGCTGCTCCAAACGCTTAACAAGAATGGCCTAGGGAAAAAATACACATACCGTTGTAATCGGGCGAGTTTCTACTTTCAGACGCTACAGGAATTTTTGGGTTAGGTCAATCCGTTCCCGAGATATGGGAGTTTGAAGCCAAGAAATGGTTGAGAAGGCGAAAAATTTTTCGCAATTCTGCTGTTCCAAACGCTTAACCAGAATGGCCTAGGGTAAAAATACACATACCGCTGTAATCGGGCGAGTTTCGACTTTCAGAAGCAATAGGAATTTTTGGGATAGGTCAATCCGTACGCGAGATATGGGAGTTTGACGCTAAGAAATGGTTGAGAGGACAACATATTTTTCGCAATTCTGCTGCTCCAAACGCTTAACCAGAATGGCCTAGGGAAAAAATACACATACCGTTGTAATCGGGCGAGTTTCTACTTTCAGACGCTACAGGCATTTTTGGATTAGGTCAATCCGTTCCCGACATATGGGAGTTTGAAGCCAAGAAATGGTTGAGAAGGCGAAAAATTTTTCGCAATTCTGCTGCTCCAAACGCTTAACCAGAATGGCCTAGGGTAAAAATACACATACCGCTGTAATCGGGCGAGTTTCTACTTTCAGACGCAACAGGAATTTTTGAGTTAGGTCAATCCGTTCGCGAGATATGGGAGTTTGAATCCAAGGAATGGTTGAGAAGGCAAAAAATTTTTCGCAATTCTGCTGCTCCAAACGCTTAACCAGAATGGCCAAGGGTAAAAATACACACACCGCTGTAATCGGGCGAGTTTCTACTTTTAGATGCAACGGGAATTTTTGGGTTAGGTCAATCCATTCGCGAGATATGGGAGTTTGAAACCAAGAAATGGTTGAGAAGGCAAAAAATTTTTCGCAATTCTGCTGCTTCAAACGCTTAACCAGAATGGCCTAAGGAAAAAATACACATTCCGCTGTAATCGGGCGAGTTTATACTTTCAGACGCAACAGGAATTTTTGAGTTAGGTCAATCCGTTCGCGAGATATGAGAGTTTGAAGCCAAGGAATGGTTGAGAAGACAACAAATTTTTCGCAATTCTGCTGCTCCAAACGCTTAACCAGAATGGCCTAGGGAAAAAATACACATGCCGTGGTAATCGGGCGAGTTTCTACTTTCAGACTCTACAGGAATCTTTGGGTTAGGTCAATCCGTTCGCGAGATATGGGAGTTTGAAGCCAAGAAATGGTTGAGAAGGCAAAAAATTTTTCGCAATTCTGCTGCTCCAAACGCTTAACCAGAATGGCCTAGGGAAAAAATACACATGCCGCTGTAATCGGGCGAGTTTCTACTTTCAGATGCAACAGGAATTTTTGGGTTAGGTCAATCCGTTCGCGAGATATGGGAGTTTGAAGCCAAGGAATGGTTGAGAAGGCAAAAAATTTTTCGCAATTCTGCTGCTCCAAACGCTTAACCAGAATGGCCTAGGGAAAAAATACACATACCGTTGTAATCGGGCGAGCTTCTACTTTCAGATGCAACGGGAATTTTTGGGTTAGGTCAATCCGTTCGCGAGATGTGGGAGTTTGAAGCCAAGAAATGGTTGAGAAGGCAAAAAATTTTTCGCAATTCTGCTGCTCCAAACGCTTAACAAGAATGGCCTAGCGAAAAAATACACATACCGTTGTAATCGGGCGAGTTTCTACTTTCAGACGCTACAGGAATTTTTGGGTTAGGTCAATCCGTTCGCGATATATGGGAGTTTGAAGCCAAGAAATGGTTGAGAAGGCAAAAAATTTTTCGCAATTCTGCTGCTTCAAACGCTTAACCAGAATGGCCTAAGGAAAAAATACACATTCCGCTGTAATCGGGCGAGTTTATACTTTCAGACGCAACAGGAATTTTTGAGTTAGGTCAATCCGTTCGCGAGATATGAGAGTTTGAAGCCAAGGAATGGTTGAGAAGACAACAAATTTTTCGCAATTCTGCTGCTCCAAACGCTTAACCAGAATGGCCTAGGGAAAAAATACACATGCCGTGGTAATCGGGCGAGTTTCTACTTTCAGACTCTACAGGAATCTTTGGGTTAGGTCAATCCGTTCGCGAGATATGGGAGTTTGAAGCCAAGAAATGGTTGAGAAGGCAAAAAATTTTTCGCAATTCTGCTGCTCCAAACGCTTAACCAGAATGGCCTAGGGAAAAAATACACATGCCGCTGTAATCGGGCGAGTTTCTACTTTCAGATGCAACAGGAATTTTTGGGTTAGGTCAATCCGTTCGCGAGATATGGGAGTTTGAAGCCAAGGAATGGTTGAGAAGGCAAAAAATTTTTCGCAATTCTGCTGCTCCAAACGCTTAACCAGAATGGCCTAGGGAAAAAATACACATACCGTTGTAATCGGGCGAGCTTCTACTTTCAGATGCAACGGGAATTTTTGGGTTAGGTCAATCCGTTCGCGAGATGTGGGAGTTTGAAGCCAAGAAATGGTTGAGAAGGCAAAAAATTTTTCGCAATTCTGCTGCTCCAAACGCTTAACAAGAATGGCCTAGCGAAAAAATACACATACCGTTGTAATCGGGCGAGTTTCTACTTTCAGATGCAACGGGAATTTTTGGGTTAGGTCAATCCGTTCGCGAGATGTGGGAGTTTGAAGCCAAGAAATGGTTGAGAAGGCAAAAAATTTTTCGCAATTCTGCTGCTCCAAACGCTTAACA
Organism: Ptiloglossa arizonensis; assembly: GCF_051014685.1. Taxonomy (NCBI): domain Eukaryota; kingdom Metazoa; phylum Arthropoda; class Insecta; order Hymenoptera; family Colletidae; genus Ptiloglossa; species Ptiloglossa arizonensis. The sequence continues at coordinate 617,755 of NW_027478668.1, forward strand.
AGAATGGCCTAGCGAAAAAATACACATACCGTTGTAATCGGGCGAGTTTCTACTTTCAGATGCTACAGGAATTTTTGGGTTAGGTCAATCCGTTCGCGATATATGGGAGTTTGAAGCCAAGAAATGGTTGAGAAGGCGAAAAATTTTTCGCAATTCTGCTGCTCCAAACGCTTAACCAGAATAGCCTAGGGTAAAAATACACATACCGCTGTAATCGGGCGAGTTTCTACTTTCAGACGCAACAGGAATTTTTGGGTTAGGTCAATCCGTTCGCGAGATATGGGAGTTTGAAGCCAAGAAATGGTTGAGGAGGCGAAAAATTTTTCGCAATTCTGCTGCTCCAAACGCTTAACCAGAATGGCCTAGGGTAAAAATACACATACCGCTGTAATCGGGCGAGTTTCGACTTTCAGAAGCAATAGGAATTTTTGGGTTAGGTCAATCCGTTCGCGAGATATGGGAGTTTGAAGCCAAGAAATGGTTGAGAAGGCAAAAAATTTTTCGCAATTCTGCTGCTCCAAACGCTTAACAAGAATGGCCTAGGGAAAAAATACACATACCGTTGTAATCGGGCGAGTTTCTACTTTCAGACGCTACAGGAATTTTTGGGTTAGGTCAATCCGTTCCCGAGATATGGGAGTTTGAAGCCAAGAAATGGTTGAGAAGGCGAAAAATTTTTCGCAATTCTGCTGTTCCAAACGCTTAACCAGAATGGCCTAGGGTAAAAATACACATACCGCTGTAATCGGGCGAGTTTCGACTTTCAGAAGCAATAGGAATTTTTGGGATAGGTCAATCCGTACGCGAGATATGGGAGTTTGACGCTAAGAAATGGTTGAGAGGACAACAAATTTTTCGCAATTCTGCTGCTCCAAACGCTTAACCAGAATGGCCTAGGGAAAAAATACACATACCGTTGTAATCGGGCGAGTTTCTACTTTCAGATGCAATTGGAATTTTTGGGTTAGGTCAATCCGTTCGCGAGATGTGGGAGTTTGAAGCCAAGAAATGGTTGAGAAGGCAAAAAATTTTTCGCAATTCTGCTGCTCCAAACGCTTAACCAGAATGGCCTAGGGAAAAAATACACATACCGTTGTAATCGGGCGAGTTTCTACTTTCAGACTCTACAGGAATCTTTGGGTTAGGTCAATCCGTTCGCGAGATATGGGAGTTTGAAGCCAAGAAATGGTTGAGAAGGCAAAAAATTTTTCGCAATTCTGCTGCTCCAAACGCTTAACCAGAATGGCCTAGGGAAAAAATACACATACCGCTGTAATCGGGCGAGTTTCTACTTTCAGATGCAACAGGAATTTTTGGGTTAGGTCAATCCGTTCGCGAGATATGGGAGTTTGAAGCCAAGGAATGGTTGAGAAGGCAAAAAATTTTTCGCAATTCTGCTGCTCCAAACGCTTAACCAGAATGGCCTAGCGAAAAAATACACATACCGTTGTAATCGGGCGAGTTTCTACTTTCAGACGCTACAGGAATTTTTGGGTTAGGTCAATCCGTTCGCGATATATGGGAGTTTGAAGCCATGAAATGGTTGAGAAGGCGAAAAATTTTTCGCAATTCTGCTGCTCCAAACGCTTAACCAGAATAGCCTAGGGTAAAAATACACATACCGCTGTAATCGGGCGAGTTTCTACTTTCAGACGCAACAGGAATTTTTGGGTTAGGTCAATCCGTTCGCGAGATATGGGAGTTTGAAGCCAAGAAATGGTTGAGGAGGCGAAAAATTTTTCGCAATTCTGCTGCTCCAAACGCTTAACCAGAATGGCCTAGGGTAAAAATACACATACCGCTGTAATCGGGCGAGTTTCGACTTTCAGAAGCAATAGGAATTTTTGGGTTAGGTCAATCCGTTCGCGAGATATGGGAGTTTGAAGCCAAGAAATGGTTGAGAAGGCAAAAAATTTTTCGCAATTCTGCTGCTCCAAACGCTTAACAAGAATGGCCTAGGGAAAAAATACACATACCGTTGTAATCGGGCGAGTTTCTACTTTCAGACGCTACAGGAATTTTTGGGTTAGGTCAATCCGTTCCCGAGATATGGGAGTTTGAAGCCAAGAAATGGTTGAGAAGGCGAAAAATTTTTCGCAATTCTGCTGTTCCAAACGCTTAACCAGAATGGCCTAGGGTAAAAATACACATACCGCTGTAATCGGGCGAGTTTCGACTTTCAGAAGCAATAGGAATATTTGGGATAGGTCAATCCGTACGCGAGATATGGGAGTTTGACGCTAAGAAATGGTTGAGAGGACAACAAATTTTTCGCAATTCTGCTGCTCCAAACGCTTAACCAGAATGGCCTAGGGTAAAAATACACATACCGCTGTAATCGGGCGAGTTTCTACTTTCAGACGCAACAGGAATTTTTGAGTTAGGTCAATCCGTTCGCGAGATATGGGAGTTTGAATCCAAGGAATGGTTGAGAAGGCAAAAAATTTTTCGCAATTCTGCTGCTCCAAACGCTTAACCAGAATGGCCAAGGGTAAAAATACACACACCGCTGTAATCGGGCGAGTTTCTACTTTTGGATGCAACGGGAATTTTTGGGTTAGGTCAATCCATTCGCGAGATATGGGAGTTTGAAACCAAGAAATGGTTGAGAAGGCAAAAAATTTTTCGCAATTCTGCTGCTTCAAACGCTTAACCAGAATGGCCTAAGGAAAAAATACACATTCCGCTGTAATCGGGCGAGTTTATACTTTCAGACGCAACAGGAATTTTTGAGTTAGGTCAATCCGTTCGCGAGATATGAGAGTTTGAAGCCAAGGAATGGTTGAGAAGACAACAAATTTTTCGCAATTCTGCTGCTCCAAACGCTTAACCAGAATGGCCTAGGGAAAAAATACACATGCCGTGGTAATCGGGCGAGTTTCTACTTTCAGACTCTACAGGAATCTTTGGGTTAGGTCAATCCGTTCGCGAGATATGGGAGTTTGAAGCCAAGAAATGGTTGAGAAGGCAAAAAATTTTTCGCAATTCTGCTGCTCCAAACGCTTAACCAGAATGGCCTAGGGAAAAAATACACATGCCGCTGTAATCGGGCGAGTTTCTACTTTCAGATGCAACAGGAATTTTTGGGTTAGGTCAATCCGTTCGCGAGATATGGGAGTTTGAAGCCAAGGAATGGTTGAGAAGGCAAAAAATTTTTCGCAATTCTGCTGCTCCAAACGCTTAACCAGAATGGCCTAGGGAAAAAATACACATACCGTTGTAATCGGGCGAGCTTCTACTTTCAGATGCAACGGGAATTTTTGGGTTAGGTCAATCCGTTCGCGAGATGTGGGAGTTTGAAGCCAAGAAATGGTTGAGAAGGCAAAAAATTTTTCGCAATTCTGCTGCTCAAAACGCTTAACAAGAATGGCCTAGCGAAAAAATACACATACCGTTGTAATCGGGCGAGTTTCTACTTTCAGACGCTACAGGAATTTTTGGGTTAGGTCAATCCGTTCGCGATATATGGGAGTTTGAAGCCAAGAAATGGTTGAGAAGGCAAAAAATTTTTCGCAATTCTGCTGCTTCAAACGCTTAACCAGAATGGCCTAAGGAAAAAATACACATTCCGCTGTAATCGGGCGAGTTTATACTTTCAGACGCAACAGGAATTTTTGAGTTAGGTCAATCCGTTCGCGAGATATGAGAGTTTGAAGCCAAGGAATGGTTGAGAAGACAACAAATTTTTCGCAATTCTGCTGCTCCAAACGCTTAACCAGAATGGCCTAGGGAAAAAATACACATGCCGTGGTAATCGGGCGAGTTTCTACTTTCAGACTCTACAGGAATCTTTGGGTTAGGTCAATCCGTTCGCGAGATATGGGAGTTTGAAGCCAAGAAATGGTTGAGAAGGCAAAAAATTTTTCGCAATTCTGCTGCTCCAAACGCTTAACCAGAATGGCCTAGGGAAAAAATACACATGCCGCTGTAATCGGGCGAGTTTCTACTTTCAGATGCAACAGGAATTTTTGGGTTAGGTCAATCCGTTCGCGAGATATGGGAGTTTGAAGCCAAGGAATGGTTGAGAAGGCAAAAAATTTTTCGCAATTCTGCTGCTCCAAACGCTTAACCAGAATGGCCTAGGGAAAAAATACACATACCGTTGTAATCGGGCGAGCTTCTACTTTCAGATGCAACGGGAATTTTTGGGTTAGGTCAATCCGTTCGCGAGATGTGGGAGTTTGAAGCCAAGAAATGGTTGAGAAGGCAAAAAATTTTTCGCAATTCTGCTGCTCCAAACGCTTAACAAGAATGGCCTAGCGAAAAAATACACATACCGTTGTAATCGGGCGAGTTTCTACTTTCAGACGCTACAGGAATTTTTGGGTTAGGTCAATCCGTTCGCGATATATGGGAGTTTGAAGCCAAGAAATGGTTGAGAAGGCGAAAAATTTTTCGCAATTCTGCTGCTCCAAACGCTTAACCAGAATAGCCTAGGGTAAAAATACACATACCGCTGTAATCGGGCGAGTTTCTACTTTCAGACGCAACAGGAATTTTTGGGTTAGGTCAATCCGTTCGCGAGATATGGGAGTTTGAAGCCAAGAAATGGTTGAGGAGGCGAAAAATTTTTCGCAATTCTGCTGCTCCAAACGCTTAACCAGAATGGCCTAGGGTAAAAATACACATACCGCTGTAATCGGGCGAGTTTCGACTTTCAGAAGCAATAGGAATTTTTGGGTTAGGTCAATCCGTTCGCGAGATATGGGAGTTTGAAGCCAAGAAATGGTTGAGAAGGCAAAAAATTTTTCGCAATTCTGCTGCTCCAAACGCTTAACAAGAATGGCCTAGGGAAAAAATACACATACCGTTGTAATCGGGCGAGTTTCTACTTTCAGACGCTACAGGAATTTTTGGGTTAGGTCAATCCGTTCCCGAGATATGGGAGTTTGAAGCCAAGAAATGGTTGAGAAGGCGAAAAATTTTTCGCAATTCTGCTGTTCCAAACGCTTAACCAGAATGGCCTAGGGTAAAAATACACATACCGCTGTAATCGGGCGAGTTTCGACTTTCAGAAGCAATAGGAATTTTTGGGATAGGTCAATCCGTTCGCGAGATATGGGAGTTTGACGCTAAGAAATGGTTGAGAGGACAACAAATTTTTCGCAATTCTGCTGCTCCAAACGCTTAACAAGAATGTCCTAGGGAAAAAATACACATACCGTTGTAATCGGGCGAGTTTCTACTTTCAGACGCTACAGGAATTTTTGGGTTAGGTCAATCCGTTCGCGAGATATGGGACTTTGAAGGCAAGAAATGGTTGAGAAGGCGAAAAATTTTTCGCAATTCTGCTGCTCCAAACGCTTAACCAGAATGGCCTAGGGTAAAAATACACATGCCGTGTTGTAATCGGGCGAGTTTCTACTTTCAGACGCAACAGGAATTTTTGAGTTAGGTCAATCCGTTCGCGAGATATGGGAGTTTGACGCTAAGAAATGGTTGAGAAGGCAAACAATTTTTCGCAATTCTGCTGCTCCAAACGCTTAACCAGAATGGCCTAGGGAAAAAATACACATACCGTGGTAATCGGGCGAGCTTCTACTTTCAGATGCAATAGGAATTTTTGGGTTAGGTCAATCCGTTCGCGAGATATGGGAGTTTGAAGCCAAGAAATGGTTGAGAAGGCAAAAAATTTTTCGCAATTCTGCTGCTCCAAACGCTTAACCATAATGGCCTAGGGTAAAAATACACACACCGCTGTAATCGGGCGAGTTTCGACTTTCAGAAGCAATAGGAATTTTTGGGTTAGTTCAATCCGTTCGCGAGATATGGGAGTTTGAAGCCAAGGAATGGTTGAGAAGGCAAAAAATTTTTCGCAATTCTGCTGCTCCAAACGCTTAACCAGAATGGCCTAGGGAAAAAATACACATACCGTTGTAATCGGGCGAGTTTCTACTTTCAGATGCAACGGTAATTTTTGGGTCAGGTCAATCCGTTCGCGAGATATGGGAGTTTGACGCTAAGAAATGGTTGAGAAGACAACAAATTTTTCGCAATTCTGCTGCTCCAAACGCTTAACCAGAATGGCCTAGGGAAAAAATACACGCACCGCGGTAATCGGGCGAGTTTCTACTTTCAGATGCAATAGGAATTTTTGGGTTAGGTCAATCCGTTCGCGAGATATGGGAGTTTGAAGCCAAGAAATGGTTGAGAAGGCGAAAAATTTTTCGCAATTCTGCTGCTCCAAACGCTTAACCAGAATGGCCTAGGGTAAAAATACACATACCGCTGTAACCGGGCGAGTTTCTACTTTCAGACGCAACAGGAATTTTTGAGTCAGGTCAATCCGTTCGCGAGATATGGGAGTTTGAAGCCAAGAAATGGTTGAGAAGGCAAAAAATTTTTCGCAATTCTGCTGCTCCAAACGCTTAACAAGAATGGCCTAGCGAAAAAATACACATACCGTTGTAATCGGGCGAGTTTCTACTTTCAGACGCTACAGGAATTTTTGGGTTAGGTCAATCCGTTCGCGATATATGGGAGTTTGAAGCCAAGAAATGGTTGAGAAGGCAAAAAATTTTTCGCAATTCTGCTGCTTCAAACGCTTAACCAGAATGGCCTAAGGAAAAAATACACATTCCGCTGTAATCGGGCGAGTTTATACTTTCAGACGCAACAGGAATTTTTGAGTTAGGTCAATCCGTTCGCGAGATATGAGAGTTTGAAGCCAAGGAATGGTTGAGAAGACAACAAATTTTTCGCAATTCTGCTGCTCCAAACGCTTAACCAGAATGGCCTAGGGAAAAAATACACATGCCGTGGTAATCGGGCGAGTTTCTACTTTCAGACTCTACAGGAATCTTTGGGTTAGGTCAATCCGTTCGCGAGATATGGGAGTTTGAAGCCAAGAAATGGTTGAGAAGGCAAAAAATTTTTCGCAATTCTGCTGCTCCAAACGCTTAACCAGAATGGCCTAGGGAAAAAATACACATGCCGCTGTAATCGGGCGAGTTTCTACTTTCAGATGCAACAGGAATTTTTGGGTTAGGTCAATCCGTTCGCGAGATATGGGAGTTTGAAGCCAAGGAATGGTTGAGAAGGCAAAAAATTTTTCGCAATTCTGCTGCTCCAAACGCTTAACCAGAATGGCCTAGGGAAAAAATACACATACCGTTGTAATCGGGCGAGCTTCTACTTTCAGATGCAACGGGAATTTTTGGGTTAGGTCAATCCGTTCGCGAGATGTGGGAGTTTGAAGCCAAGAAATGGTTGAGAAGGCAAAAAATTTTTCGCAATTCTGCTGCTCCAAACGCTTAACAAGAATGGCCTAGCGAAAAAATACACATACCGTTGTAATCGGGCGAGTTTCTACTTTCAGACGCTACAGGAATTTTTGGGTGAGGTCAATCCGTTCGCGAGATATGGGAGTTTGAAGCCAAGGAATGGTTGAGAAGGCAAAAAATTTTTCGCAATTCTGCTGCTCCAAACGCTTAACCAGAATGGCCTAGGGAAAAAATACACATGCCGCTGTAATCGGGCGAGTTTCTACTTTCAGATGCAACAGGAATTTTTGGGTTAGGTCAATCCGTTCGCGAGATATGGGAGTTTGAAGCCAAGGAATGGTTGAGAAGGCAAAAAATTTTTCGCAATTCTGCTGCTCCAAACGCTTAACCAGAATGGCCTAGGGAAAAAATACACATACCGTTGTAATCGGGCGAGCTTCTACTTTCAGATGCAACGGGAATTTTTGGGTTAGGTCAATCCGTTCGCGAGATGTGGGAGTTTGAAGCCAAGAAATGGTTGAGAAGGCAAAAAATTTTTCGCAATTCTGCTGCTCCAAACGCTTAACAAGAATGGCCTAGCGAAAAAATACACATACCGTTGTAATCGGGCGAGTTTCTACTTTCAGACGCTACAGGAATTTTTGGGTTAGGTCAATCCGTTCGCGATATATGGGAGTTTGAAGCCAAGAAATGGTTGAGAAGGCAAAAAATTTTTCGCAATTCTGCTGCTTCAAACGCTTAACCAGAATGGCCTAAGGAAAAAATACACATTCCGCTGTAATCGGGCGAGTTTATACTTTCAGACGCAACAGGAATTTTTGAGTTAGGTCAATCCGTTCGCGAGATATGAGAGTTTGAAGCCAAGGAATGGTTGAGAAGACAACAAATTTTTCGCAATTCTGCTGCTCCAAACGCTTAACCAGAATGGCCTAGGGAAAAAATACACATGCCGTGGTAATCGGGCGAGTTTCTACTTTCAGACTCTACAGGAATCTTTGGGTTAGGTCAATCCGTTCGCGAGATATGGGAGTTTGAAGCCAAGAAATGGTTGAGAAGGCAAAAAATTTTTCGCAATTCTGCTGCTCCAAACGCTTAACCAGAATGGCCTAGGGAAAAAATACACATGCCGCTGTAATCGGGCGAGTTTCTACTTTCAGATGCAACAGGAATTTTTGGGTTAGGTCAATCCGTTCGCGAGATATGGGAGTTTGAAGCCAAGGAATGGTTGAGAAGGCAAAAAATTTTTCGCAATTCTGCTGCTCCAAACGCTTAACCAGAATGGCCTAGGGAAAAAATACACATACCGTTGTAATCGGGCGAGCTTCTACTTTCAGATGCAACGGGAATTTTTGGGTTAGGTCAATCCGTTCGCGAGATGTGGGAGTTTGAAGCCAAGAAATGGTTGAGAAGGCAAAAAATTTTTCGCAATTCTGCTGCTCCAAACGCTTAACAAGAATGGCCTAGCGAAAAAATACACATACCGTTGTAATCGGGCGAGTTTCTACTTTCAGACGCTACAGGAATTTTTGGGTGAGGTCAATCCGTTCGCGATATATGGGAGTTTGAAGCCAAGAAATGGTTGAGAAGGCGAAAAATTTTTCGCAATTCTGCTGCTCCAAACGCTTAACCAGAATAGCCTAGGGTAAAAATACACATACCGCTGTAATCGGGCGAGTTTCTACTTTCAGACGCAACAGGAATTTTTGGGTTAGGTCAATCCGTTCGCGAGATATGGGAGTTTGAAGCCAAGAAATGGTTGAGGAGGCGAAAAATTTTTCGCAATTCTGCTGCTCCAAACGCTTAACCAGAATGGCCTAGGGTAAAAATACACATACCGCTGTAATCGGGCGAGTTTCGACTTTCAGAAGCAATAGGAATTTTTGGGTTAGGTCAATCCGTTCGCGAGATATGGGAGTTTGAAGCCAAGAAATGGTTGAGAAGGCAAAAAATTTTTCGCAATTCTGCTGCTCCAAACGCTTAACATGAATGGCCTAGGGAAAAAATACACATACCGTTGTAATCGGGCGAGTTTCTACTTTCAGACGCTACAGGAATTTTTGGGTTAGGTCAATCCGTTCCCGAGATATGGGAGTTTGAAGCCAAGAAATGGTTGAGAAGGCGAAAAATTTTTCGCAATTCTGCTGTTCCAAACGCTTAACCAGAATGGCCTAGGGTAAAAATACACATACCGCTGTAATCGGGCGAGTTTCGACTTTCAGAAGCAATAGGAATTTTTGGGATAGGTCAATCCGTTCGCGAGATATGGGAGTTTGACGCTAAGAAATGGTTGAGAGGACAACAAATTTTTCGCAATTCTGCTGCTCCAAACGCTTAACAAGAATGTCCTAGGGAAAAAATACACATACCGTTGTAATCGGGCGAGTTTCTACTTTCAGACGCTACAGGAATTTTTGGGTTAGGTCAATCCGTTCGCGAGATATGGGACTTTGAAGGCAAGAAATGGTTGAGAAGGCGAAAAATTTTTCGCAATTCTGCTGCTCCAAACGCATAACCAGAATGGCCTAGGGTAAAAATACACATGCCGTGTTGTAATCGGGCGAGTTTCTACTTTCAGACGCAACAGGAATTTTTGAGTTAGGTCAATCCGTTCGCGAGATATGGGAGTTTGACGCTAAGAAATGGTTGAGAAGACAACAAATTTTTCGCAATTCTGCTGCTCCAAACGCTTAACCAGAATGGCCTAGGGAAAAAATACACATACCGTGGTAATCGGGCGAGCTTCTACTTTCAGATGCAATAGGAATTTTTGGGTTAGGTCAATCCGTTCGCGAGATATGGGAGTTTGAAGCCAAGAAATGGTTGAGAAGGCAAAAAATTTTTCGCAATTCTGCTGCTCCAAACGCTTAACCATAATGGCCTAGGGTAAAAATACACACACCGCTGTAATCGGGCGAGTTTCGACTTTCAGAAGCAATAGGAATTTTTGGGTTAGTTCAATCCGTTCGCGAGATATGGGAATTTGACGCTAAGAAATGGTTGAGAGGACAACAAATTTTTCGCAATTCTGCTGCTCCAAACGCTTAACAAGAATGGCCTAGGGAAAAAATACACATACCGTTGTAATCGGGCGAGTTTCTACTTTCAGACGCTACAGGAATTTTTGGGATAGGTCAAGCCGTTCGCGAGATATGGGAGTTTGAAGCCAAGAAATGGTTGAGAAGGCGAAAAATTTTTCGCAATTCTGCTTCTCCAAACGCTTAACCAGAACGGCCTAGGGCAAAAATACACATACCGCTGTAATCGGGCGAGTTTCTACTTTCAGACGCAACAGGAATTCTTGAGTTAGGTCAATCCGTTCGCGAGATATGGGAGTTTGAAGCCAAGGAATGGTTGAGAAGGCAAAAAATTTTTCGCAATTCTGCTGCTCCAAACGCTTAACCAGAATGGCCTAGGGAAATAATACACATACCGTTGTAATCGGGCGAGTTTCTACTTTCAGATGCAACGGTAATTTTTGGGTTAGGTCAATCCGTTCGCGAGATATGGGAGTTTGACGCTAAGAAATGGTTGAGAAGACAACAAATTTTTCGCAATTCTGCTGCTCCAAACGCTTAACCAGAATGGCCTAGGGTAAAAATACACATACCGCTGTAATCGGGCGAGTTTCTACTTTCAGACGCAACAGGAATTTTTGGGTTAGGTCAATCCGTTCGCGAGATATGGGAGTTTGAAGCCAAGAAATGGTTGAGGAGGCGAAAAATTTTTCGCAATTCTGCTGCTCCAAACGCTTAACCAGAATGGCCTAGGGTAAAAATACACATACCGCTGTAATCGGGCGAGTTTCGACTTTCAGAAGCAATAGGAATTTTTGGGTTAGGTCAATCCGTTCGCGAGATATGGGAGTTTGAAGCCAAGAAATGGTTGAGAAGGCAAAAAATTTTTCGCAATTCTGCTGCTCCAAACGCTTAACAAGAATGGCCTAGGGAAAAAATACACATACCGTTGTAATCGGGCGAGTTTCTACTTTCAGACGCTACAGGAATTTTTGGGTTAGGTCAATCCGTTCCCGAGATATGGGAGTTTGAAGCCAAGAAATGGTTGAGAAGGCGAAAAATTTTTCGTAATTCTGCTGTTCCAAACGCTTAACCAGAATGGCCTAGGGTAAAAATACACATACCGCTGTAATCGGGCGAGTTTCGACTTTCAGAAGCAATAGGAATTTTTGGGATAGGTCAATCCGTTCGCGAGATATGGGAGTTTGACGCTAAGAAATGGTTGAGAGGACAACAAATTTTTCGCAATTCTGCTGCTCCAAACGCTTAACAAGAATGTCCTAGGGAAAAAATACACATACCGTTGTAATCGGGCGAGTTTCTACTTTCAGACGCTACAGGAATTTTTGGGTTAGGTCAATCCGTTCGCGAGATATGGGACTTTGAAGGCAAGAAATGGTTGAGAAGGCGAAAAATTTTTCGCAATTCTGCTGCTCCAAACGCTTAACCAGAATGGCCTAGGGTAAAAATACACATGCCGTGTTGTAATCGGGCGAGTTTCTACTTTCAGACGCAACAGGAATTTTTGAGTTAGGTCAATCCGTTCGCGAGATATGGGAGTTTGACGCTAAGAAATGGTTGAGAAGACAACAAATTTTTCGCAATTCTGCTGCTCCAAACGCTTAACCAGAATGGCCTAGGGAAAAAATACACATACCGTGGTAATCGGGCGAGCTTCTACTTTCAGATGCAATAGGAATTTTTGGGTTAGGTCAATCCGTTCGCGAGATATGGGAGTTTGAAGCCAAGAAATGGTTGAGAAGGCAAAAAATTTTTCGCAATTCTGCTGCTCCAAACGCTTAACCATAATGGCCTAGGGTAAAAATACACACACCGCTGTAATCGGGCGAGTTTCGACTTTCAGAAGCAATAGGAATTTTTGGGTTAGTTCAATCCGTTCGCGAGATATGGGAATTTGACGCTAAGAAATGGTTGAGAGGACAACAAATTTTTCGCAATTCTGCTGCTCCAAACGCTTAACAAGAATGGCCTAGGGAAAAAATTCACATACCGTTGTAATCGGGCGAGTTTCTACTTTCAGACGCTACAGGAATTTTTGGGATAGGTCAAGCCGTTCGCGAGATATGGGAGTTTGAAGCCAAGAAATGGTTGAGAAGGCGAAAAATTTTTCGCAATTCTGCTTCTCCAAACGCTTAACCAGAACGGCCTAGGGCAAAAATACACATACCGCTGTAATCGGGCGAGTTTCTACTTTCAGACGCAACAGGAATTCTTGAGTTAGGTCAATCCGTTCGCGAGATATGGGAGTTTGAAGCCAAGGAATGGTTGAGAAGGCAAAAAATTTTTCGCAATTCTGCTGCTCCAAACGCTTAACCAGAATGGCCTAGGGAAAAAATACACATACCGTTGTAATCGGGCGAGTTTCTACTTTCAGATGCAACGGTAATTTTTGGGTTAGGTCAATCCGTTCGCGAGATATGGGAGTTTGACGCTAAGAAATGGTTGAGAAGACAACAAATTTTTCGCAATTCTGCTGCTCCAAACGCTTAACCAGAATGGCCTAGGGAAAAAATACACACACCGCGGTAATCGGGCGAGTTTCTACTTTCAGATGCAATAGGAATTTTTGGGTTAGGTCAATCCGTTCGCGAGATATGGGAGTTTGAAGCCAAGAAATGGTTGAGAAGGCGAAAAATTTTTCGCAATTCTGCTGCTCCAAACGCTTAACCAGAATGGCCTAGGGTAAAAATACACATACCGCTGTAACCGGGCGAGTTTCTACTTTCAGACGCAACAGGAATTTTTGAGTCAGGTCAATCCGTTCGCGAGATATGGGAGTTTGAAGCCAAGGAATGGTTGAGAAGGCAAAAAATTTTTCGCAATTCTGCTGCTCCAAACGCTTAACCAGAATGGCCTAGGGAAAAAATACACATACCGTTGTAATCGGGCGAGTTTCTACTTTCAGATGCAACGGGAATTTTTGGGTTAGGTCAATCCGTTCGCGAGATATGGGAGTTTGAAGCCAAGAAATGGTTGAGAAGGCAAAAAATTTTTCGCAATTCTGCTGCTCCAAACGCTTAACCAGAATGGCCTAGGGTAAAAATACACATACCGCTGTAATCGGGCGAGTTTCGACTTTCAGAAGCAATAGGAATTTTTGGGTTAGGTCAATCCGTTCGCGAGATATGGGAGTTTGAAGCCAAGAAATGGTTGAGAAGGCAAAAAATTTTTCGCAATTCTGCTTCTCCAAACGTTTAACCAGAATGGCCTAGGGCAAAAATACACATGCCGCTGTAATCGGGCGAGTTTCTACTTTCAGACGCAACAGGAATTCTTGAGTTAGGTCAATCCGTTCGCGAGATATGGGAGTTTGAAGCCAAGGAATGGTTGAGAAGGCAAAAAATTTTTCGCAATTCTGCTGCTCCAAACGCTTAACCAGAATGGCCTAGGGAAAAAATACACATACCGTTGTAATCGGGCGAGTTTCTACTTTCAGATGCAACGGTAATTTTTGGGTTAGGTCAATCCGTTCGCGAGATATGGGAGTTTGACGCTAAGAAATGGTTGAGAAGACAACAAATTTTTCGCAATTCTGCTGCTCCAAACGCTTAACCAGAATGGCCTAGGGTAAAAATACACATACCGCTGTAACCGGGCGAGTTTCTACTTTCAGACGCAACAGGAATTTTTGAGTCAGGTCAATCCGTTCGCGAGATATGGGAGTTTGAAGCCAAGGAATGGTTGAGAAGGCAAAAAATTTTTCGCAATTCTGCTGCTCCAAACGCTTAACCAGAATGGCCTAGGGAAAAAATACACATACCGTTGTAATCGGGCGAGTTTCTACTTTCAGATGCAACGGGAATTTTTGGGTTAGGTCAATCCGTTCGCGAGATATGGGAGTTTGAAGCCAAGAAATGGTTGAGAAGGCAAAAAATTTTTCGCAATTCTGCTGCTCCAAACGCTTAACCAGAATGGCCTAGGGTAAAAATACACATACCGCTGTAATCGGGCGAGTTTCGACTTTCAGAAGCAATAGGAATTTTTGGGTTAGGTCAATCCGTTCGCGAGATATGGGAGGTTGAAGCCAAGAAATGGTTGAGAAGGCAAAAAATTTTTCGCAATTCTGCTGCTCCAAACGCTTAACAAGAATGGCCGAGGGAAAAAATACACATACCGTTGTAATCGGGCGAGTTTCTACTTTCAGACGCTACAGGAATTTTTGGGTTAGGTCAATCCGTTCGCGAGATATGGGAGTTTGAAGCCAAGAAATGGTTGAGAAGGCGAAAAATTTTTCGCAATTCTGCTTCTCCAAACGTTTAACCAGAATGGCCTAGGGCAAAAATACACATACCGCTGTAATCGGGCGAGTTTCTACTTTCAGACGCAACAGGAATTCTTGAGGTAGGTCAATCCGTTCGCGAGATATGGGAGTTTGAAGCCAAGGAATGGTTGAGAAGGCAAAAAATTTTTCGCAATTCTGCTGCTCCAAACGCTTAACCAGAATGGCCTAGGGAAAAAATACACATACCGTTGTAATCGGGCGAGTTTCTACTTTCAGATGCAACGGGAATTTTTGGGATAGGTCAATCCGTTCGCGAGATATGGGAGTTTGAAGCTAAGAAATGGTTGAGAAGACAACAAATTTTTCGCAATTCTGCTGCTCCAAACGCTTAACCAGAATGGCCTAGGGAAAAAATACACACACCGCGGTAATCGGGCGAGTTTCTACTTTCAGATGCAATAGGAATTTTTGGGTTAGGTCAATCCGTTCGCGAGATATGGGAGTTTGAAGCCAAGAAATGGTTGAGAAGGCGAAAAATTTTTCGCAATTCTGCTGCTCCAAACGCTTAACCAGAATGGCCTAGGGTAAAAATACACATACCGCTGTAATCGGGCGAGTTTCTACTTTCAGACGCAACAGGAATTTTTGAGTCAGGTCAATCCGTTCGCGAGATATGGGAGTTTGAAGCCAAGGAATGGTTGAGAAGGCAAAAAATTTTTCGCAATTCTGCTGCTCCAAACGCTTAACCAGAATGGCCTAGGGAAAAAATACACATACCGTTGTAATCGGGCGAGTTTCTACTTTCAGATGCAACGGGAATTTTTGGGTTAGGTCAATCCGTTCGCGAGATATGGGAGTTTGAAGCCAAGAAATGGTTGAGAAGGCAAAAAATTTTTCGCAATTCTGCTGCTCCAAACGCTTAACCAGAATGGCCTAGGGTAAAAATACACATACCGCTGTAATCGGGCGAGTTTCGACTTTCAGAAGCAATAGGAATTTTTGGGTTAGGTCAATCCGTTCGCGAGATATGGTAGTTTGAAGCCAAGAAATGGTTGAGAAGGCAAAAAATTTTTCGCAATTCTGCTGCTCCAAACGCTTAACAAGAATGGCCTAGGGAAAAAATACACATACCGTTGTAATCGGGCGAGTTTCTACTTTCAGACGCTACAGGAATTTTTGGGTAAGGTCAATCCGTTCCCGAGATATGGGAGTTTGAAGCCAAGAAATGGTTGA
Source organism: Ptiloglossa arizonensis (assembly GCF_051014685.1). NCBI lineage: Eukaryota > Metazoa > Arthropoda > Insecta > Hymenoptera > Colletidae > Ptiloglossa > Ptiloglossa arizonensis. The sequence goes on from NW_027478668.1 coordinate 633,468, forward strand.
GAAGGCGAAAAATTTTTCGCAATTCTGCTGTTCCAAACGCTTAACCAGAATGGCCTAGGGTAAAAATACACATACCGCTGTAATCGGGCGAGTTTCTACTTTCAGATGCAATAGGAATTTTTGGGTTTGGTCAATCCGTTCGCGAGATATGGGAGTTTGAAGCCAAGAAATGGTTGAGAAGGCGAAAAATTTTTCGCAATTCTGCTGCTCCAAACGCTTAACCAGAATGGCCTAGGGTAAAAATACACATACCGCTGTAATCGGGCGAGTTTCTACTTTCAGACGCAACAGGAATTTTTGAGTCAGGTCAATCCGTTCGCGAGATATGGGAGTTTGAAGCCAAGGAATGGTTGAGAAGGCAAACAATTTTTCGCAATTCTGCTGCTCCAAACGCTTAACCAGAATGGCCTAGGGAAAAAATACACATACCGTTGTAATCGGGCGAGTTTCTACTTTCAGATGCAACGGGAATTTTTGGGTTAGGTCAATCCGTTCGCGAGATATGGGAGTTTGAAGCCAAGAAATGGTTGAGAAGGCGAAAAATTTTTCGCAATTCTGCTGTTCCAAACGCTTAACCAGAATGGCCTAGGGTAAAAATACACATACCGCTGTAATCGGGCGAGTTTCTACTTTCAGATGCAATAGGAATTTTTGGGTTTGGTCAATCCGTTCGCGAGATATGGGAGTTTGAAGCCAAGAAATGGTTGAGAAGGCGAAAAATTTTTCGCAATTCTGCTGCTCCAAACGCTTAACCAGAATGGCCTAGGGTAAAAATACACATACCGCTGTAATCGGGCGAGTTTCTACTTTCAGACGCAACAGGAATTTTTGAGTCAGGTCAATCCGTTCGCGAGATATGGGAGTTTGAAGCCAAGGAATGGTTGAGAAGGCAAAAAATTTTTCGCAATTCTGCTGCTCCAAACGCTTAACCAGAATGGCCTAGGGAAAAAATACACATACCGTTGTAATCGGGCGAGTTTCTACTTTCAGATGCAACGGGAATTTTTGGGTTAGGTCAATCCGTTCGCGAGATATGGGAGTTTGAAGCCAAGAAATGGTTGAGAAGGCAAAAAATTTTTCGCAATTCTGCTGCTCCAAACGCTTAACCAGAATGGCCTAGGGTAAAAATACACATACCGCTGTAATCGGGCGAGTTTCGACTTTCAGAAGCAATAGGAATTTTTGGGTTAGGTCAATCCGTTCGCGAGATATGGTAGTTTGAAGCCAAGAAATGGTTGAGAAGGCAAAAAATTTTTCGCAATTCTGCTGCTCCAAACGCTTAACAAGAATGGCCTAGGGAAAAAATACACATACCGTTGTAATCGGGCGAGTTTCTACTTTCAGACGCTACAGGAATTTTTGGGTAAGGTCAATCCGTTCCCGAGATATGGGAGTTTGAAGCCAAGAAATGGTTGAGAAGGCGAAAAATTTTTCGCAATTCTGCTGTTCCAAACGCTTAACCAGAATGGCCTAGGGTAAAAATACACATACCGCTGTAATCGGGCGAGTTTCTACTTTCAGATGCAATAGGAATTTTTGGGTTTGGTCAATCCGTTCGCGAGATATGGGAGTTTGAAGCCAAGAAATGGTTGAGAAGGCGAAAAATTTTTCGCAATTCTGCTGCTCCAAACGCTTAACCAGAATGGCCTAGGGTAAAAATACACATACCGCTGTAATCGGGCGAGTTTCTACTTTCAGACGCAACAGGAATTTTTGAGTCAGGTCAATCCGTTCGCGAGATATGGGAGTTTGAAGCCAAGGAATGGTTGAGAAGGCAAACAATTTTTCGCAATTCTGCTGCTCCAAACGCTTAACCAGAATGGCCTAGGGAAAAAATACACATACCGTTGTAATCGGGCGAGTTTCTACTTTCAGATGCAACGGGAATTTTTGGGTTAGGTCAATCCGTTCGCGAGATATGGGAGTTTGAAGCCAAGAAATGGTTGAGAAGGCGAAAAATTTTTCGCAATTCTGCTGTTCCAAACGCTTAACCAGAATGGCCTAGGGTAAAAATACACATACCGCTGTAATCGGGCGAGTTTCTACTTTCAGATGCAATAGGAATTTTTGGGTTTGGTCAATCCGTTCGCGAGATATGGGAGTTTGAAGCCAAGAAATGGTTGAGAAGGCGAAAAATTTTTCGCAATTCTGCTGCTCCAAACGCTTAACCAGAATGGCCTAGGGTAAAAATACACATACCGCTGTAATCGGGCGAGTTTCTACTTTCAGATGCAATAGGAATTTTTGGGTTTGGTCAATCCGTTCGCGAGATATGGGAGTTTGAAGCCAAGAAATGGTTGAGAAGGCGAAAAATTTTTCGCAATTCTGCTGCTCCAAACGCTTAACCAGAATGGCCTAGGGTAAAAATACACATACCGCTGTAATCGGGCGAGTTTCTACTTTCAGACGCAACAGGAATTTTTGAGTCAGGTCAATCCGTTCGCGAGATATGGGAGTTTGAAGCCAAGGAATGGTTGAGAAGGCAAACAATTTTTCGCAATTCTGCTGCTCCAAACGCTTAACCAGAATGGCCTAGGGAAAAAATACACATACCGTTGTAATCGGGCGAGTTTCTACTTTCAGATGCAACGGGAATTTTTGGGTTAGGTCAATCCGTTCGCGAGATATGGGAGTTTGAAGCCAAGAAATGGTTGAGAAGGCGAAAAATTTTTCGCAATTCTGCTGTTCCAAACGCTTAACCAGAATGGCCTAGGGTAAAAATACACATACCGCTGTAATCGGGCGAGTTTCTACTTTCAGATGCAATAGGAATTTTTGGGTTTGGTCAATCCGTTCGCGAGATATGGGAGTTTGAAGCCAAGAAATGGTTGAGAAGGCGAAAAATTTTTCGCAATTCTGCTGCTCCAAACGCTTAACCAGAATGGCCTAGGGTAAAAATACACATACCGCTGTAATCGGGCGAGTTTCTACTTTCAGACGCAACAGGAATTTTTGAGTCAGGTCAATCCGTTCGCGAGATATGGGAGTTTGAAGCCAAGAAATGGTTGAGAAGGCGAAAAATTTTTCGCAATTCTGCTGCTCCAAACGCTTAACCAGAATGGCCTAGGGAAAAAATACACATACCGTTGTAATCGGGCGAGTTTCTACTTTCAGATGCAACGGGAATTTTTGGGTTAGGTCAATCCGTTCGCGAGATATGGGAGTTTGAAGCCAAGAAATGGTTGAGAAGGCAAAAAATTTTTCGCAATTCTGCTGCTCCAAACGCTTAACCAGAATGGCCTAGGGTAAAAATACACATACCGCTGTAATCGGGCGAGTTTCGACTTTCAGAAGCAATAGGAATTTTTGGGTTAGGTCAATCCGTTCGCGAGATATGGGAGTTTGAAGCCAAGAAATGGTTGAGAAGGCAAAAAATTTTTCGCAATTCTGCTGCTCCAAACGCTTAACAAGAATGGCCTAGGGAAAAAATACACATACCGTTGTAATCGGGCGAGTTTCTACTTTCAGACGCTACAGGAATTTTTGGGTTAGGTCAATCCGTTCGCGAGATATGGGAGTTTGAAGCCAAGAAATGGTTGAGAAGGCGAAAAATTTTTCGCAATTCTGCTTCTCCAAACGCTTAACCAGAATGGCCTAGGGCAAAAATACACATACCGCTGTAATCGGGCGAGTTTCTACTTTCAGACGCAACAGGAATTCTTGAGTTATGTCAATCCGTTCGCGAGATATGGGAGTTTGAAGCCAAGGAATGGTTGAGAAGGCAAAAAATTTTTCGCAATTCTGCTGCTCCAAACGCTTAACCAGAATGGCCTAGGGAAAAAATACACATACCGTTGTAATCGGGCGAGTTTCTACTTTCAGATGCAACGGGAATTTTTGGGTTAGGTCAATCCGTTCGCGAGATATGGGAGTTTGACGCTAAGAAATGGTTGAGAAGACAACAAATTTTTCGCAATTCTGCTGCTCCAAACGCTTAACCAGAATGGCCTAGGGAAAAAATACACACACCGCGGTAATCGGGCGAGTTTCTACTTTCAGATGCAATAGGAATTTTTGGGTTAGGTCAATCCGTTCGCGAGATATGGGAGTTTGAAGCCAAGAAATGGTTGAGAAGGCGAAAAATTTTTCGCAATTCTGCTGCTCCAAACGCTTAACCAGAATGGCCTAGGGTAAAAATACACATACCGCTGTACTCGGGCGAGTTTCTACTTTCAGACGCAACAGGAATTTTTGAGTCAGGTCAATCCGTTCGCGAGATATGGGAGTTTGAAGCCAAGGAATGGTTGAGAAGGCAAAAAATTTTTCGCAATTCTGCTGCTCCAAACGCTTAACCAGAATGGCCTAGGGAAAAAATACACATACCGTTGTAATCGGGCGAGTTTCTACTTTCAGATGCAACGGGAATTTTTGGGTTAGGTCAATCCGTTCGCGAGATATGGGAGTTTGAAGCCAAGAAATGGTTGAGAAGGCAAAAAATTTTTCGCAATTCTGCTGCTCCAAACGCTTAATCAGAATGGCCTAGGGTAAAAATACACATACCGCTGTAATCGGGCGAGTTTCGACTTTCAGAAGCAATAGGAATTTTTGGGTTAGGTCAATCCGTTCGCGAGATATGGGAGTTGGAAGCCAAGAAATGGTTGAGAAGGCAAAAAATTTTTCGCAATTCTGCTGCTCCAAACGCTTAACAAGAATGGCCTAGGGAAAAAATACACATACCGTTGTAATCGGGCGAGTTTCTACTTTCAGACGCTACAGGAATTTTTGGATTAGGTCAATCCGTTCCCGAGATATGGGAGTTTGAAGCCAAGAAATGGTTGAGAAGGCGAAAAATTTTTCGCAATTCTGCTGTTCCAAACGCTTAACCAGAATGGCCTAGGGTAAAAATACACATACCGCTGTAATCGGGCGAGTTTCTACTTTCAGACGCAACAGGAATTTTTGAGTTAGGTCAATCCGTTCGCGAGATATGGGAGTTTGAAGCCAAGGAATGGTTGAGAAGGCAAAAAATTTTTCGCAATTCTGCTGCTCCAAACGCTTAACCAGAATGGCCTAGGGTAAAAATACACACACCGCTGTAATCGGGCGAGTTTCTACTTTCAGAAGCAACAGGAATTTTTGAGTTAGGTCAATCCGTTCGCGAGATATGGGAGTTTGAGGCTAAGAAATGGTTGAGAAGACAACAAATTTTTCGCAATTCTGCTGCTCCAAACGCTTAACCAGAATGGCCTAGGGAAAAAATACACATACCGTGGTAATCGGGCGAGTTTCTACTTTCAGATGCAACAGGAATTTTTGGGTTAGGTCAATCCGTTCGCGAGATATGGGAGTTTGAAGCCAAGAAATGGTTGAGAAGGCGAAAAATTTTTCGCAATTCTGCTGCTCCAAACGCTTAACCAGAATGGCCTATGGTAAAAATACACATACCGCTGTAATCGGGCGAGTTTCTACTTTCAGACGCAACAGGAATTTTTGAGTTAGGTCAATCCGTTCGCGAGATATGGGAGTTTGAAGCCAAGGAATGGTTGAGAAGGCAAAAAATTTTTCGCAATTCTGCTGCTCCAAACGCTTAACCAGAATGGCCTAGGGAAAAAATACACATACCGTTGTAATCGGGCGAGTTTCTACCTTCATATGCAACGGGAATTTTTGGGTTAGGTCAATCCGTTCGCGAGATGTGGGAGTTTGAAGCCAAGAAATGGTTGAGAAGGCAAAAAATTTTTCGCAATTCTGCTGCTCCAAACGCTTAACAAGAATGGCCTAGCGAAAAAATACACATACCGTTGTAATCGGGCGAGTTTCTACTTTCAGACGCTACAGGAATTTTTGGGTTAGGTCAATCCGTTCGCGAGATATGGGAGTTTGAAGCCAAGAAATGGTTGAGAAGGCGAAAAATTGTTCGCAATTCTGCTTCTCCAAACGCTTAACCAGAATGGCCTAGGGCAAAAATACACATACCGCTGTAATCGGGCGAGTTTCTACTTTCAGACGCAACAGGAATTCTTGAGTTATGTCAATCCGTTCGCGAGATATGGGAGTTTGAAGCCAAGGAATGGTTGAGAAGGCAAAAAATTTTTCGCAATTCTGCTGCTCCAAACGCTTAACCAGAATGGCCTAGGGAAAAAATACACATACCGTTGTAATCGGGCGAGTTTCTACTTTCAGATGCAACGGGAATTTTTGGGTTAGGTCAATCCGTTCGCGAGATATGGGAGTTTGACGCTAAGAAATGGTTGAGAAGACAACAAATTTTTCGCAATTCTGCTGCTCCAAACGCTTAACCAGAATGGCCTAGGGAAAAAATACACACACCGCGGTAATCGGGCGAGTTTCTACTTTCAGATGCAATAGGAATTTTTGGGTTAGGTCAATCCGTTCGCGAGATATGGGAGTTTGAAGCCAAGAAATGGTTGAGAAGGCGAAAAATTTTTCGCAATTCTGCTGCTCCAAACGCTTAACCAGAATGGCCTAGGGTAAAAATACACATACCGCTGTAATCGGGCGAGTTTCTACTTTCAGACGCAACAGGAATTTTTGAGTCAGGTCAATCCGTTCGCGAGATATGGGAGTTTGAAGCCAAGGAATGGTTGAGAAGGCAAAAAATTTATCGCAATTCTGCTGCTCCAAACGCTTAACCAGAATGGCCTAGGGAAAAAATACACATACCGTTGTAATCGGGCGAGTTTCTACTTTCAGATGCAACGGGAATTTTTGGGTTAGGTCAATCCGTTCGCGAGATATGGGAGTTTGAAGCCAAGAAATGGTTGAGAAGGCAAAAAATTTTTCGCAATTCTGCTGCTCCAAACGCTTAACCAGAATGGCCTAGGGTAAAAATACACATACCGCTGTAATCGGGCGAGTTTCGACTTTCAGAAGCAATAGGAATTTTTGGGTTAGGTCAATCCGTTCGCGAGATATGGGAGTTGGAAGCCAAGAAATGGTTGAGAAGGCAAAAAATTTTTCGCAATTCTGCTGCTCCAAACGCTTAACAAGAATGGCCTACGGAAAAAATACACATACCGTTGTAATCGGGCGAGTTTCTACTTTCAGACGCTACAGGAATTTTTGGGTTAGGTCAATCCGTTCCCGAGATATGGGAGTTTGAAGCCAAGAAATGGTTGAGAAGGCGAAAAATTTTTCGCAATTCTGCTGCTCCAAACGCTTAACCAGAATGGCCTAGGGAAAAAATACACATACCGTTGTAATCGGGCGAGTTTCTACTTTCAGATGCAACGGGAATTTTTGGGTTAGGTCAATCCGTTCGCGAGATATGGGAGTTTGACGCTAAGAAATGGTTGAGAAGACAACAAATTTTTCGCAATTCTGCTGCTCCAAACGCTTAACCAGAATGGCCTAGGGAAAAAATACACACAGCGCGGTAATCGGGCGAGTTTCTACTTTCAGATGCAATAGGAATTTTTGGGTTAGGTCAATCCGTTCGCGAGATATGGGAGTTTGAAGCCAAGAAATGGTTGAGAAGGCGAAAAATTTTTCGCAATTCTGCTGCTCCAAACGCTTAACCAGAATGGCCTAGGGTAAAAATACACATACCGCTGTAATCGGGCGAGTTTCTACTTTCAGACGCAACAGGAATTTTTGAGTCAGGTCAATCCGTTCGCGAGATATGGGAGTTTGAAGCCAAGGAATGGTTGAGAAGGCAAAAAATTTTTCGCAATTCTGCTGCTCCAAACGCTTAACCAGAATGGCCTAGGGAAAAAATACACATACCGTTGTAATCGGGCGAGTTTCTACTTTCAGATGCAACGGGAATTTTTGGGTTAGGTCAATCCGTTCGCGAGATATGGGAGTTTGAAGCCAAGAAATGGTTGAGAAGGCAAAAAATTTTTCGCAATTCTGCTGCTCCAAACGCTTAATCAGAATGGCCTAGGGTAAAAATACACATACCGCTGTAATCGGGCGAGTTTCGACTTTCAGAAGCAATAGGAATTTTTGGGTTAGGTCAATCCGTTCGCGAGATATGGGAGTTGGAAGCCAAGAAATGGTTGAGAAGGCAAAAAATTTTTCGCAATTCTGCTGCTCCAAACGCTTAACAAGAATGGCCTAGGGAGAAAATACACATACCGTTGTAATCGGGCGAGTTTCTACTTTCAGACGCTACAGGAATTTTTGGGTTAGGTCAATCCGTTCCCGAGATATGGGAGTTTGAAGCCAAGAAATGGTTGAGAAGGCGAAAAATTTTTCGCAATTCTGCTGTTCCAAACGCTTAACCAGAATGGCCTAGGGTAAAAATACACATACCGCTGTAATCGGGCGAGTTTCTACTTTCAGACGCAACAGGAATTTTTGAGTTAGGTCAATCCGTTCGCGAGATATGGGAGTTTGAAGCCAAGGAATGGTTGAGAAGGCAAAAAATTTTTCGCAATTCTGCTGCTCCAAACGCTTAACCAGAATGGCCTAGGGTAAAAATACACACACCGCTGTAATCGGGCGAGTTTCTACTTTCAGAAGCAACAGGAATTTTTGAGTTAGGTCAATCCGTTCGCGAGATATGGGAGTTTGAGGCTAAGAAATGGTTGAGAAGACAACAAATTTTTCGCAATTCTGCTGCTCCAAACGCTTAACCAGAATGGCCTAGGGAAAAAATACACATACCGTGGTAATCGGGCGAGTTTCTACTTTCAGATGCAACAGGAATTTTTGGGTTAGGTCAATCCGTTCGCGAGATATGGGAGTTTGAAGCCAAGAAATGGTTGAGAAGGCGAAAAATTTTTCGCAATTCTGCTGCTCCAAACGCTTAACCAGAATGGCCTATGGTAAAAATACACATACCGCTGTAATCGGGCGAGTTTCTACTTTCAGACGCAACAGGAATTTTTGAGTTAGGTCAATCCGTTCGCGAGATATGGGAGTTTGAAGCCAAGGAATGGTTGAGAAGGCAAAAAATTTTTCGCAATTCTGCTGCTCCAAACGCTTAACCAGAATGGCCTAGGGAAAAAATACACATACCGTTGTAATCGGGCGAGTTTCTACCTTCATATGCAACGGGAATTTTTGGGTTAGGTCAATCCGTTCGCGAGATGTGGGAGTTTGAAGCCAAGAAATGGTTGAGAAGGCAAAAAATTTTTCGCAATTCTGCTGCTCCAATCGCTTAACAAGAATGGCCTAGCGAAAAAATACACATACCGTTGTAATCGGGCGAGTTTCTACTTTCAGACGCTACAGGAATTTTTGGGTTAGGTCAATCCGTTCGCGAGATATGGGAGTTTGAAGCCAAGAAATGGTTGAGAAGGCGAAAAATTGTTCGCAATTCTGCTTCTCCAAACGCTTAACCAGAATGGCCTAGGGCAAAAATACACATACCGCTGTAATCGGGCGAGTTTCTACTTTCAGACGCAACAGGAATTCTTGAGTTATGTCAATCCGTTCGCGAGATATGGGAGTTTGAAGCCAAGGAATGGTTGAGAAGGCAAAAAATTTTTCGCAATTCTGCTGCTCCAAACGCTTAACCAGAATGGCCTAGGGAAAAAATACACATACCGTTGTAATCGGGCGAGTTTCTACTTTCAGATGCAACGGGAATTTTTGGGTTAGGTCAATCCGTTCGCGAGATATGGGAGTTTGACGCTAAGAAATGGTTGAGAAGACAACAAATTTTTCGCAATTCTGCTGCTCCAAACGCTTAACCAGAATGGCCTAGGGAAAAAATACACACACCGCGGTAATCGGGCGAGTTTCTACTTTCAGATGCAACGGGAATTTTTGGGTTAGGTCAATCCGTTCGCGAGATATGGGAGTTTGAAGCCAAGTAATGGTTGAGAAGGCAAAAAATTTTTCGCAATTCTGCTGCTCCAAACGCTTAACCAGAATGGCCTAGGGTAAAAATACACATACCGCTGTAATCGGGCGAGTTTCGACTTTCAGAAGCAATAGGAATTTTTGGGTTAGGTCAATCCGTTCGCGAGATATGGGAGTTGGAAGCCAAGAAATGGTTGAGAAGGCAAAAAATTTTTCGCAATTCTGCTGCTCCAAACGCTTAACAAGAATGGCCTAGGGAAAAAATACACATACCGTTGTAATCGGGCGAGTTTCTACTTTCAGACGCTACAGGAATTTTTGGGTTAGGTCAATCCGTTCCCGAGATATGGGAGTTTGAAGCCAAGAAATGGTTGAGAAGGCGAAAAATTTTTCGCAATTCTGCTGCTCAAAACGCTTAACCAGAATGGCCTAGGGAAAAAATACACATACCGTTGTAATCGGGCGAGTTTCTACTTTCAGATGCAACGGGAATTTTTGGGTTAGGTCAATCCGTTCGCGAGATATGGGAGTTTGACGCTAAGAAATGGTTGAGAAGACAACAAATTTTTCGCAATTCTGCTGCTCCAAACGCTTAACCAGAATGGCCTAGGGAAAAAATACACACAGCGCGGTAATCGGGCGAGTTTCTACTTTCAGATGCAATAGGAATTTTTGGGTTAGGTCAATCCGTTCGCGAGATATGGGAGTTTGAAGCCAAGAAATGGTTGAGAAGGCGAAAAATTTTTCGCAATTCTGCTGCTCCAAACGCTTAACCAGAATGGCCTAGGGTAAAAATACACATACCGCTGTAATCGGGCGAGTTTCTACTTTCAGACGCAACAGGAATTTTTGAGTCAGGTCAATCCGTTCGCGAGATATGGGAGTTTGAAGCCAAGGAATGGTTGAGAAGGCAAAAAATTTTTCGCAATTCTGCTGCTCCAAACGCTTAACCAGAATGGCCTAGGGAAAAAATACACATACCGTTGTAATCGGGCGAGTTTCTACTTTCAGATGCAACGGGAATTTTTGGGTTAGGTCAATCCGTTCGCGAGATATGGGAGTTTGAAGCCAAGAAATGGTTGAGAAGGCAAAAAATTTTTCGCAATTCTGCTGCTCCAAACGCTTAACCAGAATGGCCTAGTGTAAAAATACACATACCGCTGTAATCGGGCGAGTTTCGACTTTCAGAAGCAATAGGAATTTTTGGGTTAGGTCAATCCGTTCGCGTGATATGGGAGTTTGAAGCCAAGAAATGGTTGAGAAGGCAAAAAATTTTTCGCAATTCTGCTGCTCCAAACGCTTAACAAGAATGGCCTAGGGAAAAAATACACATACCGTTGTAATCGGGCGAGTTTCTACTTTCAGACGCTACAGGAATTTTTGGGTTAGGTCAATCCGTTCGCGAGATATGGGAGTTTGAAGCCAAGAAATGGTTGAGAAGGCGAAAAATTTTTCGCAATTCTGCTTCTCCAAACGCTTAACCAGAATGGCCTAGGGCAAAAATACACATACCGCTGTAATCGGGCGAGTTTCTACTTTCAGACGCAACAGGAATTCTTGAGTTATGTCAATCCGTTCGCGAGATATGGGAGTTTGAAGCCAAGGAATGGTTGAGAAGGCAAAAAATTTTTCGCAATTCTGCTGCTCCAAACGCTTAACCAGAATGGCCTAGGGAAAAAATACACATACCGTTGTAATCGGGCGAGTTTCTACTTTCAGATGCAACGGGAATTTTTGGGTTAGGTCAATCCGTTCGCGAGATATGGGAGTTTGACGCTAAGAAATGGTTGAGAAGACAACAAATTTTTCGCAATTCTGCTGCTCCAAACGCTTAACCAGAATGGCCTAGGGAAAAAATACACACACCGCGGTAATCGGGCGAGTTTCTACTTTCAGATGCAATAGGAATTTTTGGGTTAGGTCAATCCGTTCGCGAGATATGGGAGTTTGAAGCCAAGAAATGGTTGAGAAGGCGAAAAATTTTTCGCAATTCTGCTGCTCCAAACGCTTAACCAGAATGGCCTAGGGTAAAAATACACATACCGCTGTAATCGGGCGAGTTTCTACTTTCAGACGCAACAGGAATTTTTGAGTCAGGTCAATCCGTTCGCGAGATATGGGAGTTTGAAGCCAAGGAATGGTTGAGAAGGCAAAAAATTTTTCGCAATTCTGCTGCTCCAAACGCTTAACCAGAATGGCCTAGGGAAAAAATACACATACCGTTGTAATCGGGCGAGTTTCTACTTTCAGATGCAACGGGAATTTTTGGGTTAGGTCAATCCGTTCGCGAGATATGGGAGTTTGAAGCCAAGAAATGGTTGAGAAGGCAAAAAATTTTTCGCAATTCTGCTGCTCCAAACGCTTAACCAGAATGGCCTAGGGTAAAAATACACATACCGCTGTAATCGGGCGAGTTTCGACTTTCAGAAGCAATAGGAATTTTTGGGTTAGGTCAATCCGTTCGCGAGATATGGGAGTTGGAAGCCAAGAAATGGTTGAGAAGGCAAAAAATTTTTCGCAATTCTGCTGCTCCAAACGCTTAACAAGAATGGCCTAGGGAAAAAATACACATACCGTTGTAATCGGGCGAGTTTCTACTTTCAGACGCTACAGGAATTTTTGGGTTAGGTCAATCCGTTCCCGAGATATGGGAGTTTGAAGCCAAGAAATGGTTGAGAAGGCGAAAAATTTTTCGCAATTCTGCTGTTCCAAACGCTTAACCAGAATGGCCTAGGGTAAAAATACACATACCGCTGTAATCGGGCGAGTTTCTACTTTCAGACGCAACAGGAATTTTTGAGTTAGGTCAATCCGTTCGCGAGATATGGGAGTTTGAAGCCAAGGAATGGTTGAGAAGGCAAAAAATTTTTCGCAATTCTGCTGCTCCAAACGCTTAACCAGAATGGCCTAGGGTAAAAATACACACACCGCTGTAATCGGGCGAGTTTCTACTTTCAGAAGCAACAGGAATTTTTGAGTTAGGTCAATCCGTTCGCGAGATATGGGAGTTTGAGGCTAAGAAATGGTTGAGAAGACAACAAATTTTTCGCAATTCTGCTGCTCCAAACGCTTAACCAGAATGGCCTAGGGAAAAAATACACATACCGTGGTAATCGGGCGAGTTTCTACTTTCAGATGCAACAGGAATTTTTGGGTTAGGTCAATCCGTTCGCGAGATATGGGAGTTTGAAGCCAAGAAATGGTTGAGAAGGCGAAAAATTTTTCGCAATTCTGCTGCTCCAAACGCTTAACCAGAATGGCCTATGGTAAAAATACACATACCGCTGTAATCGGGCGAGTTTCTACTTTCAGACGCAACAGGAATTTTTGAGTTAGGTCAATCCGTTCGCGAGATATGGGAGTTTGAAGCCAAGGAATGGTTGAGAAGGCAAAAAATTTTTCGCAATTCTGCTGCTCCAAACGCTTAACCAGAATGGCCTAGGGAAAAAATACACATACCGTTGTAATCGGGCGAGTTTCTACCTTCATATGCAACGGGAATTTTTGGGTTAGGTCAATCCGTTCGCGAGATGTGGGAGTTTGAAGCCAAGAAATGGTTGAGAAGGCAAAAAATTTTTCGCAATTCTGCTGCTCCAAACGCTTAACAAGAATGGCCTAGGGAAAAAATACACACAGCGCGGTAATCGGGCGAGTTTCTACTTTCAGACGCAACAGGAATTTTTGAGTCAGGTCAATCCGTTCGCGAGATATGGGAGTTTGAAGCCAAGGAATGGTTGAGAAGGCAAAAAATTTTTCGCAATTCTGCTGCTCCAAACGCTTAACCAGAATGGCCTAGGGAAAAAATACACATACCGTTGTAATCGGGCGAGTTTCTACTTTCAGATGCAACGGGAATTTTTGGGTTAGGTCAATCCGTTCGCGAGATATGGGAGTTTGAAGCCAAGAAATGGTTGAGAAGGCAAAAAATTTTTCGCAATTCTGCTGCTCCAAACGCTTAACCAGAATGGCCTAGGGTAAAAATACACATACCGCTGTAATCGGGCGAGTTTCGACTTTCAGAAGCAATAGGAATTTTTGGGTTAGGTCAATCCGTTCGCGAGATATGGGAGTTGGAAGCCAAGAAATGGTTGAGAAGGCAAAAAATTTTTCGCAATTCTGCTGCTCCAAACGCTTAACAAGAATGGCCTAGGGAAAAAATACACATACCGTTGTAATCGGGCGAGTTTCTACTTTCAGACGCTACAGGAATTTTTGGGTTAGGTCAATCCGTTCCCGAGATATGGGAGTTTGAAGCCAAGAAATGGTTGAGAAGGCGAAAAATTTTTCGCAATTCTGCTGTTCCAAACGCTTAACCAGAATGGCCTAGGGTAAAAATACACATACCGCTGTAATCGGGCGAGTTTCTACTTTCAGACGCAACAGGAATTTTTGAGTTAGGTCAATCCGTTCGCGAGATATGGGAGTTTGAAGCCAAGGAATGGTTGAGAAGGCAAAAAATTTTTCGCAATTCTGCTGCTCCAAACGCTTAACCAGAATGGCCTAGGGTAAAAATACACACACCGCTGTAATCGGGCGAGTTTCTACTTTCAGAAGCAACAGGAATTTTTGAGTTAGGTCAATCCGTTCGCGAGATATGGGAGTTTGAGGCTAAGAAATGGTTGAGAAGACAACAAATTTTTCGCAATTCTGCTGCTCCAAACGCTTAACCAGAATGGCCTAGGGAAAAAATACACATACCGTGGTAATCGGGCGAGTTTCTACTTTCAGATGCAACAGGAATTTTTGGGTTAGGTCAATCCGTTCGCGAGATATGGGAGTTTGAAGCCAAGAAATGGTTGAGAAGGCGAAAAATTTTTCGCAATTCTGCTGCTCCAAACGCTTAACCAGAATGGCCTATGGTAAAAATACACATACCGCTGTAATCGGGCGAGTTTCTACTTTCAGACGCAACAGGAATTTTTGAGTTAGGTCAATCCGTTCGCGAGATATGGGAGTTTGAAGCCAAGGAATGGTTGAGAAGGCAAAAAATTTTTCGCAATTCTGCTGCTCCAAACGCTTAACCAGAATGGCCTAGGGAAAAAATACACATACCGTTGTAATCGGGCGAGTTTCTACCTTCATATGCAACGGGAATTTTTGGGTTAGGTCAATCCGTTCGCGAGATGTGGGAGTTTGAAGCCAAGAAATGGTTGAGAAGGCAAATAATTTTTCGCAATTCTGCTGCTCCAAACGCTTAACAAGAATGGCCTAGCGAAAAAATACACATACCGTTGTAATCGGGCGAGTTTCTACTTTCAGACGCTACAGGAATTTTTGGGTTAGGTCAATCCGTTCGCGAGATATGGGAGTTTGAAGCCAAGAAATGGTTCAGAAGGCGAAAAATTTTTCGCAATTCTGCTGCTCCAAACGCTTAACCAGAATGGCCTAGGGTAAAAATACACATACCGCTGTAATCGGGCGAGTTTCTACTTTCAAACGCAACAGGAATTTTTGAGTTAGGTCAATCCGTTCGCGAGATATGGGAGTTTGAAGCCTAGGAATGGTTGAGAAGGCAAAAAATTTTTCGCAATTCTGCTGCTCCAAACGCTTAACCAGAATGGCCTAGGGAAAAAATACACATACCGTTGTAATCGGGCGAGTTTCTACTTTCAGATGCAACGGGAATTTTTGGGTTAGGTCAATCCATTCGCGAGATATGGGAGTTTGAAACCAAGAAATGGTTGAGAAGGCAAAAAATTTTTCGCGATTCTGCTGCTTCAAACGCTTAACCAGAGTGGCCTAAGGAAAAAATACACATTCCGCTGTAATCGGGCGAGTTTCTACTTTCAGACGCAACAGGAATTTTTGAGTTAGGTCAATCCGTTCGCGAGATATGAGAGTTTGAAGCCAAGGAATGGTTGAGAAGGCAAAAAATTTTTCGCAATTCTGCTGCTCCAAACGCTTAACCAGAATGGCCTAGGGAAAAAATACACACACCGCGGTAATCGGGCGAGTTTCTACTTTCAGATGCAATAGGAATTTTTGGGTTAGGTCAATCCGTTCGCGAGATATGGGAGTTTGAAGCCAAGAAATGGTTGAGAAGGCGAAAAATTTTTCGCAATTCTGCTGCTCCAAACGCTTAACCAGAATGGCCTAGGGTAAAAATACACATACCGCTGTAATCGGGCGAGTTTCTACTTTCAGACGCAACAGGAATTTTTGAGTCAGGTCAATCCGTTCGCGAGATATGGGAGTTTGAAGCCAAGGAATGGTTGAGAAGGCAAAAAATTTTTCGCAATTCTGCTGCTCCAAACGCTTAACCAGAATGGCCTAGGGAAAAAATACACATACCGTTGTAATCGGGCGAGTTTCTACTTTCAGATGCAACGGGAATTTTTGGGTTAGGTCAATCCGTTCGCGAGATATGGGAGTTTGAAGCCAAGAAATGGTTGAGAAGGCAAAAAATTTTTCGCAATTCTGCTGCTCCAAACGCTTAACCAGAATGGCCTAGGGTAAAAATACACACACCGCGGTAATCGGGCGAGTTTCTACTTTCAGATGCAATAGGAATTTTTGGGTTAGGTCAATCCGTTCGCGAGATATGGGAGTTTGAAGCCAAGAAATGGTTCAGAAGGCGAAAAATTTTTCGCAATTCTGCTGCTCCAAACGCTTAACCAGAATGGCCTAGGGTAAAAATACACATACCGCTGTAATCGGGCGAGTTTCTACTTTCAGACGCAACAGGAATTTTTGAGTCAGGTCAATCCGTTCGCGAGATATGGGAGTTTGAAGCCAAGGAATGGTTGAGAAGGCAAAAAATTTTTCGCAATTCTGCTGCTCCAAACGCTTAACCAGAATGGCCTAGGGAAAAAATACACATACCGTTGTAATCGGGCGAGTTTCTACTTTCAGATGCAACGGGAATTTTTGGGTTAGGTCAATCCGTTCGCGAGATATGGGAATTTGAAGCCAAGAAATGGTTGAGAAGGCAAAAAATTTTTCGCAATTCTGCTGCTCCAAACGCTTAACCAGAATGGCCTAGGGTAAAAATACACATACCGCTGTAATCGGGCGAGTTTCGACTTTCAGAAGCAATAGGAATTTTTGGGTTAGGTCAATCCGTTCGCGAGATATGGGAGTTTGAAGCCAAGAAATGGTTGAGAAGGCAAAAAATTTTTCGCAATTCTGCTGCTCCAAACGCTTAACCAGAATGGCCTAGGGAAAAAATACACATACCGTTGTAATCGGGCGAGTTTCTACCTTCATATGCAACGGGAATTTTTGGGTTAGGTCAATCCGTTCGCGAGATGTGGGAGTTTGAAGCCAAGAAATGGTTGAGAAGGCAAAAAATTTTTCGCAATTCTGCTGCTCCAAACGCTTAACAAGAATGGCCTAGCGAAAAAATACACATACCGTTGTAATCGGGCGAGTTTCTACTTTCAGACGCTACAGGAATTTTTGGGTTAGGTCAATCCGTTCGCGAGATATGGGAGTTTGAAGCCAAGAAATGGTTCAGAAGGCGAAAAATTTTTCGCAATTCTGCTGCTCCAAACGCTTAACCAGAATGGCCTATGGTAAAAATACACATACCGCTGTAATCGGGCGAGTTTCTACTTTCAGACGCAACAGGAATTTTTGAGTTAGGTCAATCCGTTCGCGAGATATGGGAGTTTGAAGCCAAGGAATGGTTGAGAAGGCAAAAAATTTTTCGCAATTCTGCTGCTCCAAACGCTTAACCAGAATGGCCTAGGGAAAAAATACACATACCGTTGTAATCGGGCGAGTTTCTACCTTCATATGCAACGGGAATTTTTGGGTTAGGTCAATCCGTTCGCGAGATGTGGGAGTTTGAAGCCAAGAAATGGTTGAGAAGGCAAAAAATTTTTCGCAATTCTGCTGCTCCAAACGCTTAACAAGAATTGCCTAGCGAAAAAATACACATACCGTTGTAATCGGGCGAGTTTCTACTTTCAGACGCTACAGGAATTTTTGGGTTAGGTCAATCCGTTCGCGAGATATGGGAGTTTGAAGCCAAGAAATGGTTCAGAAGGCGAAAAATTTTTTGCAATTCTGCTGCTCCAAACGCTTAACCAGAATGGCCTAGGGTAAAAATACACATACCGCTGTAATCGGGCGAGTTTCTACTTTCAAACGCAACAGGAATTTTTGAGTTAGGTCAATCCGTTCGCGAGATATGGGAGTTTGAAGCCTAGGAATGGTTGAGAAGGCAAAAAATTTTTCGCAATTCTGCTGCTCCAAACGCTTAACCAGAATGGCCTAGGGTAAAAATACACATACCGTTGTAATCGGGCGAGTTTCTACTTTCAGACGCAACAGGAATTCTTGAGTTAGGCCAATCCGTTCGCGAGATATGGGAGTTTGAAGCCAAGGAATGGTTGAGAAGGCAAAAAGTTTTTCGCAATTCTGCTGCTCCAAACGCTTAACCAGAATGGCCTAGGGAAAAAATACACATACCGTTGTAATCGGGCGAGTTTCTAAACGCTTAACAAGAATGGCCTAGGGAAAAAATACACATACCGTTGTAATCGGGCGAGTTTCTACTTTCAGACGCTACAGGAATGTTTGGGTTAGGTCAATCCGTTCGCGAGATATGGGACTTTGAAGGCAAGAAATGGTTGAGAAGGCGAAAAATTTTTCGCAATTCTGCTGCTCCAAACGCTTAACCAGAATGGCCTAGGGTAAAAATACACATACCGTGTTGTAATCGGGCGAGTTTCTACTTTCAGACGCAACAGGAATTTTTGAGTTAGGTCAATCCGTTCGCGAGATGTGGGATTTTGAAGCCAAGGAATGGTTGAGAAGGCAAAAAATTTTTCGCACTTCTGCTGCTCCAAACGCTTAACCAGAATGGCCTATGGAAAAAATACACATACCGTTGTAGTCGGGCGAGTTTCTACTTTCAGATGCAACGGGAATTTTTGGGTTAGGTCAATCCGTTCGCGAGATATGGGAGTTTGACGCTAAGAAATGGTTGAGAAGACAACAAATTTTTCGCAATTCTGCTGCTCCAAACGCTTAACCAGAATGGCCTAGGGAAAAAATACACATACCGTGGTAATCGGGCGAGTTTCTACTTTCAGATGCAATAGGAATTTTTGGGTTAGGTCAATCCGTTCGCGAGATATGGGAGTTTGAAGCCAAGAAATGGTTGAGAAGGCAAAAAATTTTTCGCAATTCTGCTGCTCCAAACGCTTAACCATAATGGCCTAGGGTAAAAATACACATACATACCGCTGTAATCGGGCGAGTTTCGACTTTCAGAAGCAATAGGAATTTTTGGGTTAGTTCAATCCGTTCGCGAGAAATGGGAGTTTGACGCTAAGAAATGGTTGAGAGGACAACAAATTTTTCGCAATTCTGCTGCTCCAAACGCTTAACAAGAATGGCCTAGGGAAAAAATACACATACCGTTGTAATCGGGCGAGTTTCTACTTTCAGACGCTACAGGAATTTTTGGGTTAGGTCAATCCGTTCGCGAGATGTGGGATTTTGAAGCCAAGGAATGGTTGAGAAGGCAAAAAATTTTTCGCACTTCTGCTGCTCCAAACGCTTAACCAGAATGGCCTATGGAAAAAATACACATACCGTTGTAGTCGGGCGAGTTTCTACTTTCAGATGCAACGGGAATTTTTGGGTTAGGTCAATCCGTTCGCGAGATATGGGAGTTTGACGCTAAGAAATGGTTGAGAAGACAACAAATTTTTCGCAATTCTGCTGCTCCAAACGCTTAACCAGAATGGCCTAGGGAAAAAATACACATACCGTGGTAATCGGGCGAGTTTCTACTTTCAGATGCAATAGGAATTTTTGGGTTAGGTCAATCCGTTCGCGAGATATGGGAGTTTGAAGCCAAGAAATGGTTGAGAAGGCGAAAAATTTTTCGCAATTCTGCTTCTCCAAACGCTTAACCAGAATGGCCTAGGGCAAAAATACACCTACCGCTGTAATCGGGCGAGTTTCTACTTTCAGACGCAACAGGAATTCTTGAGTTAGGTCAATCCGTTCGCGAGATATGGGAGTTTGAAGCCAAGGAATGGTTGAGAAGGCAAAAAATTTTTCGCAATTCTGCTGCTCCAAACGCTTAACCAGAATGGCCTAGGGAAAAAATACACATACCGTTGTAATCGGGCGAGTTTCTACTTTCAGATGCAACGGGAATTTTTGGGTTAGGTCAATCCGTTCGCGAGATATGGGAGTTTGAAGCCAAGAAATGGTTGAGAAGGCAAAAAATTTTTCGCAATTCTGCTGCTCCAAACGCTTAACCAGAATGGCCTAGGGAAAAAATACACATACCGTTGTAATCGGGCGAGTTTCTACTTTCAGATGCAACGGGAATTTTTGGGTTAGGTCAATCCGTTCGCGAGATATGGGAGTTTGACGCTAAGAAATGGTTGAGAAGACAACAAATTTTTCGCAATTCTGCTGCTCCAAACGCTTAACAAGAATGGCCTAGGGAAAAAATACACACACCGTGGTAATCGGGCGAGTTTCTACTTTCAGATGCAATAGGAATTTTTGGGTTAGGTCAATCCGTTCGCGAGATATGGGAGTTTGACGCTAAGAAATGGTTGAGAGGACAACAAATTTTTCGCAATTCTGCTGCTCCAAACGCTTAACAAGAATGGCCTAGGGAAAAAATACACATACCGTTGTAACCGGGCGAGTTTCTACTTTCAGACGCTACAGGAATTTTTGGGTTAGGTCAATCCGTTCGCGAAATATGGGACTTTGAAGGCAAGAAATGGTTGAGAAGGCGAAAAATTTTTAGCAATCCTGCTGCTCCAAACGCTTAACCAGAATGGCCTAGGGTAAAAATACACATACCGTGTTGTAATCGGGCGAGTTTCTACTTTCAGACGCAACAGGAATTTTTGAGTTAGGTCAATCCGTTCGCGAGATGTGGGATTTTGAAGCCAAGGAATGGTTGAGAAGGCAAAAAATTTTTCGCACTTCTGCTGCTCCAAACGCTTAACCAGAATGGCCTATGGAAAAAATACACATACCGTTGTAGTCGGGCGAGTTTCTACTTTCAGATGCAACGGGAATTTTTGGGTTAGGTCAATCCGTTCGCGAGATATGGGAGTTTGACGCTAAGAAATGGTTGAGAAGACAACAAATTTTTCGCAATTCTGCTGCTCCAAACGCTTAACCAGAATGGCCTAGGGAAAAAATACACATACCGTGGTAATCGGGCGAGTTTCTACTTTCAGACGCTACAGGAATTTTTGGGTTAGGTCAATCCGTTCGCGAGATATGGGAGTTTGAAGCCAAGAAATGGTTGAGAAGGCGAAAAATGTTTCGCAATTCTGCTTCTCCAAACGCTTAACCAGAATGGCCTAGGGCAAAAATACACCTACCGCTGTAATCGGGCGAGTTTCTACTTTCAGACGCAACAGGAATTCTTGAGTTAGGTCAATCCGTTCGCGAGATATGGGAGTTTGAAGCCAAGGAATGGTTGAGAAGGCAAAAAATTTTTCGCAATTCTGCTGCTCCAAACGCTTAACCAGAATGGCCTAGGGAAAAAATACACATACCGTTGTAATCGGGCGAGTTTCTACTTTCAGATGCAACGGGAATTTTTGGGTTAGGTCAATCCGTTCGCGAGATATGGGAGTTTGACGCTAAGAAATGGTTGAGAAGACAACAAATTTTTCGCAATTCTGCTGCTCCAAACGCTTAACCAGAATGGCCTAGGGAAAAAATGCACACACCGTGGTAATCGGGCGAGTTTCTACTTTCAGATGCAATAGGAATTTTTGGGTTAGGTCAATCCGTTCGCGAGATATGGGAGTTTGAAGCCAAGAAATGGTTGAGAAGGCGAAAAATTTTTCGCAATTCTGCTGCTCCAAACGCTTAACCAGAATGGCCTAGGGTAAAAATACACATACCGCTGTAATCGGGCGAGTTTCTACTTTCAGACGCACCAGGAATTTTTGAGTCAGGTCAATCCGTTCGCGAGATATGGGAGTTTGAAGCCAAGGAATGGTTGAGAAGGCAAAAAATTTTTCGCAATTCTGCTGCTCCAAACGCTTAACCAGAATGGCCTAGGGAAAAAATACACATGCCGTTGTAATCGGGCGAGTTTCTACTTTCAGATGCAACGGGAATTTTTGGGTTAGGTCAATCCGTTCGCGAGATATGGGAGTTTGAAGCCAAGAAATGGTTGAGAAGGCAAAAAATTTTTCGCAATTCTGCTGCTCCAAACGCTTAACCAGAATGGTCTAGGGTAAAAATACACATACCGCTGTAATCGGGCGAGTTTCGACTTTCAGAAGCAATAGGAATTTTTGGGTTAGGTCAATCCGTTCGCGAGATATGGGAGTTTGAAGCCAAGCAATGGTTGAGAAGGCAAAAAATTTTTCGCAATTCTGCTGCTCCAAACGCTTAACCAGAATGGCCTAGGGTAAAAATACAAACTCCGCTGTAATCGGGCGAGTTTCTACTTTCAGAAGCAACAGGAATTTTTGAGTTAGGTCAATCCGTTCGCGAGATATGGGAGTTTGAGGCTAAGAAATGGTTGAGAAGACAACAAATTTTTCGCAATTCTGCTGCTCCAAACGCTTAACCAGAATGGCCTAGGGAAAAAATACACATACCGTGGTAATCGGGCGAGTATCTACTTTCAGATGCAATAGGAATTTTTGGGTTAGGTCAATCCGTTCGCGAGATATGGGAGTTTGAAGCCAAGAAATGGTTGAGAAGGCGAAAAATTTTTCGCAATTCTGCTGCTCCAAACGCTTAACCAGAATGGCCTATGGTAAAAATACACATACCGCTGT
The DNA here is from genome assembly GCF_051014685.1 of Ptiloglossa arizonensis. Taxonomy (NCBI): domain Eukaryota; kingdom Metazoa; phylum Arthropoda; class Insecta; order Hymenoptera; family Colletidae; genus Ptiloglossa; species Ptiloglossa arizonensis. Next base: position 655,922 of record NW_027478668.1, read on the forward strand.
AATCGGGCGAGTTTCTACTTTCAGACGCAACAGGAATTTTTGAGTTAGGTCAATCCGTTCGCGAGATATGTGAGTTTGAAGCCGAGGAATGGTTGAGAAGGCAAAAAATTTTTCGCAATTCTGCTGCTCCAAACGCTTAACCAGAATGGCCTAGGGTAAAAATACACACATCGCTGTAATCGGGCGAGTTTCTACTTTCAGAAGCAACAGGAATTTTTGAGTTAGGTCAATCCGTTCGCGAGATATGGGAGTTTGAGGCTAAGAAATGGTTGAGAAGACAACAAATTTTTCGCAATTCTGCTGCTCCAAACGCTTAACCAGAATGGCCTAGGGAAAAAATACACATACCGTGGTAATCGGGCGAGTTTCTACTTTCAGACGCTACAGGAATTTTTGGGTTAGGTCAATCCGTTCGCGAGATATGGGAGTTTGAAGCCAAGAAATGGTTGAGAAGGCGAAAAATTTTTCGCACTTCTGCTGCTCCAAACGCTTAACCAGAATGGCCTATGGAAAAAATACACATACCGTTGTAGTCGGGCGAGTTTCTACTTTCAGATGCAACGGGAATTTTTGGGTTAGGTCAATCCGTTCGCGAGATATGGGAGTTTGACGCTAAGAAATGGTTGAGAAGACAACAAATTTTTCGCAATTCTGCTGCTCCAAACGCTTAACCAGAATGGCCTAGGGAAAAAATACACATACCGTGGTAATCGGGCGAGTTTCTACTTTCAGAAGCTACAGGAATTTTTGGGTTAGGTCAATCCGTTCGCGAGATATGGGAGTTTGAAGCCAAGAAATGGTTGAGAAGGCGAAAAATGTTTCGCAATTCTGCTTCTCCAAACGCTTAACCAGAATGGCCTAGGGCAAAAATACACCTACCGCTGTAATCGGGCGAGTTTCTACTTTCAGACGCAACAGGAATTCTTGAGTTAGGTCAATCCGTTCGCGAGATATGGGAGTTTGAAGCCAAGGAATGGTTGAGAAGGCAAAAAATTTTTCGCAATTCTGCTGCTCCAAACGCTTAACCAGAATGGCCTAGGGAAAAAATACACATACCGTTGTAATCGGGCGAGTTTCTACTTTCAGATGCAACGGGAATTTTTGGGTTAGGTCAATCCGTTCGCGAGATATGGGAGTTTGACGCTAAGAAATGGTTGAGAAGACAACAAATTTTTCGCAATTCTGCTGCTCCAAACGCTTAACCAGAATGGCCTAGGGAAAAAATACACATACCGTTGTAATCGGGCGAGTTTCTACTTTCAGACGCTACAGGAATTTTTGGGTTAGGTCAATCCGTTCGCGAAATATGGGACTTTGAAGGCAAGAAATGGTTGAGAAGGCGAAAAATTTTTAGCAATCCTGCTGCTCCAAACGCTTAACCAGAATGGCCTAGGGTAAAAATACACATACCGTGTTGTAATCGGGCGAGTTTCTACTTTCAGACGCAACAGGAATTTTTGAGTTAGGTCAATCCGTTCGCGAGATGTGGGATTTTGAAGCCAAGGAATGGTTGAGAAGGCAAAAAATTTTTCGCACTTCTGCTGCTCCAAACGCTTAACCAGAATGGCCTATGGAAAAAATACACATACCGTTGTAGTCGGGCGAGTTTCTACTTTCAGATGCAACGGGAATTTTTGGGTTAGGTCAATCCGTTCGCGAGATATGGGAGTTTGACGCTAAGAAATGGTTGAGAAGACAACAAATTTTTCGCAATTCTGCTGCTCCAAACGCTTAACCAGAATGGCCTAGGGAAAAAATACACATACCGTGGTAATCGGGCGAGTTTCTACTTTCAGACGCTACAGGAATTTTTGGGTTAGGTCAATCCGTTCGCGAGATATGGGAGTTTGAAGCCAAGAAATGGTTGAGAAGGCGAAAAATGTTTCGCAATTCTGCTTCTCCAAACGCTTAACCAGAATGGCCTAGGGCAAAAATACACCTACCGCTGTAATCGGGCGAGTTTCTACTTTCAGACGCAACAGGAATTCTTGAGTTAGGTCAATCCGTTCGCGAGATATGGGAGTTTGAAGCCAAGGAATGGTTGAGAAGGCAAAAAATTTTTCGCAATTCTGCTGCTCCAAACGCTTAACCAGAATGGCCTAGGGAAAAAATACACATACCGTTGTAATCGGGCGAGTTTCTACTTTCAGATGCAACGGGAATTTTTGGGTTAGGTCAATCCGTTCGCGAGATATGGGAGTTTGACGCTAAGAAATGGTTGAGAAGACAACAAATTTTTCGCAATTCTGCTGCTCCAAACGCTTAACCAGAATGGCCTAGGGAAAAAATGCACACACCGTGGTAATCGGGCGAGTTTCTACTTTCAGATGCAATAGGAATTTTTGGGTTAGGTCAATCCGTTCGCGAGATATGGGAGTTTGAAGCCAAGAAATGGTTGAGAAGGCGAAAAATTTTTCGCAATTCTGCTGCTCCAAACGCTTAACCAGAATGGCCTAGGGTAAAAATACACATACCGCTGTAATCGGGCGAGTTTCTACTTTCAGACGCACCAGGAATTTTTGAGTCAGGTCAATCCGTTCGCGAGATATGGGAGTTTGAAGCCAAGGAATGGTTGAGAAGGCAAAAAATTTTTCGCAATTCTGCTGCTCCAAACGCTTAACCAGAATGGCCTAGGGAAAAAATACACATGCCGTTGTAATCGGGCGAGTTTCTACTTTCAGATGCAACGGGAATTTTTGGGTTAGGTCAATCCGTTCGCGAGATATGGGAGTTTGAAGCCAAGAAATGGTTGAGAAGGCAAAAAATTTTTCGCAATTCTGCTGCTCCAAACGCTTAACCAGAATGGTCTAGGGTAAAAATACACATACCGCTGTAATCGGGCGAGTTTCGACTTTCAGAAGCAATAGGAATTTTTGGGTTAGGTCAATCCGTTCGCGAGATATGGGAGTTTGAAGCCAAGCAATGGTTGAGAAGGCAAAAAATTTTTCGCAATTCTGCTGCTCCAAACGCTTAACCAGAATGGCCTAGGGTAAAAATACAAACTCCGCTGTAATCGGGCGAGTTTCTACTTTCAGAAGCAACAGGAATTTTTGAGTTAGGTCAATCCGTTCGCGAGATATGGGAGTTTGAGGCTAAGAAATGGTTGAGAAGACAACAAATTTTTCGCAATTCTGCTGCTCCAAACGCTTAACCAGAATGGCCTAGGGAAAAAATACACATACCGTGGTAATCGGGCGAGTATCTACTTTCAGATGCAATAGGAATTTTTGGGTTAGGTCAATCCGTTCGCGAGATATGGGAGTTTGAAGCCAAGAAATGGTTGAGAAGGCGAAAAATTTTTCGCAATTCTGCTGCTCCAAACGCTTAACCAGAATGGCCTATGGTAAAAATACACATACCGCTGTAATCGGGCGAGTTTCTACTTTCAGACGCAACAGGAATTTTTGAGTTAGGTCAATCCGTTCGCGAGATATGTGAGTTTGAAGCCGAGGAATGGTTGAGAAGGCAAAAAATTTTTCGCAATTCTGCTGCTCCAAACGCTTAACCAGAATGGCCTAGGGTAAAAATACACACATCGCTGTAATCGGGCGAGTTTCTACTTTCAGAAGCAACAGGAATTTTTGAGTTAGGTCAATCCGTTCGCGAGATATGGGAGTTTGAGGCTAAGAAATGGTTGAGAAGACAACAAATTTTTCGCAATTCTGCTGCTCCAAACGCTTAACCAGAATGGCCTAGGGAAAAAATACACATACCGTGGTAATCGGGCGAGTTTCTACTTTCAGACGCTACAGGAATTTTTGGGTTAGGTCAATCCGTTCGCGAGATATGGGAGTTTGAAGCCAAGAAATGGTTGAGAAGGCGAAAAATTTTTCGCACTTCTGCTGCTCCAAACGCTTAACCAGAATGGCCTATGGAAAAAATACACATACCGTTGTAGTCGGGCGAGTTTCTACTTTCAGATGCAACGGGAATTTTTGGGTTAGGTCAATCCGTTCGCGAGATATGGGAGTTTGACGCTAAGAAATGGTTGAGAAGACAACAAATTTTTCGCAATTCTGCTGCTCCAAACGCTTAACCAGAATGGCCTAGGGAAAAAATACACATACCGTGGTAATCGGGCGAGTTTCTACTTTCAGAAGCTACAGGAATTTTTGGGTTAGGTCAATCCGTTCGCGAGATATGGGAGTTTGAAGCCAAGAAATGGTTGAGAAGGCGAAAAATGTTTCGCAATTCTGCTTCTCCAAACGCTTAACCAGAATGGCCTAGGGCAAAAATACACCTACCGCTGTAATCGGGCGAGTTTCTACTTTCAGACGCAACAGGAATTCTTGAGTTAGGTCAATCCGTTCGCGAGATATGGGAGTTTGAAGCCAAGGAATGGTTGAGAAGGCAAAAAATTTTTCGCAATTCTGCTGCTCCAAACGCTTAACCAGAATGGCCTAGGGAAAAAATACACATACCGTTGTAATCGGGCGAGTTTCTACTTTCAGATGCAACGGGAATTTTTGGGTTAGGTCAATCCGTTCGCGAGATATGGGAGTTTGACGCTAAGAAATGGTTGAGAAGACAACAAATTTTTCGCAATTCTGCTGCTCCAAACGCTTAACCAGAATGGCCTAGGGAAAAAATACACATACCGTTGTAATCGGGCGAGTTTCTACTTTCAGATGCAACGGGAATTTTTGGGTTAGGTCAATCCGTTCGCGAGATATGGGAGTTTGAAGCCAAGAAATGGTTGAGAAGGCGAAAAATTTTTCGCAATTCTGCTGCTCCAAACGCTTAACCAGAATGGCCTAGGGTAAAAATACACATACCGCTGTAATCGGGCGAGTTTCTACTTTCAGACGCACCAGGAATTTTTGAGTCAGGTCAATCCGTTCGCGAGATATGGGAGTTTGAAGCCAAGGAATGGTTGAGAAGGCAAAAAATTTTTCGCAATTCTGCTGCTCCAAACGCTTAACCAGAATGGCCTAGGGAAAAAATACACATACCGTTGTAATCGGGCGAGTTTCTACTTTCAGATGCAACGGGAATTTTTGGGTTAGGTCAATCCGTTCGCGAGATATGGGAGTTTGAAGCCAAGAAATGGTTGAGAAGGCAAAAAATTTTTCGCAATTCTGCTGCTCCAAACGCTTAACCAGAATGGCCTAGGGTAAAAATACACATACCGCTGTAATCGGGCGAGTTTCGACTTTCAGAAGCAATAGGAATTTTTGGGTTAGGTCAATCCGTTCGCGAGATATGGGAGTTTGAAGCCAAGCAATGGTTGAGAAGGCAAAAAATTTTTCGCAATTCTGCTGCTCCAAACGCTTAACCAGAATGGCCTAGGGTAAAAATACACACACCGCTGTAATCGGGCGAGTTTCTACTTTCAGAAGCAACAGGAATTTTTGAGTTAGGTCAATCCGTTCGCGAGATATGGGAGTTTGAGGCTAAGAAATGGTTGAGAAGACAACAAATTTTTCGCAATTCTGCTGCTCCAAACGCTTAACCAGAATGGCCTAGGGAAAAAATACACATACCGTGGTAATCGGGCGAGTTTCTACTTTCAGATGCAATAGGAATTTTTGGGTTAGGTCAATCCGTTCGCGAGATATGGGAGTTTGAAGCCAAGAAATGGTTGAGAAGGCGAAAAATTTTTCGCAATTCTGCTGCTCCAAACGCTTAACCAGAATGGCCTATGGTAAAAATACACATACCGCTGTAATCGGGCGAGTTTCTACTTTCAGACGCAACAGGAATTTTTGAGTTAGGTCAATCCGTTCGCGAGATATGGGAGTTTGAAGCCAAGGAATGGTTGAGAAGGCAAAAAATTTTTCGCAATTCTGCTGCTCCAAACGCTTAACCAGAATGGCCTAGGGTAAAAATACACACACCGCTGTAATCGGGCGAGTTTCTACTTTCAGAAGCAACAGGAATTTTTGAGTTAGGTCAATCCGTTCGCGAGATATGGGAGTTTGAGGCTAAGAAATGGTTGAGAAGACAACAAATTTTTCGCAATTCTGCTGCTCCAAACGCTTAACCAGAATGGCCTAGGATAAAAATACACATACCGCTGTAATCGGGCGAGTTTCTACTTTCAAACGCAACAGGAATTTTTGAGTTAGGTCAATCCGTTCGCGAGATATGGGAGTTTGAAGCCTAGGAATGGTTGAGAAGGCAAAAAATTTTTCGCAATTCTGCTGCTCCAAACGCTTAACCAGAATGGCCTAGGGAAAAAATACACATACCGTTGTAATCGGGCGAGTTTCTACTTTCAGATGCAACGGGAATTTTTGGGTTAGGTCAATCCATTCGCGAGATATGGGAGTTTGAAACCACGAAATGGTTGAGAAGGCAAAAAATTTTTCGCAATTCTGCTGCTTCAAACGCTTAACCAGAATGGCCTAAGGAAAAAATACACATTCCGCTGTAATCGGGCGAGTTTCTACTTTCAGACGCAACAGGAATTTTTGAGTTAGGTCAATCCGTTCGCGAGATATGAGAGTTTGAAGCCAAGGAATGGTTGAGAAGGCAAAAAATTTTTCGCAATTCTGCTGCTCCAAACGCTTAACCAGAATGGCCTAGGGAAAAAATACACATACCGTTGTAATCGGGCGAGTTTCTACTTTCAGATGCAACGGGAATTTTTGGGTTAGGTCAATCCGTTCGCGAGATATGGGAGTTTGACGCTAAGAAATGGTTGAGAAGACAACAAATTTTTCGCAATTCTGCTGCTCCACACGCTTAACCAGAATGGCCTAGAGAAAAAATACACATGCCGTGGTAATCGGGCGAGTTTCTACTTTCAGATGCAATAGGAATTTTTGGGTTAGGTCAATCCGTTCGCGAGATATGGGAGTTTGAAGCCAAGAAATGGTTGAGAAGGCGAAAAATTTTTCGCAATTCTGCTGCTCCAAACGCTTAACCAGAATGGCCTAGGGTAAAAATACACATACCGTGGTAATCGGGCGAGTTTCTACTTTCAGACGCAACAGGAATTTTTGAGTTAGGTCAATCCGTTCGCGAGATATGGCAGTTTGAAGCCAAGGAATGGTTGAGAAGGCAAAAAATTTTTCGCAATTCTGCTGCTCCAAACGCTTAACCAGAATGGCCTAGGGAAAAAATACACATACCGTTGTAATCGGGCGAGTTTCTACTTTCAGACGCTACAGGAATTTTTGGGTTAGGTCAATCCGTTCGCGAGATATGGGAGTTTGAAGCCAAGAAATGGTTCAGAAGGCGAAAAATTTTTCGCAATTCTGCTGCTCCAAACGCTTAACCAGAATGGCCTAGGATAAAAATACACATACCGCTGTAATCGGGCGAGTTTCTACTTTCAAACGCAACAGGAATTTTTGAGTTAGGTCAATCCGTTCGCGAGATATGGGAGTTTGAAGCCTAGGAATGGTTGAGAAGGCAAAAAATTTTTCGCAATTCTGCTGCTCCAAACGCTTAACCAGAATGGCCTAGGGAAAAAATACACATACCGTTGTAATCGGGCGAGTTTCTACTTTCAGATGCAACGGGAATTTTTGGGTTAGGTCAATCCGTTCGCGAGATATGGGAGTTTGACGCTAAGAAATGGTTGAGAAGACAACAAATTTTTCGCAATTCTGCTGCTCCAAACGCTTAACCAGAATGGCCTAGGGAAAAAATACACATGCCGTGGTAATCGGGCGAGTTTCTACTTTCAGATGCAATAGGAATTTTTGGGTTAGGTCAATCCGTTCGCGAGATATGGGAGTTTGAAGCCAAGAAATGGTTGAGAAGGCGAAAAATTTTTCGCAATTCTGCTGCTCCAAACGCTTAACCAGAATGGCCTAGGGAAAAAATACACATACCGTTGTAATCGGGCGAGTTTCTACTTTCAGACGCTACAGGAATTTTTGGGTTAGGTCAATCCGTTCGCGAGATATGGGAGTTTGAAGCCAAGAAATGGTTCAGAAGGCGAAAAATTTTTCGCAATTCTGCTGCTCCAAACGCTTAACCAGAATGGCCTAGGATAAAAATACACATACCGCTGTAATCGGGCGAGTTTCTACTTTCAAACGCAACAGGAATTTTTGAGTTAGGTCAATCCGTTCGCGAGATATGGGAGTTTGAAGCCTAGGAATGGTTGAGAAGGCAAAAAATTTTCCGCAATTCTGCTGCTCCAAACGCTTAACCAGAATGGCCTAGGGAAAAAATACACATACCGTTGTAATCGGGCGAGTTTCTACTTTCAGATGCAACGGGAATTTTTGGGTTAGGTCAATCCATTCGCGAGATATGGGAGTTTGAAACCACGAAATGGTTGAGAAGGCAAAAAATTTTTCGCAATTCTGCTGCTTCAAACGCTTAACCAGAATGGCCTAAGGAAAAAATACACATTCCGCTGTAATCGGGCGAGTTTCTACTTTCAGACGCAACAGGAATTTTTGAGTTAGGTCAATCCGTTCGCGAGATATGAGAGTTTGAAGCCAAGGAATGGTTGAGAAGGCAAAAAATTTTTCGCAATTCTGCTGCTCCAAACGCTTAACCAGAATGGCCTAGGGAAAAAATACACATACCGTTGTAATCGGGCGAGTTTCTACTTTCAGATGCAACGGGAATTTTTGGGTTAGGTCAATCCGTTCGCGAGATATGGGAGTTTGACGCTAAGAAATGGTTGAGAAGACAACAAATTTTTCGCAATTCTGCTGCTGCAAACGCTTAACCAGAATGGCCTAGGGAAAAAATACACATGCCGTGGTAATCGGGCGAGTTTCTACTTTCAGATGCAATAGGAATTTTTGGGTTAGGTCAATCCGTTCGCGAGATATGGGAGTTTGAAGCCAAGAAATGGTTGAGAAGGCGAAAAATTTTTCGCAATTCTGCTGCTCCAAACGCTTAACCAGAATGGCCTAGGGTAAAAATACACATACCGCTGTAATCGGGCGAGTTTCTACTTTCAGACGCAACAGGAATTTTTGAGTTAGGTCAATCCGTTCGCGAGATATGGGAGTTTGAAGCCAAGGAATGGTTGAGAAGGCAAAAAATTTTTCGCAATTCTGCTGCTCCAAACGCTTAACCAGAATGGCCTAGGGTAAAAATACACATACCGCTGTAATCGGGCGAGTTTCTACTTTCAGACGCAACAGGAATTTTTGAGTTACGTCAATCCGTTCGCGAGATATGGGAGTTTGAAGCCTAGGAATGGTTGAGAAGGCAAAAAATTTTTCGCAATTCTGCTGCTCCAAACGCTTAACCAGAATGGCCTAGGGAAAAAATACACATACCGTTGTAATCGGGCGAGTTTCTACTTTCAGATGCAACGGGAATTTTTGGGTTAGGTCAATCCATTCGCGAGATATGGGAGTTTGAAACCACGAAATGGTTGAGAAGGCAAAAAATTTTTCGCAATTCTGCTGCTTCAAACGCTTAACCAGAATGGCCTAAGGAAAAAATACACATTCCGCTGTAATCGGGCGAGTTTCTACTTTCAGACGCAACAGGAATTTTTGAGTTAGGTCAATCCGTTCGCGAGATATGAGAGTTTGAAGCCAAGGAATGGTTGAGAAGGCAAAAAATTTTTCGCAATTCTGCTGCTCCAAACGCTTAACCAGAATGGCCTAGGGAAAAAATACACATACCGTTGTAATCGGGCGAGTTTCTACTTTCAGATGCAACGGGAATTTTTGGGTTAGGTCAATCCGTTCGCGAGATATGGGAGTTTGACGCTAAGAAATGGTTGAGAAGACAACAAATTTTTCGCAATTCTGCTGCTGCAAACGCTTAACCAGAATGGCCTAGGGAAAAAATACACATGCCGTGGTAATCGGGCGAGTTTCTACTTTCAGATGCAATAGGAATTTTTGGGTTAGGTCAATCCGTTCGCGAGATATGGGAGTTTGAAGCCAAGAAATGGTTGAGAAGGCGAAAAATTTTTCGCAATTCTGCTGCTCCAAACGCTTAACCAGAATGGCCTAGGGTAAAAATACACATACCGCTGTAATCGGGCGAGTTTCTACTTTCAGACGCAACAGGAATTTTTGAGTTAGGTCAATCCGTTCGCGAGATATGGGAGTTTGAAGCCAAGGAATGGTTGAGAAGGCAAAAAATTTTTCGCAATTCTGCTGCTCCAAACGCTTAACCAGAATGGCCTAGGGTAAAAATACACATACCGCTGTAATCGGGCGAGTTTCTACTTTCAGACGCAACAGGAATTTTTGAGTTACGTCAATCCGTTCGCGAGATATGGGAGTTTGAAGCCAAGAAATGGTTCAGAAGGCGAAAAATTTTTCGCAATTCTGCTGCTCCAAACGCTTAACCAGAATGGCCTAGGGTAAAAATACACATACCGCTGTAATCGGGCGAGTTTCTACTTTCAAACGCAACAGGAATTTTTGAGTTAGGTCAATCCGTTCGCGAGATATGGGAGTTTGAAGCCTAGGAATGGTTGAGAAGGCAAAAAATTTTTCGCAATTCTGCTGCTCCAAACGCTTAACCAGAATGGCCTAGGGAAAAAATACACATACCGTTGTAATCGGGCGAGTTTCTACTTTCAGATGCAACGGGAATTTTTGGGTTAGGTCAATCCATTCGCGAGATATGGGAGTTTGAAACCACGAAATGGTTGAGAAGGCAAAAAATTTTTCGCAATTCTGCTGCTTCAAACGCTTAACCAGAATGGCCTAAGGAAAAAATACACATTCCGCTGTAATCGGGCGAGTTTCTACTTTCAGACGCAACAGGAATTTTTGAGTTAGGTCAATCCGTTCGCGAGATATGAGAGTTTGAAGCCAAGGAATGGTTGAGAAGGCAAAAAATTTTTCGCAATTCTGCTGCTCCAAACGCTTAACCAGAATGGCCTAGGGAAAAAATACACATACCGTTGTAATCGGGCGAGTTTCTACTTTCAGATGCAACGGGAATTTTTGGGTTAGGTCAATCCGTTCGCGAGATATGGGAGTTTGACGCTAAGAAATGGTTGAGAAGACAACAAATTTTTCGCAATTCTGCTGCTCCAAACGCTTAACCAGAATGGCCTAGGGAAAAAATACACATGCCGTGGTAATCGGGCGAGTTTCTACTTTCAGATGCAATAGGAATTTTTGGGTTAGGTCAATCCGTTCGCGAGATATGGGAGTTTGAAGCCAAGAAATGGTTGAGAAGGCGAAAAATTTTTCGCAATTCTGCTGCTCCAAACGCTTAACCAGAATGGCCTAGGGTAAAAATACACATACCGCTGTAATCGGGCGAGTTTCTACTTTCAGACGCAACAGGAATTTTTGAGTTAGGTCAATCCGTTCGCGAGATATGGGAGTTTGAAGCCAAGGAATGGTTGAGAAGGCAAAAAATTTTTCGCAATTCTGCTGCTCCAAACGCTTAACCAGAATGGCCTAGGGAAAAAATACACATACCGTTGTAATCGGGCGAGTTTCTACTTTCAGATGCAACGGGAATTTTTGGCTTAGGTCAATCCGTTCGCGAGATATGGGAGTTTGACGCTAAGAAATGGTTGAGAAGACAACAAATTTTTCGCAATTCAGCTGCTCCAAACGCTTAACCAGAATGGCCTAGGGAAAAAATACACATACCTTTGTATTCGGGCGAGTTTCGACTTTCAGATGCATCAGGAATTTTTTGTTTAAGTCAATCCGTTCGCGAGATATGGGAGTTTGAAGCCAAGAAATGGTTGAGAAGGCAAAAAATTTTTCGCAATTCTGCTGCTCCAAACGCTTAACAAGAATGGCCTAGGAAAAAAATACACATACCGTTGTAATCGGGCGAGTTTCTACTTTCAGATGCAACAGGAATTTTTGGGTTAGGTCAATCCGTTCGCGAGATATGGGGGTTTGAAGCAAAGAAATGGTTGAGAAGACAACAAATTTTTCGCACTTCTGCTGCGCCAAACGCTTAACCAGAATGGCCTAGGGAAAAAATACACATACCGTTGTAATCGGGCGAGTTTCTACTTTCAGATGCAATTGGAATTTTTGGGTTAGGTCAATCCGTTCGCGAGATATGGGAATTTAAAGCCAAGAAATGGTTGAGAAGGCAAAAAATTTTTCGCAATTCTGCTGCTCCAAACGGTTAACCAGAATGGCCTAGGGAAAAAATACACATACCGTTGTAATCGGGCGAGTTTCTACTTTCAGACGCAACAGGAATTTTTGGGTTAGGTCAATCCGTTCGCGAGATGTGGGAGTTTGAAGCCAAGAAATGGTTGAGAAGGCAAAAAATTTTTCGCAATTCTGCTGCTCCAAACGCTTAACCAGAATGGCTTAGGGAAAAAATACACATACCGTTGTAATCGGGCGAGTTTCTACTTTCAGACTCTAGACGAATCTTTGGGTTAGGTCAATCCGTTCGCGAGATATGGGAGTTTGAAGCCAAGGAATGGTTGAGAAGGCAAAAAATTTTTCGCAATTCTGCTGCTCCAAACGCTTAACCAGAATGGCCTAGGGATAAAATACACATACCGTTGTAATCGGGCGAGCTTCTACTTTCAGATGCAACGGGAATTTTTGGGTTAGGTCAATCCGTTCGCGAGATGTGGGAGTTTGAAGCCAAGAAATGGTTGAGAAAGCAAAAAATTTTTCGCAATTCTGCTGCTCCAAACGCTTAACAAGAATGGCCTAGCGAAAAAATACACATACCGTTGTAATCGGGCGAGTTTCTACTTTCAGACGCTACAGTAATTTTTGGGTTAGGTCAATCCGTTCGCGATATACGGGAGTTTGAAGCCGAGAAACGGTTGAGAAGGCGAAAAATTTTTCGCAATTCTGCTGCTCCAAACGCTTAACCAGATGGCCTAGGGTAAAAATACACATACCGCTGTAATCGGGCGAGTTTCTACTTTCAAACGCAGCAGGAATTTTTGAGTTAGGTCAATCCGTTCGCGAGATATGGGAGTTTGAAGCCAAGGAATGGTTGAGAAGGCAAAAAATTTTTCGCAATTCTGCTGCTCCAAACGCTTAACCAGAATGGCCTAGGGAAAAAATACACATACCGTGGTAATCGGGCGAGTTTCTACTTTCAGATGCAATAGGAATTTTTGGGTTAGGTCAATCCGTTCGCGAGATATGGGAGTTTGAAGCCAAGAAATGGTTGAGAAGGCGAAAAATTTTTCGCAATTCTGCTGCTCCAAACGCTTGACCAGAATGGCCTAGGGTAAAAATACACATACCGCTGTAATCGGGCGAGTTTCTACTTTCAGACGCAACAGGAATTTTTGAGTTAAGTCAATCCGTTCGCGAGATATGGGAATTTAAAGCCAAGAAATGGTTGAGAAGGCAAAAAATTTTTCGCAATTCTGCTGCTCCAAACGGTTAACCAGAATGGCCTAGGGAAAAAATACACATACCGTTGTAATCGGGCGAGTTTCTACTTTCAGACGCAACAGGAATTTTTGGGTTAGGTCAATCCGTTCGCGAGATGTGGGAGTTTGAAGCCAAGAAATGGTTGAGAAGGCAAAAAATTTTTCGCAATTCTGCTGCTCCAAACGCTTAACCAGAATGGCCTAGGGAAAAAATACACATACCGTTGTAATCGGGCGAGTTTCTACTTTCAGACTCTAGACGAATCTTTGGGTTAGGTCAATCCGTTCGCGAGATATGGGAGTTTGAAGCCAAGGAATGGTTGAGAAGGCAAAAAATTTTTCGCAATTCTGCTGCTCCAAACGCTTAACCAGAATGGCCTAGGGATAAAATACACATACCGTTGTAATCGGGCGAGCTTCTACTTTCAGATGCAACGGGAATTTTTGGGTTAGGTCAATCCGTTCGCGAGATGTGGGAGTTTGAAGCCAAGAAATGGTTGAGAAAGCAAAAAATTTTTCGCAATTCTGCTGCTCCAAACGCTTAACAAGAATGGCCTAGCGAAAAAATACACATACCGTTGTAATCGGGCGAGTTTCTACTTTCAGACGCTACAGTAATTTTTGGGTTAGGTCAATCCGTTCGCGATATATGGGAGTTTGAAGCCAAGAAATGGTTGAGAAGGCGAAAAATTTTTCGCAATTCTGCTGCTCCAAACGCTTAACCAGAATGGCCTAGGGTAAAAATACACATACCGCTGTAATCGGGCGAGTTTCTACTTTCAAACGCAGCAGGAATTTTTGAGTTAGGTCAATCCGTTCGCGAGATATGGGAGTTTGAAGCCAAGGAATGGTTGAGAAGGCAAAAAATTTTTCGCAATTCTGCTGCTCCAAACGCTTAACCAGAATGGCCTAGGGAAAAAATACACATACCGTGGTAATCGGGCGAGTTTCTACTTTCAGATGCAATAGGAATTTTTGGGTTAGGTCAATCCGTTCGCGAGATATGGGAGTTTGAAGCCAAGAAATGGTTGAGAAGGCGAAAAATTTTTCGCAATTCTGCTGCTCCAAACGCTTGACCAGAATGGCCTAGGGTAAAAATGCACATACCGCTGTAATCGGGCGAGTTTCTACTTTCAGACGCAACAGGAATTTTTGAGTTAAGTCAATCCGTTCGCGAGATATGGGAGTTTGAAGCCAAGAAATGGTTGAGAAGGCGAAAAATTTTTCGCAATTCTGCTGCTCCAAACGCTTGACCAGAATGGCCTAGGGTAAAAATACACATACCGCTGTAATCGGGCGAGTTTCTACTTTCAGACGCAACAGGAATTTTTGAGTTAGGTCAATCCGTTCGCGAGATATGGGAGTTTGAAGCCAAGGAATGGTTGAGAAGGCAAAAAATTTTTCGCAATTCTGCTGCTCCAAACGCTTAACAAGAATGGCCTAGGGAAAAAATACACATACCGTTGTAATCGGGCGAGTTTCTACTTTCAGATGCAACGGGAATTTTTGGGTTAGGTCAATCCGTTCGCGAGATATGGGAGTTTGACGCTAAGAAATGGTTGAGAAGACAACAAATTTTTCGCAATTCTGCTGCTCCAAACGCTTAACAAGAATGGCCTAGGAGAAAAATACACATACCGTTGTAATCGGGCGAGTTTCTACTTTCAGATGCAACAGGAATTTTTGGGTTAGGTCCATCCGTTCGCGAGATATGGGGGTTTGAAGCTAAGAAATGGTTGAGAAGACAACAAATTTTTCGCACTTCTGCTGCTCCAAACGCTTAACCAGAATGGCCTAGGAAAAAAATACACATACCGTTGTAATCGGGCGAGTTTCTACTTTCAGATGCAATTGGAATTTTTGGGTTAGGTCAATCCGTTCGCGAGATATGGGAATTTGAAGCCAAGAAATGGTTGAGAAGGCAAAAAATTTTTCGCAATTCTGCTGCTCCAAACGCTTAACCAGAATGGCCTAGGGAAAAAATACACATACCGTTGTGATCGGGCGAGTTTCTACTTTCGGACGCAACAGGAATTTTTGGGTTAGGTCAATCCGTTCGCGAGATGTGGGAGTTTGAAGCCAAGAAATGGTTGAGAAGGCAAAAAATTCTTCGCAATTCTGCTGCTCCAAACGCTTAACCAGAATGGCCTAGGGAAAAAATACACACACCGTTGTGATCGGGCGAGTTTCTACTTTCAGACGCTACAGGAATCTTTGGGTAAGGTCAATCCGTTCGCGAGATATGGGAGTTTGAAGCCAAGAAATGGTTGAGAAGGCATAAAATTTTTCTCAATTCTGCTGCTCCAAACGCTTAACCAGAATGGCCTAGGGAAAAAATACACATACCGTTGTAATCGGGCGAGTTTCTACTTTCAGATGCAACAGGAATTTTTGGGTTAGGTCAATCCGTTCGCGAGATATGGGAGTTTGAAGCTAAGAAATGGTTGAGAACACAACAAATTTGTCGCACTTCTGCTGCTTCAAACGCTTAACCAGAATGGCCTGGGGAAAAAATACACATACCGTTGTAATCGGGCGAGTTTCTACTTTCAGACGCTACAGGAATTTTTGGGTTAGGTCAATCCGTTCGCGAGGTATGGGAGTTTGAAGCCAAGAAATGGTTGAGAAGGCAAAAAATTTTTCTCAATTCTGCTGCTCCAAACGCTTAACCAGAATGGCCTAGGGAAAAAATACACATACCGCTGTAATCGGGCGAGTTTCTACTTTCAGATGCAACAGGAATTTTTGGGTTAGGTCAATCCGTTCGCGAGATATGGGAGTTTGAAGCTAAGAAATGGTTGAGAAGACAACAAATTTTTCGCAATTCTGCTGCTCCAAACGCTTAACCAGAATGGCCTAGGGAAAAAATACACATACCGTGGTAATCGGGCGAGTTTCTACTTTCAGATGCAATAGGAATTTTTGGGTTAGGTCAATCCGTTCGCGAGATATGGGAGTTTGACGCTAAGAAATGGTTGAGAAGATAACAAATTTTTCGCAATTCTGCTGCTCCAAACGCTTAACAAGAATGGCCTAGCGAAAAAATACACATACCGTTGTAATCGGGCGAGTTTCTACTTTCAGACGCTACAGTAATTTTTGGGTTAGGTCAATCCGTTCGCGATATATGGGAGTTTGAAGCCAAGAAATGGTTGAAAGGCGAAAAATTTTTCGCAATTCTGCTGCTCCAAACGCTTAACCAGAATGGCCTAGGGTAAAAATACACATACCGCTGTAATCGGGCGAGTTTCTACTTTCAAACGCAGCAGGAATTTTTGGGTTAGGTCAATCCGTTCGCGATATATGGGAGTTTGAAGCCAAGAAATGGTTGAGAAGGCGAAAAATTTTTCGCAATTCTGCTGCTCCAAACGCTTAACCAGATTGGCCTAGGGTAAAAATACACATACCGCTGTAATCGGGCGAGTTTCTACTTTCAAACGCAGCAGGAATTTTTGAGTTAGGTCAATCCGTTCGCGAGATATGGGAGTTTGAAGCCAAGGAATGGTTGAGAAGGCAAAAAATTTTTCGCAATTCTGCTGCTCCAAACGCTTAACCAGAATGGCCTAGGGAAAAAATACACATACCGTGGTAATCGGGCGAGTTTCTACTTTCAGATCCAATAGGAATTTTTGGGTTAGGTCAATCCGTTCGCGAGATATGGGAGTTTGAAGCCAAGAAATGGTTGAGAAGGCGAAAAATTTTTCGCAATTCTGCTGCTCCAAACGCTTGACCAGAATGGCCTAGGGTAAAAATACACATACCGCTGTAATCGGGCGAGTTTCTACTTTCAGACGCAACAGGAATTTTTGAGTTAAGTCAATCCGTTCGCGAGATATGGGAGTTTGAAGCCAAGAAATGGTTGAGAAGGCGAAAAATTTTTCGCAATTCTGCTGCTCCAAACGCTTGACCAGAATGGCCTAGGGTAAAAATACACATACCGCTGTAATCGGGCGAGTTTCTACTTTCAGACGCAACAGGAATTTTTGAGTTAGGTCAATCCGTTCGCGAGATATGGGAGTTTGAAGCCAAGGAATGGTTGAGAAGGCAAAAAATTTTTCGCAATTCTGCTGCTCCAAACGCTTAACAAGAATGGCCTAGGGAAAAAATACACATACCGTTGTAATCGGGCGAGTTTCTACTTTCAGATGCAACAGGAATTTTTGGGTTAGGTCAATCCGTTCGCGAGATGTGGGAGTTTGAAGCCAAGAAATGGTTGAGAAGGCAAAAAATTCTTCGCAATTCTGCTGCTCCAAACGCTTAACCAGAATGGCCTAGGGAAAAAATACACACACCGTTGTGATCGGGCGAGTTTCTACTTTCAGACGCTACAGGAATCTTTGGGTAAGGTCAATCCGTTCGCGAGATATGGGGGTTTGAAGCTAAGAAATGGTTGAGAAGACAACAAATTTTTCGCACTTCTGCTGCTCCAAACGCTTAACCAGAATGGCCTAGGAAAAAAATACACATACCGTTGTAATCGGGCGAGTTTCTACTTTCAGATGCAATTGGAATTTTTGGGTTAGGTCAATCCGTTCGCGAGATATGGGAATTTGAAGCCAAGAAATGGTTGAGAAGGCAAAAAATTTTTCGCAATTCTGCTGCTCCAAACGCTTAACCAGAATGGCCTAGGGAAAAAATACACATACCGTTGTGATCGGGCGAGTTTCTACTTTCGGACGCAACAGGAATTTTTGGGTTAGGTCAATCCGTTCGCGAGATGTGGGAGTTTGAAGCCAAGAAATGGTTGAGAAGGCAAAAAATTCTTCGCAATTCTGCTGCTCCAAACGCTTAACCAGAATGGCCTAGGGAAAAAATACACACACCGTTGTGATCGGGCGAGTTTCTACTTTCAGACGCTACAGGAATCTTTGGGTAAGGTCAATCCGTTCGCGAGATATGGGAGTTTGAAGCCAAGAAATGGTTGAGAAGGCATAAAATTTTTCTCAATTCTGCTGCTCCAAACGCTTAACCAGAATGGCCTAGGGAAAAAATACACATACCGTTGTAATCGGGCGAGTTTCTACTTTCAGATGCAACAGGAATTTTTGGGTTAGGTCAATCCGTTCGCGAGATATGGGAGTTTGAAGCTAAGAAATGGTTGAGAACACAACAAATTTGTCGCACTTCTGCTGCTTCAAACGCTTAACCAGAATGGCCTGGGGAAAAAATACACATACCGTTGTAATCGGGCGAGTTTCTACTTTCAGACGCTACAGGAATTTTTGGGTTAGGTCAATCCGTTCGCGAGATATGGGAGTTTGAAGCCAAGAAATGGTTGAGAAGGCAAAAAATTTTTCTCAATTCTGCTGCTCCAAACGCTTAACCAGAATGGCCTAGGGAAAAAATACACATACCGCTGTAATCGGGCGAGTTTCTACTTTCAGATGCAACAGGAATTTTTGGGTTAGGTCAATCCGTTCGCGAGATATGGGAGTTTGAAGCTAAGAAATGGTTGAGAAGACAACAAATTTTTCGCAATTCTGCTGCTCCAAACGCTTAACCAGAATGGCCTAGGGAAAAAATACACATACCGTGGTAATCGGGCGAGTTTCTACTTTCAGATGCAATAGGAATTTTTGGGTTAGGTCAATCCGTTCGCGAGATATGGGAGTTTGACGCTAAGAAATGGTTGAGAAGACAACAAATTTTTCGCAATTCTGCTGCTCCAAACGCTTAACAAGAATGGCCTAGCGAAAAAATACACATACCGTTGTAATCGGGCGAGTTTCTACTTTCAGACGCTACAGTAATTTTTGGGTTAGGTCAATCCGTTCGCGATATATGGGAGTTTGAAGCCAAGAAATGGTTGAAAGGCGAAAAATTTTTCGCAATTCTGCTGCTCCAAACGCTTAACCAGAATGGCCTAGGGTAAAAATACACATACCGCTGTAATCGGGCGAGTTTCTACTTTCAAACGCAGCAGGAATTTTTGGGTTAGGTCAATCCGTTCGCGATATATGGGAGTTTGAAGCCAAGAAATGGTTGAGAAGGCGAAAAATTTTTCGCAATTCTGCTGCTCCAAACGCTTAACCAGATTGGCCTAGGGTAAAAATACACATACCGCTGTAATCGGGCGAGTTTCTACTTTCAAACGCAGCAGGAATTTTTGAGTTAGGTCAATCCGTTCGCGAGATATGGGAGTTTGAAGCCAAGGAATGGTTGAGAAGGCAAAAAATTTTTCGCAATTCTGCTGCTCCAAACGCTTAACCAGAATGGCCTAGGGAAAAAATACACATACCGTGGTAATCGGGCGAGTTTCTACTTTCAGATGCAATAGGAATTTTTGGGTTAGGTCAATCCGTTCGCGAGATATGGGAGTTTGAAGCCAAGAAATGGTTGAGAAGGCGAAAAATTTTTCGCAATTCTGCTGCTCCAAACGCTTGACCAGAATGGCCTAGGGTAAAAATACACATACCGCTGTAATCGGGCGAGTTTCTACTTTCAGACGCAACAGGAATTTTTGAGTTAAGTCAATCCGTTCGCGAGATATGGGAGTTTGAAGCCAAGAAATGGTTGAGAAGGCGAAAAATTTTTCGCAATTCTGCTGCTCCAAACGCTTGACCAGAATGGCCTAGGGTAAAAATACACATACCGCTGTAATCGGGCGAGTTTCTACTTTCAGACGCAACAGGAATTTTTGAGTTAGGTCAATCCGTTCGCGAGATATGGGAGTTTGAAGCCAAGGAATGGTTGAGAAGGCAAAAAATTTTTCGCAATTCTGCTGCTCCAAACGCTTAACAAGAATGGCCTAGGGAAAAAATACACATACCGTTGTAATCGGGCGAGTTTCTACTTTCAGATGCAACGGGAATTTTTGGGTTAGGTCAATCCGTTCGCGAGATATGGGAGTTTGACGCTAAGAAATGGTTGAGAAGACAACAAATTTTTCGCAATTCTGCTGCTCCAAACGCTTAACAAGAATGGCCTAGGAAAAAAATACACATACCGTTGTAATCGGGCGAGTTTCTACTTTCAGATGCAACGGGAATTTTTGGGTTAGGTCAATCCGTTCGCGAGATATGGGAGTTTGAAGCCAAGAAATGGTTGAGAAGGCGAAAAATTTTTCGCAATTCTGCTGCTCCAAACGCTTAACCAGAATGGCCTAGGGTAAAAATACACATACCGCTGTAATCGGGCGAGTTTCTACTTTCAAACGCAGCAGGAATTTTTGGGTTAGGTCAATCCGTTCGCGATATATGGGAGTTTGAAGCCAAGAAATGGTTGAGAAGGCGAAAAATTTTTCGCAATTCTGCTGCTCCAAACGCTTAACCAGATTGGCCTAGGGTAAAAATACACATACCGCTGTAATCGGGCGAGTTTCTACTTTCAAACGCAGCAGGAATTTTTGAGTTAGGTCAATCCGTTCGCGAGATATGGGAGTTTGAAGCCAAGGAATGGTTGAGAAGGCAAAAAATTTTTCGCAATTCTGCTGCTCCAAACGCTTAACCAGAATGGCCTAGGGAAAAAATACACATACCGTGGTAATCGGGCGAGTTTCTACTTTCAGATGCAATAGGAATTTTTGGGTTAGGTCAATCCGTTCGCGAGATATGGGAGTTTGAAGCCAAGAAATGGTTGAGAAGGCGAAAAATTTTTCGCAATTCTGCTGCTCCAAACGCTTGACCAGAATGGCCTAGGGTAAAAATACACATACCGCTGTAATCGGGCGAGTTTCTACTTTCAGACGCAACAGGAATTTTTGAGTTAAGTCAATCCGTTCGCGAGATATGGGAGTTTGAAGCCAAGAAATGGTTGAGAAGGCGAAAAATTTTTCGCAATTCTGCTGCTCCAAACGCTTGACCAGAATGGCCTAGGGTAAAAATACACATACCGCTGTAATCGGGCGAGTTTCTACTTTCAGACGCAACAGGAATTTTTGAGTTAGGTCAATCCGTTCGCGAGATATGGGAGTTTGAAGCCAAGGAATGGTTGAGAAGGCAAAAAATTTTTCGCAATTCTGCTGCTCCAAACGCTTAACAAGAATGGCCTAGGGAAAAAATACACATACCGTTGTAATCGGGCGAGTTTCTACTTTCAGATGCAACGGGAATTTTTGGGTTAGGTCAATCCGTTCGCGAGATATGGGAGTTTGACGCTAAGAAATGGTTGATAAGACAACAAATTTTTCGCAATTCTGCTGCTCCAAACGCTTAACAAGAATGGCCTAGGAAAAAAATACACATACCGTTGTAATCGGGCGAGTTTCTACTTTCAGATGCAACAGGAATTTTTGGGTTAGGTCAATCCGTTCGCGAGATATGGGGGTTTGAAGCTAAGAAATGGTTGAGAAGACAACAAATTTTTCGCACTTCTGCTGCTCCAAACGCTTAACCAGAATGGCCTAGGAAAAAAATACACATACCGTTGTAATCGGGCGAGTTTCTACTTTCAGATGCAATTGGAATTTTTGAGTTAGGTCAATCCGTTCGCGAGATATGGGAGTTTGAAGCCAAGGAATGGTTGAGAAGGCAAAAAATTTTTCGCAATTCTGCTGCTCCAAACGCTTAACAAGAATGGCCTAGGGAAAAAATACACATACCGTTGTAATCGGGCGAGTTTCTACTTTCAGATGCAACGGGAATTTTTGGGTTAGGTCAATCCGTTCGCGAGATATGGGAGTTTGAAGCCAAGGAATGGTTGAGAAGGCAAAAAATTTTTCGCAATTCTGCTGCTCCAAACGCTTAACAAGAATGGCCTAGGGAAAAAATACACATACCGCTGTAATCGGGCGAGTTTCTACTTTCAGATGCAACAGGAATTTTTGGGTTAGGTCAATCCGTTCGCGAGATATGGGAGTTTGAAGCTAAGAAATGGTTGAGAAGACAACAAATTTTTCGCAATTCTGCTGCTCCAAACGCTTAACCAGAATGGCCTAGGGAAAAAATACACATACCGTGGTAATCGGGCGAGTTTCTACTTTCAGATGCAATAGGAATTTTTGGGTTAGGTCAATCCGTTCGCGAGATATGGGAGTTTGACGCTAAGAAATGGTTGAGAAGACAACAAATTTTTCGCAATTCTGCTGCTCCAAACGCTTAACAAGAATGGCCTAGCGAAAAAATACACATACCGTTGTAATCGGGCGAGTTTCTACTTTCAGACGCTACAGTAATTTTTGGGTTAGGTCAATCCGTTCGCGATATATGGGAGTTTGAAGCCAAGAAATGGTTGAAAGGCGAAAAATTTTTCGCAATTCTGCTGCTCCAAACGCTTAACCAGAATGGCCTAGGGTAAAAATACACATACCGCTGTAATCGGGCGAGTTTCTACTTTCAAACGCAGCAGGAATTTTTGGGTTAGGTCAATCCGTTCGCGATATATGGGAGTTTGAAGCCAAGAAATGGTTGAGAAGGCGAAAAATTTTTCGCAATTCTGCTGCTCCAAACGCTTAACCAGATTGGCCTAGGGTAAAAATACACATACCGCTGTAATCGGGCGAGTTTCTACTTTCAAACGCAGCAGGAATTTTTGAGTTAGGTCAATCCGTTCGCGAGATATGGGAGTTTGAAGCCAAGGAATGGTTGAGAAGGCAAAAAATTTTTCGCAATTCTGCTGCTCCAAACGCTTAACCAGAATGGCCTAGGGAAAAAATACACATACCGTGGTAATCGGGCGAGTTTCTACTTTCAGATGCAATAGGAATTTTTGGGTTAGGTCAATCCGTTCGCGAGATATGGGAGTTTGAAGCCAAGAAATGGTTGAGAAGGCGAAAAATTTTTCGCAATTCTGCTGCTCCAAACGCTTGACCAGAATGGCCTAGGGTAAAAATACACATACCGCTGTAATCGGGCGAGTTTCTACTTTCAGACGCAACAGGAATTTTTGAGTTAAGTCAATCCGTTCGCGAGATATGGGAGTTTGAAGCCAAGAAATGGTTGAGAAGGCGAAAAATTTTTCGCAATTCTGCTGCTCCAAACGCTTGACCAGAATGGCCTAGGGTAAAAATACACATACCGCTGTAATCGGGCGAGTTTCTACTTTCAGACGCAACAGGAATTTTTGAGTTAGGTCAATCCGTTCGCGAGATATGGGAGTTTGAAGCCAAGGAATGGTTGAGAAGGCAAAAAATTTTTCGCAATTCTGCTGCTCCAAACGCTTAACAAGAATGGCCTAGGGAAAAAATACACATACCGTTGTAATCGGGCGAGTTTCTACTTTCAGATGCAACGGGAATTTTTGGGTTAGGTCAATCCGTTCGCGAGATATGGGAGTTTGACGCTAAGAAATGGTTGAGAAGACAACAAATTTTTCGCAATTCTGCTGCTCCAAACGCTTAACAAGAATGGCCTAGGAAAAAAATACACATACCGTTGTAATCGGGCGAGTTTCTACTTTCAGATGCAACGGGAATTTTTGGGTTAGGTCAATCCGTTCGCGAGATATGGGAGTTTGAAGCCAAGAAATGGTTGAGAAGGCGAAAAATTTTTCGCAATTCTGCTGCTCCAAACGCTTAACCAGAATGGCCTAGGGTAAAAATACACATACCGCTGTAATCGGGCGAGTTTCTACTTTCAAACGCAGCAGGAATTTTTGGGTTAGGTCAATCCGTTCGCGATATATGGGAGTTTGAAGCCAAGAAATGGTTGAGAAGGCGAAAAATTTTTCGCAATTCTGCTGCTCCAAACGCTTAACCAGATTGGCCTAGGGTAAAAATACACATACCGCTGTAATCGGGCGAGTTTCTACTTTCAAACGCAGCAGGAATTTTTGAGTTAGGTCAATCCGTTCGCGAGATATGGGAGTTTGAAGCCAAGGAATGGTTGAGAAGGCAAAAAATTTTTCGCAATTCTGCTGCTCCAAACGCTTAACCAGAATGGCCTAGGGAAAAAATACACATACCGTGGTAATCGGGCGAGTTTCTACTTTCAGATGCAATAGGAATTTTTGGGTTAGGTCAATCCGTTCGCGAGATATGGGAGTTTGAAGCCAAGAAATGGTTGAGAAGGCGAAAAATTTTTCGCAATTCTGCTGCTCCAAACGCTTGACCAGAATGGCCTAGGGTAAAAATACACATACCGCTGTAATCGGGCGAGTTTCTACTTTCAGACGCAACAGGAATTTTTGAGTTAAGTCAATCCGTTCGCGAGATATGGGAGTTTGAAGCCAAGAAATGGTTGAGAAGGCGAAAAATTTTTCGCAATTCTGCTGCTCCAAACGCTTGACCAGAATGGCCTAGGGTAAAAATACACATACCGCTGTAATCGGGCGAGTTTCTACTTTCAGACGCAACAGGAATTTTTGAGTTAGGTCAATCCGTTCGCGAGATATGGGAGTTTGAAGCCAAGGAATGGTTGAGAAGGCAAAAAATTTTTCGCAATTCTGCTGCTCCAAACGCTTAACAAGAATGGCCTAGGGAAAAAATACACATACCGTTGTAATCGGGCGAGTTTCTACTTTCAGATGCAACGGGAATTTTTGGGTTAGGTCAATCCGTTCGCGAGATATGGGAGTTTGACGCTAAGAAATGGTTGATAAGACAACAAATTTTTCGCAATTCTGCTGCTCCAAACGCTTAACAAGAATGGCCTAGGAAAAAAATACACATACCGTTGTAATCGGGCGAGTTTCTACTTTCAGATGCAACAGGAATTTTTGGGTTAGGTCAATCCGTTCGCGAGATATGGGGGTTTGAAGCTAAGAAATGGTTGAGAAGACAACAAATTTTTCGCACTTCTGCTGCTCCAAACGCTTAACCAGAATGGCCTAGGAAAAAAATACACATACCGTTGTAATCGGGCGAGTTTCTACTTTCAGATGCAATTGGAATTTTTGGGTTAGGTCAATCCGTTCGCGAGATATGGGAATTTGAAGCCAAGAAATGGTTGAGAAGGCAAAAAATTTTTCGCAATTCTGCTGCTCCAAACGCTTAACCAGAATGGCCTAGGGAAAAAATACACATACCGTTGTGATCGGGCGAGTTTCTACTTTCGGACGCAACAGGAATTTTTGGGTTAGGTCAATCCGTTCGCGAGATGTGGGAGTTTGAAGCCAAGAAATGGTTGAGAAGGCAAAAAATTCTTCGCAATTCTGCTGCTCCAAACGCTTAACCAGAATGGCCTAGGGTAAAAATACACATACCGCTGTAATCGGGCGAGTTTCTACTTTCAAACGCAGCAGGAATTTTTGGGTTAGGTCAATCCGTTCGCGATATATGGGAGTTTGAAGCCAAGAAATGGTTGAGAAGGCGAAAAATTTTTCGCAATTCTGCTGCTCCAAACGCTTAACCAGATTGGCCTAGGGTAAAAATACACATACCGCTGTAATCGGGCGAGTTTCTACTTTCAAACGCAGCAGGAATTTTTGAGTTAGGTCAATCCGTTCGCGAGATATGGGAGTTTGAAGCCAAGGAATGGTTGAGAAGGCAAAAAATTTTTCGCAATTCTGCTGCTCCAAACGCTTAACCAGAATGGCCTAGGGAAAAAATACACATACCGTGGTAATCGGGCGAGTTTCTACTTTCAGATGCAATAGGAATTTTTGGGTTAGGTCAATCCGTTCGCGAGATATGGGAGTTTGAAGCCAAGAAATGGTTGAGAAGGCGAAAAATTTTTCGCAATTCTGCTGCTCCAAACGCTTGACCAGAATGGCCTAGGGTAAAAATACACATACCGCTGTAATCGGGCGAGTTTCTACTTTCAGACGCAACAGGAATTTTTGAGTTAAGTCAATCCGTTCGCGAGATATGGGAGTTTGAAGCCAAGAAATGGTTGAGAAGGCGAAAAATTTTTCGCAATTCTGCTGCTCCAAACGCTTGACCAGAATGGCCTAGGGTAAAAATACACATACCGCTGTAATCGGGCGAGTTTCTACTTTCAGACGCAACAGGAATTTTTGAGTTAGGTCAATCCGTTCGCGAGATATGGCAGTTTGAAGCCAAGGAATGGTTGAGAAGGCAAAAAATTTTTCGCAATTCTGCTGCTCCAAACGCTTAACAAGAATGGCCTAGGGAAAAAATACACATACCGTTGTAATCGGGCGAGTTTCTACTTTCAGATGCAACGGGAATTTTTGGGTTAGGTCAATCCGTTCGCGAGATATGGGAGTTTGACGCTAAGAAATGGTTGAGAAGACAACAAATTTTTCGCGATTCTGCTGCTCCAAACGCTTAACAAGAATGGCCTAGGAAAAAAATACACATACCGTTGTAATCGGGCGAGTTTCTACTTTCAGATGCAACAGGAATTTTTGGGTTAGGTCAATCCGTTCGCGAGATATGGGGGTTTGAAGCTAAGAAATGGTTGAGAAGACAACAAATTTTTCGCACTTCTGCTGCTCCAAACGCTTAACCAGAATGGCCTAGGAAAAAAATACACATACCGTTGTAATCGAGCGAGTTTCTACTTTCAGATGCAATTGGAATTTTTGGGTTAGGTCAATCCGTTCGCGAGATATGGGAATTTGAAGCCAAGAAATGGTTGAGAAGGCAAAAATTTTTTCGCAATTCTGCTGCTCCAAACGCTTAACCAGAATGGCCTAGGGAAAAAATACACATACCGTTGTGATCGGGCGAGTTTCTACTTTCAGAGGCTACAGGAATCTTTGGGTAAGGTCAATCCGTTCGCGAGATATGGGAGTTTGAAGCCAAGAAATGGTTGAGAAGGCATAAAATTTTTCTCAATTCTGCTGCTCCAAACGCTTAACCAGAATGGCCTAGGGAAAAAATACACATACCGTTGTAATCGGGCGAGTTTCTACTTTCAGATGCAACAGGAATTTTTGGGTTAGGTCAATCCGTTCGCGAGATATGGGAGTTTGAAGCTAAGAAATGGTTGAGAACACAACAAATTTGTCGCACTTCT
This sequence comes from Ptiloglossa arizonensis, assembly GCF_051014685.1. Classification (NCBI taxonomy): domain Eukaryota; kingdom Metazoa; phylum Arthropoda; class Insecta; order Hymenoptera; family Colletidae; genus Ptiloglossa; species Ptiloglossa arizonensis. Next base: position 682,946 of record NW_027478668.1, read on the forward strand.
GCTGCTTCAAACGCTTAACCAGAATGGCCTGGGGAAAAAATACACATACCGTTGTAATCGGGCGAGTTTCTACTTTCAGACGCTACAGGAATTTTTGGGTTAGGTCAATCCGTTCGCGAGATATGGGAGTTTGAAGCCAAGAAATGGTTGAGAAGGCAAAAAATTTTTCGCAATTCTGCTGCTCCAAACGCTTAACCAGAATGGCCTGGGGAAAAAATACACATACCGTTGTAATCGGGCGAGTTTCTACTTTCAGACGCTACAGGAATTTTTGGGTTAAGTCAATCCGTTCGCGAGATGTGGGAGTTTGAAGCCAAGAAATGGTTGAGAAGGCAAAAAATTTTTCGCAATTCTGCTGCTCCAAACGCTTAACCAGAATGGCCTAGGGAAAAAATACACACACCGTTGTAATCGGGCGAGTTTCTACTTTCAGACGCTACAGGAATCTTTGGGTTAGGTCAATCCGTTCGCGAGATATGGGAGTTTGAAGCCAAGAAATGGTTGAGAAGGCAACAAATTTTTCTCAATTCTGCTGCTCCAAACGCTTAACCAGAATGGCCTAGGGAAAAAATACACATACCGCTGTAATCGGGCGAGTTTCTACTTTCAGATGCAACAGGAATTTTTGGGTTAGGTCAATCCGTTCGCGAGATATGGGAGTTTGAAGCTAAGAAATGGTTGAGAAGACAACAAATTTTTCGCACTTCTGCTGCTCCAAACGCTTAACCAGAATGGCCTAGGGAAAAAATACACATACCGTTGTAATCGGGCGAGTTTCTACTTTCAGATGCAACAGGAATTTTTGGGTTAGGTCAATCCGTTCACGAGATATGGGAGTTTGAAGCTAAGAAATGGTTGAGAAGACAACAAATTTGTCGCACTTCTGCTGCTCCAAACGCTTAACCAGAATGGCCTGGGGAAAAAATACACATACCGTTGTAATCGGGCGAGTTTCTACTTTCAGATGCAACAGGAATTTTTGGGTTAGGTCAATCCGTTCGCGAGATATGGGAGTTTGAAGCTAAGAAATGGTTGAGAAGACAACAAATTTTTCGCAATTCTGCTGCTCCAAACGCTTAACCAGAATGGCCTAGGGTAAAAATACACATACCGCTGTAATCGGGCGAGTCTCTACTTTCAGACGCAACAGGAATTTTTGAGTTAGGTCAATCCGTTCGCGAGATATGTGAGTTTGAAGCCAAGGAATGGTTGAGAAGGCAAAAAATTTTTCGCAATTCTGCTGCTCCAAACGCTTAACAAGAATGGCCTAGCGAAAAAATACACATGCCGTTGTAATCGGGCGAGTTTCTACTTTCAGACGCTACAGTAATTTTTGGGTTAGGTCAATCCGTTCGCGATATATGGGAGTTTGAAGCCAAGAAATGGTTGAGAAGGCGAAAAATTTTTCGCAATTCTGCTGCTCCAAACGCTTAACCAGAATGGCCTAGGGTAAAAATACACATACCGCTGTAATCGGGCGAGTTTCTACTTTCAAACGCAGCAGGAATTTTTGAGTTAGGTCAATCCGTTCGCGAGATATGGGAGTTTGAAGCCAAGGAATGGTTGAGAAGGCAAAAAATTTTTCGCAATTCTGCTGCTCCAAACGCTTAACCAGAATGGCCTAGGGAAAAAATACACATACCGTGGTAATCGGGCGAGTTTCTACTTTCAGATGCAATAGGAATTTTTGGGTTAGGTCAATCCGTTCGCGAGATATGGGAGTTTGACGCTAAGAAATGGTTGAGAAGACAACAAATTTTTCGCAATTCTGCTGCTCCAAACGCTTAACAAGAATGGCCTAGGAAAAAAATACACATACCTTTGTAATCGGGCGAGTTTCTACTTTCAGATGCAACAGGAATTTTTGGGTTAGGTCAATCCGTTCGCGAGATATGGGGGTTTGAAGCTAAGAAATGGTTGAGAAGACAACAAATTTTTCGCACTTCTGCTGCTCCAAACGCTTAACCAGAATGGCCTAGGAAAAAAATACACATACCGTTGTAATCGGGCGAGTTTCTACTTTCAGATGCAATTGGAATTTTTGGGTTAGGTCAATCCGTTCGCGAGATATGGGAATTTGAAGCCAAGAAATGGTTGAGAAGGCAAAAAATTTTTCGCAATTCTGCTGCTCCAAACGCTTAACCAGATTGGCCTAGGGTAAAAATACACATACCGCTGTAATCGGGCGAGTTTCTACTTTCAAACGCAGCAGGAATTTTTGAGTTAGGTCAATCCGTTCGCGAGATATGGGAGTTTGAAGCCAAGGAATGGTTGAGAAGGCAAAAAATTTTTCGCAATTCTGCTGCTCCAAACGCTTAACCAGAATGGCCTAGGGAAAAAATACACATACCGTGGTAATCGGGCGAGTTTCTACTTTCAGATGCAATAGGAATTTTTGGGTTAGGTCAATCCGTTCGCGAGATATGGGAGTTTGAAGCCAAGAAATGGTTGAGAAGGCGAAAAATTTTTCGCAATTCTGCTGCTCCAAACGCTTGACCAGAATGGCCTAGGGTAAAAATACACATACCGCTGTAATCGGGCGAGTTTCTACTTTCAGACGCAACAGGAATTTTTGAGTTAAGTCAATCCGTTCGCGAGATATGGGAGTTTGAAGCCAAGAAATGGTTGAGAAGGCGAAAAATTTTTCGCAATTCTGCTGCTCCAAACGCTTGACCAGAATGGCCTAGGGTAAAAATACACATACCGCTGTAATCGGGCGAGTTTCTACTTTCAGACGCAACAGGAATTTTTGAGTTAGGTCAATCCGTTCGCGAGATATGGCAGTTTGAAGCCAAGGAATGGTTGAGAAGGCAAAAAATTTTTCGCAATTCTGCTGCTCCAAACGCTTAACAAGAATGGCCTAGGGAAAAAATACACATACCGTTGTAATCGGGCGAGTTTCTACTTTCAGATGCAACGGGAATTTTTGGGTTAGGTCAATCCGTTCGCGAGATATGGGAGTTTGACGCTAAGAAATGGTTGAGAAGACAACAAATTTTTCGCGATTCTGCTGCTCCAAACGCTTAACAAGAATGGCCTAGGAAAAAAATACACATACCGTTGTAATCGGGCGAGTTTCTACTTTCAGATGCAACAGGAATTTTTGGGTTAGGTCAATCCGTTCGCGAGATATGGGGGTTTGAAGCTAAGAAATGGTTGAGAAGACAACAAATTTTTCGCACTTCTGCTGCTCCAAACGCTTAACCAGAATGGCCTAGGAAAAAAATACACATACCGTTGTAATCGGGCGAGTTTCTACTTTCAGATGCAATTGGAATTTTTGGGTTAGGTCAATCCGTTCGCGAGATATGGGAATTTGAAGCCAAGAAATGGTTGAGAAGGCAAAAAATTTTTCGCAATTCTGCTGCTCCAAACGCTTAACCAGAATGGCCTAGGGAAAAAATACACATACCGTTGTGATCGGGCGAGTTTCTACTTTCAGAGGCTACAGGAATCTTTGGGTAAGGTCAATCCGTTCGCGAGATATGGGAGTTTGAAGCCAAGAAATGGTTGAGAAGGCATAAAATTTTTCTCAATTCTGCTGCTCCAAACGCTTAACCAGAATGGCCTAGGGAAAAAATACACATACCGTTGTAATCGGGCGAGTTTCTACTTTCAGATGCAACAGGAATTTTTGGGTTAGGTCAATCCGTTCGCGAGATATGGGAGTTTGAAGCTAAGAAATGGTTGAGAACACAACAAATTTGTCGCACTTCTGCTGCTTCAAACGCTTAACCAGAATGGCCTGGGGAAAAAATACACATACCGTTGTAATCGGGCGAGTTTCTACTTTCAGACGCTACAGGAATTTTTGGGTTAGGTCAATCCGTTCGCGAGATATGGGAGTTTGAAGCCAAGAAATGGTTGAGAAGGCAAAAAATTTTTCGCAATTCTGCTGCTCCAAACGCTTAACCAGAATGGCCTGGGGAAAAAATACACATACCGTTGTAATCGGGCGAGTTTCTACTTTCAGACGCTACAGGAATTTTTGGGTTAAGTCAATCCGTTCGCGAGATGTGGGAGTTTGAAGCCAAGAAATGGTTGAGAAGGCAAAAAATTTTTCGCAATTCTGCTGCTCCAAACGCTTAACCAGAATGGCCTAGGGAAAAAATACACACACCGTTGTAATCGGGCGAGTTTCTACTTTCAGACGCTACAGGAATCTTTGGGTTAGGTCAATCCGTTCGCGAGATATGGGAGTTTGAAGCCAAGAAATGGTTGAGAAGGCAACAAATTTTTCTCAATTCTGCTGCTCCAAACGCTTAACCAGAATGGCCTAGGGAAAAAATACACATACCGCTGTAATCGGGCGAGTTTCTACTTTCAGATGCAACAGGAATTTTTGGGTTAGGTCAATCCGTTCGCGAGATATGGGAGTTTGAAGCTAAGAAATGGTTGAGAAGACAACAAATTTTTCGCACTTCTGCTGCTCCAAACGCTTAACCAGAATGGCCTAGGGAAAAAATACACATACCGTTGTAATCGGGCGAGTTTCTACTTTCAGATGCAACAGGAATTTTTGGGTTAGGTCAATCCGTTCACGAGATATGGGAGTTTGAAGCTAAGAAATGGTTGAGAAGACAACAAATTTGTCGCACTTCTGCTGCTCCAAACGCTTAACCAGAATGGCCTGGGGAAAAAATACACATACCGTTGTAATCGGGCGAGTTTCTACTTTCAGATGCAACAGGAATTTTTGGGTTAGGTCAATCCGTTCGCGAGATATGGGAGTTTGAAGCTAAGAAATGGTTGAGAAGACAACAAATTTTTCGCAATTCTGCTGCTCCAAACGCTTAACCAGAATGGCCTAGGGTAAAAATACACATACCGCTGTAATCGGGCGAGTCTCTACTTTCAGACGCAACAGGAATTTTTGAGTTAGGTCAATCCGTTCGCGAGATATGTGAGTTTGAAGCCAAGGAATGGTTGAGAAGGCAAAAAATTTTTCGCAATTCTGCTGCTCCAAACGCTTAACAAGAATGGCCTAGCGAAAAAATACACATGCCGTTGTAATCGGGCGAGTTTCTACTTTCAGACGCTACAGTAATTTTTGGGTTAGGTCAATCCGTTCGCGATATATGGGAGTTTGAAGCCAAGAAATGGTTGAGAAGGCGAAAAATTTTTCGCAATTCTGCTGCTCCAAACGCTTAACCAGAATGGCCTAGGGTAAAAATACACATACCGCTGTAATCGGGCGAGTTTCTACTTTCAAACGCAGCAGGAATTTTTGAGTTAGGTCAATCCGTTCGCGAGATATGGGAGTTTGAAGCCAAGGAATGGTTGAGAAGGCAAAAAATTTTTCGCAATTCTGCTGCTCCAAACGCTTAACCAGAATGGCCTAGGGAAAAAATACACATACCGTGGTAATCGGGCGAGTTTCTACTTTCAGATGCAATAGGAATTTTTGGGTTAGGTCAATCCGTTCGCGAGATATGGGAGTTTGACGCTAAGAAATGGTTGAGAAGACAACAAATTTTTCGCAATTCTGCTGCTCCAAACGCTTAACAAGAATGGCCTAGGAAAAAAATACACATACCTTTGTAATCGGGCGAGTTTCTACTTTCAGATGCAACAGGAATTTTTGGGTTAGGTCAATCCGTTCGCGAGATATGGGGGTTTGAAGCTAAGAAATGGTTGAGAAGACAACAAATTTTTCGCACTTCTGCTGCTCCAAACGCTTAACCAGAATGGCCTAGGAAAAAAATACACATACCGTTGTAATCGGGCGAGTTTCTACTTTCAGATGCAATTGGAATTTTTGGGTTAGGTCAATCCGTTCGCGAGATATGGGAATTTGAAGCCAAGAAATGGTTGAGAAGGCAAAAAATTTTTCGCAATTCTGCTGCTCCAAACGCTTAACCAGAATGGCCTAGGGAAAAAATACACATACCGTTGTGATCGGGCGAGTTTCTACTTTCGGACGCAACAGGAATTTTTGGGTTAGGTCAATCCGTTCGCGAGATGTGGGAGTTTGAAGCCAAGAAATGGTTGAGAAGGCAAAAAATTCTTCGCAATTCTGCTGCTCCAAACGCTTAACCAGAATGGCCTAGGGAAAAAATACAGACACCGTTGTAATCGGGCGAGTTTCTACTTTCAGACGCTACAGGAATCTTTGGGTAAGGTCAATCCGTTCGCGAGATATGGGAGTTTGAAGCCAAGAAATGGTTGAGAAGGCATAAAATTTTTCTCAATTCTGCTGCTCCAAACGCTTAACCAGAATGGCCTAGGGAAAAAATACACATACCGTTGTAATCGGGCGAGTTTCTACTTTCAGACGCAACAGGAATTTTTGGGTTACGTCAATCCGTTCGCGAGATATGGGAGTTTGAAGCTAAGAAATGGTTGAGAACACAACAAATTTGTCGCACTTCTGCTGCTTCAAACGCTTAACCAGAATGGCCTGGGGAAAAAATACACATACCGTTGTAATCGGGCGAGTTTCTACTTTCAGACGCTACAGGAATTTTTGGGTTAGGTCAATCCGTTCGCGAGATATGGGAGTTTGAAGCCAAGAAATGGTTGAGAAGGCAAAAAATTTTTCGCAATTCTGCTGCTCCAAACGCTTAACCAGAATGGCCTGGGGAAAAAATACACATACCGTTGTAATCGGGCGAGTTTCTACTTTCAGACGCTACAGGAATTTTTGGGTTAAGTCAATCCGTTCGCGAGATGTGGGAGTTTGAAGCCAAGAAATGGTTGAGAAGGCAAAAAATTTTTCGCAATTCTGCTGCTCCAAACGCTTAACCAGAATGGCCTAGGGAAAAAATACACACACCGTTGTAATCGGGCGAGTTTCTACTTTCAGACGCTACAGGAATCTTTGGGTTAGGTCAATCCGTTCGCGAGATATGGGAGTTTGAAGCCAAGAAATGGTTGAGAAGGCAACAAATTTTTCTCAATTCTGCTGCTCCAAACGCTTAACCAGAATGGCCTAGGGAAAAAATACACATACCGCTGTAATCGGGCGAGTTTCTACTTTCAGATGCAACAGGAATTTTTGGGTTAGGTCAATCCGTTCGCGAGATATGGGAGTTTGAAGCTAAGAAATGGTTGAGAAGACAACAAATTTTTCGCACTTCTGCTGCTCCAAACGCTTAACCAGAATGGCCTAGGGAAAAAATACACATACCGTTGTAATCGGGCGAGTTTCTACTTTCAGACGCTACAGTAATTTTTGGGTTAGGTCAATCCGTTCGCGATATATGGGAGTTTGAAGCCAAGAAATGGTTGAGAAGGCGACAAATTTTTCGCAATTCTGCTGCTCCAAACGCTTAACCAGAATGGCCTAGGGTAAAAATACACATACCGCTGTAATCGGGCGAGTTTCTACTTTCAAACGCAGCAGGAATTTTTGAGTTAGGTCAATCCGTTCGCGAGATATGGGAGTTTGAAGCCAAGGAATGGTTGAGAAGGCAAAAAATTTTTCGCAATTCTGCTGCTCCAAACGCTTAACAAGAATGGCCTAGCGAAAAAATACACATACCGTTGTAATCGGGCGAGTTTCTACTTTCAGACGCTACAGTAATTTTTGGGTTAGGTCAATCCGTTCGCGATATATGGGAGTTTGAAGCCAAGAAATGGTTGAGAAGGCGAAAAATTTTTCGCAATTCTGCTGCTCCAAACGCTTAACCAGAATGGCCTAGGGTAAAAATACACATACCGCTGTAATCGGGCGAGTTTCTACTTTCAAACGCAGCAGGAATTTTTGAGTTAGGTCAATCCGTTCGCGAGATATGGGAGTTTGAAGCCAAGGAATGGTTGAGAAGGCAAAAAATTTTTCGCAATTCTGCTGCTCCAAACGCTTAACCAGAATGGCCTAGGGAAAAAATACACATACCGTGGTAATCGGGCGAGTTTCTACTTTCAGATGCAACAGGAATTTTTGGGTTAGGTCAATCCGTTCGCGAGATATGGGAGTTTGAAGCTAAGAAATGGTTGAGAAGACAACAAATTTTTCGCAATTCTGCTGCTCCAAACGCTTAACCAGAATGGCCTAGGGTAAAAATACACATACCGCTGTAATCGGGCGAGTCTCTACTTTCAGACGCAACAGGAATTTTTGAGTTAGGTCAATCCGTTCGCGAGATATGTGAGTTTGAAGCCAAGGAATGGTTGAGAAGGCAAAAAATTTTTCGCAATTCTGCTGCTCCAAACGCTTAACAAGAATGGCCTAGCGAAAAAATACACATACCGCTGTAATCGGGCGAGTTTCTACTTTCAAACGCAGCAGGAATTTTTGAGTTAGGTCAATCCGTTCGCGAGATATGGGAGTTTGAAGCTAAGAAATGGTTGAGATGACAACAAATTTTTCGCAATTCTGCTGCTCCAAACGCTTAACCAGAATGGCCTAGGAAAAAAATACACATACCGTTGTAATCGGGCGAGTTTCTACTTTCAGATGCAATTGGAATTTTTGGGTTAGGTCAATCCGTTCGCGAGATATGGGAATTTGAAGCCAAGAAATGGTTGAGAAGGCAAAAAATTTTTCGCAATTCTGCTGCTCCAAACGCTTAACCAGAATGGCCTAGGGAAAAAATACACATACCGTTGTGATCGGGCGAGTTTCTACTTTCGGACGCAACAGGAATTTTTGGGTTAGGTCAATCCGTTCGCGAGATGTGGGAGTTTGAAGCCAAGAAATGGTTGAGAAGGCAAAAAATTCTTCGCAATTCTGCTGCTCCAAACGCTTAACCAGAATGGCCTAGGGAAAAAATACACACACCGTTGTAATCGGGCGAGTTTCTACTTTCAGACGCTACAGGAATCTTTGGGTAAGGTCAATCCGTTCGCGAGATATGGGAGTTTGAAGCCAAGAAATGGTTGAGAAGGCATAAAATTTTTCTCAATTCTGCTGCTCCAAACGCTTAACCAGAATGGCCTAGGGAAAAAATACACATACCGTTGTAATCGGGCGAGTTTCTACTTTCAGACGCAACAGGAATTTTTGGGTTAGGTCAATCCGTTCGCGAGATATGGGAGTTTGAAGCTAAGAAATGGTTGAGAACACAACAAATTTGTCGCACTTCTGCTGCTTCAAACGCTTAACCAGAATGGCCTGGGGAAAAAATACACATACCGTTGTAATCGGGCGAGTTTCTACTTTCAGACGCTACAGGAATTTTTGGGTTAGGTCAATCCGTTCGCGAGATATGGGAGTTTGAAGCCAAGAAATGGTTGAGAAGGCAAAAAATTTTTCGCAATTCTGCTGCTCCAAACGCTTAACCAGAATGGCCTGGGGAAAAAATACACATACCGTTGTAATCGGGCGAGTTTCTACTTTCAGACGCTACAGGAATTTTTGGGTTAAGTCAATCCGTTCGCGAGATGTGGGAGTTTGAAGCCAAGAAATGGTTGAGAAGGCAAAAAATTTTTCGCAATTCTGCTGCTCCAAACGCTTAACCAGAATGGCCTAGGGAAAAAATACACACACCGTTGTAATCGGGCGAGTTTCTACTTTCAGACGCTACAGGAATCTTTGGGTTAGGTCAATCCGTTCGCGAGATATGGGAGTTTGAAGCCAAGAAATGGTTGAGAAGGCAAAAAATTTTTCTCAATTCTGCTGCTCCAAACGCTTAACCAGAATGGCCTAGGGAAAAAATACACATACCGCTGTAATCGGGCGAGTTTCTACTTTCAGATGCAACAGGAATTTTTGGGTTAGGTCAATCCGTTCGCGAGATATGGGAGTTTGAAGCTAAGAAATGGTTGAGAAGACAACAAATTTTTCGCACTTCTGCTGCTCCAAACGCTTAACCAGAATGGCCTAGGGAAAAAATACACATACCGTTGTAATCGGGCGAGTTTCTACTTTCAGACGCTACAGTAATTTTTGGGTTAGGTCAATCCGTTCGCGATATATGGGAGTTTGAAGCCAAGAAATGGTTGAGAAGGCGACAAATTTTTCGCAATTCTGCTGCTCCAAACGCTTAACCAGAATGGCCTAGGGTAAAAATACACATACCGCTGTAATCGGGCGAGTTTCTACTTTCAAACGCAGCAGGAATTTTTGAGTTAGGTCAATCCGTTCGCGAGATATGGGAGTTTGAAGCCAAGGAATGGTTGAGAAGGCAAAAAATTTTTCGCAATTCTGCTGCTCCAAACGCTTAACAAGAATGGCCTAGCGAAAAAATACACATACCGTTGTAATCGGGCGAGTTTCTACTTTCAGACGCTACAGTAATTTTTGGGTTAGGTCAATCCGTTCGCGATATATGGGAGTTTGAAGCCAAGAAATGGTTGAGAAGGCGAAAAATTTTTCGCAATTCTGCTGCTCCAAACGCTTAACCAGAATGGCCTAGGGTAAAAATACACATACCGCTGTAATCGGGCGAGTTTCTACTTTCAAACGCAGCAGGAATTTTTGAGTTAGGTCAATCCGTTCGCGAGATATGGGAGTTTGAAGCCAAGGAATGGTTGAGAAGGCAAAAAATTTTTCGCAATTCTGCTGCTCCAAACGCTTAACCAGAATGGCCTAGGGAAAAAATACACATACCGTGGTAATCGGGCGAGTTTCTACTTTCAGATGCAACAGGAATTTTTGGGTTAAGTCAATCCGTTCGCGAGATATGGGAGTTTGAAGCCAAGAAATGGTTGAGAAGGCGAAAAATTTTTCGCAATTCTGCTGCTCCAAACGCTTAACCAGAATGGCCTAGGGTAAAAATACACATACCGCTGTAATCGGGCGAGTTTCTACTTTCAAACGCAGCAGGAATTTTTGAGTTAGGTCAATCCGTTCGCGAGATATGGGAGTTTGAAGCCAAGGAATGGTTGAGAAGGCAACAAATTTTTCGCAATTCTGCTGCTCCAAACGCTTAACCAGAATGGCCTAGGGAAAAAATACACATACCGTGGTAATCGGGCGAGTTTCTACTTTCAGATGCAATAGGAATTCTTGGGTTAGGTCAATCCGTTCGCGAGATATGGGAGTTTGAAGCCAAGAAATGGTTGAGAAGGCGAAAAATTTTTCGCAATTCTGCTGTTCCAAACGCTTGACCAGAATGGCCTAGGGTAAAAATACACATACCGCTGTAATCGGGCGAGTTTCTACTTTCAGACGCAACAGGAATTTTTGAGTTAGGCCAATCCGTTCGCGAGATATGGGAGTTTGAAGCCAAGAAATGGTTGAGAAGGCGAAAAATTTTTCGCAATTCTGCTGCTCCGAACGCTTGACCAGAATGGCCTAGGGTAAAAATACACATACCGCTGTAATCGGGCGAGTTTCTACTTTCAGACGCAACAGGAATTTTTGAGTTAGGTCAATCCGTTCGCGAGATATGGGAGTTTGAAGCCAAGGAATGGTTGAGAAGGCAAAAAATTTTTCGCAATTCTGCTGCTCCAAACGCTTAACAAGAATGGCCTAGCGAAAAAATACACATACCGTTGTAATCGGGCGAGTTTCTACTTTCAGATGCAACGGGAATTTTTGGGTTAGGTCAATCCGTTCGCGAGATATGGGAGTTTGAAGCTAAGAAATGGTTGAGAAGACAACAAATTTGTCGCACTTCTGCTGCTCCAAACGCTTAACCAGAATGGCCTGGGGAAAAAATACACATACCGTTGTAATCGGGCGAGTTTCTACTTTCAGACGCTACAGGAATTTTTGGGTTAGGTCAATCCGTTCGCGAGATATGGGAGTTTGAAGCCAAGAAATGGTTGAGAAGGCAAAAAATTTTTCGCAATTCTGCTGCTCCAAACGCTTAACCAGAATGGCCTAGGGAAAAAATACACACACCGTTGTAATCGGGCGAGTTTCTACTTTCAGACGCTACAGGAATCTTTGGGTTAGGTCAATCCGTTCGCGAGATATGGGAGTTTGAAGCCAAGAAATGGTTGAGAAGGCAAAAAATTTTTCTCAATACTGCTGCTCCAAACGCTTAACCAGAATGGCCTAGGGAAAAAATACACATACCGCTGTAATCGGGCGAGTTTCTAATTTCAGATGCAACAGGAATTTTTGGGTTAGGTCAATCCGTTCGCGAGATATGGGAGTTTGAAGCTAAGAAATGGTTGAGAAGACAACAAATTTTTCGCACTTCTGCTGCTCCAAACGCTTAACCAGAATGGCCTAGGGAAAAAATACACATACCGTTGTAATCGGGCGAGTTTCTACTTTCAGATGCAACAGGAATTTTTGGGTTAGGTCAATCCGTTCGCGAGATATGGGAGTTTGAAGCTAAGAAATGGTTGAGAAGACAACAAATTTGTCGCACTTCTGCTGCTCCAAACGCTTAACCAGAATGGCCTGGGGAAAAAATACACATACCGTTGTAATCGGGCGAGTTTCTACTTTCAGACGCTACAGGAATTTTTGGGTTAGGTCAATCCGTTCGCGAGATATGGGAGTTTGACGCCAAGAAATGGTTGAGAAGGCAAAAAATTTTTCGCAATTCTGCTGCTCCAAACGCTTAACCAGAATGGCCTAGGGTAAAAATACACATGCCGCTGTAATCGGGCGAGTTTCTACTTTCAGACGCAACAGGAATTTTTGAGTTAAGTCAATCCGTTCGCGAGATATGGGAGTTTGAAGCCAAGGAACGGTTGAGAAGGCAAAAAATTTTTCGCAATTCTGCTGCTCCAAACGCTTAACCAGAATGGCCTAGGGAAAAAATACAAATACCGTTGTAATCGGACGCGTTTCTACTTTCAGACGCAACAGGAATTTTTGGGTTAGGTAAATCCGTTCGCGAGATATGGGAGTTTGAAGCCAAGAAATGGTTGAGAAGGCAGAAAATTTTTCGCAATTCTGCTGCTCCAAACGCTTAACCAGAATGGGCTAGGGTAAAAATACTCATACCGCTGTAATCGGGCGAGTTTCTACTTTCAGACGCAACAGGAATTTTTGAGTAAGGTCAATCCGTTCGCGAGATATGGGAGTTTGAAGCCAAGGAACGGTTGAGAAGGCAAAAAATTTTTCGCAATTATGCTGCTCCAAACGCTTAACCAGAATGGCCTGGGGAAAAAATACACATACCGTTGTAATCGGGCGAGTTTCTACTTTCAGACGCTACAGGAATTTTAGGGTTAGGTCAATCCGTTCGCGAGGTATGGGAGTTTGAAGCCAAGATATGGTTGAGAAGACAAAAAAGTTTTCGCCATTCTGCTGCTCCAAACGCTTAACCAGAATGGCCTAGGGTAAAAATACACATACCGCTGTAATCGGGCGAGTTTCTACTTTCAGACGCAACAGGAATTTTTGAGTTAGGTCAATCCGTTCGCGAGATATGGGAGTTTGAAGCGAAGAAATGGTTGAGAAGGCAAAAAATTTTTCGCAATTCTGCTGCTCCAAACGCTTAACCAGAATGGGCTAGGGTAAAAATACTCATACCGCTGTAATCGGGCGAGTTTCTACTTTCAGACGCAACAGGAATTTTTGAGTAAGGTCAATCCGTTCGCGAGATATGGGAGTTTGAAGCCAAGGAACGGTTGAGAAGGCAAAAAATTTTTCGCAATTCTGCTGCTCCAAACGCTTAACCAGAATGGCCTGGGGAAAAAATACACATACCGTTGTAATCGGGCGAGTTTCTACTTTCAGACGCTACAGGAATTTTTGGGTTAGGTCCATCCGTTCGCGAGATATGGGAGTTTGAAGCCAAGGAATGGTTGAGAAGGCAAAAAATTTTTCGCAATTATGCTGCTCCAAACGCTTAACCAGAATGGCCTAGGGTAAAAATACACATACCGCTGTAATCGGGCGAGTTTCTACTTTCAGACGCAACAGGAATTTTTGAGTTAGGTCAATCCGTTCGCGAGATATGGGAGTTTGAAGCCAAGGAATGGTTGAGAAGGCAAAAAATTTTTCGCAATTATGCTGCTCCAAACGCTTAACCAGAATGGCCTAGGGAAAAAATACACATACCGTTGTAATCGGGCGAGTTTCTACTTTCAGACGCTACAGGAATTTTTGGGTTAGGTCAATCCGTTCGCGAGATATGGGAGTTTGAAGCCAAGAAATGGTTGAGAATGCAAAAAATTTTTCGCAATTCTGCTGCTCCAAACGCTTAACCAGAATGGCCTAGGGTAAAAATACACATACCGCTGTAATCGGGCGAGTTTCTACTTTCAGACGCAACAGGAATTTTTGAGTTAGGTCAATCCGTTCGCGAGATATGGGAGCTTGAAGCCAAGGAATGGTTGAGAAGGCAAAAAATTTTTCGCAATTCTGCTGCTCCAAACGCTTAACCAGAATGGCCTAGGGAAAAAATACACATACCGTTGTAATCGGGCGAGTTTCTACTTTCAGATGCAACAGGAATTTTTGGGTTAGGACAATCCGTTCGGGAGATATGGGAGTTTGAAACCAAGAAATGGTTGAGAAGGCAAAAAATTTTTCGCAATTCTGCTGCTCCAAACGCTTAACCAGAATGGCCTAGGGTAAAAATACACATACCGCTGTAATCGGGCGAGTTTCTACTTTCAGACGCAACAGGAATTTTTGAGTTAGGTCAATCCGTTCGCGAGATATGGGAGTTTGAAGCCAAGAAATGGTTGAGAAGGCAAAAAATTTGTCGCAATTCTGCTGCTCCAAACGCTTAACCAGAATGGCCTAGGGAAAAAATACACATACCGTTGTAATCGGTAGAGTTTCTACTTCCAGATGCAATAGGAATTTTTGGGTTAGGTCATTCCGTTCGCGAGATATGGGAGTTTGAAGCAAAGAAATGTTTGAGGACGCAAAAAATTTTTCGCAATTCTGCTGCTCCAAACGCTTAACCAGAAAGGCCTGGGGAAAAAATACACATACCGTTGTAATCGGGCGAGTTTGTACTTTCAGACGCTACAGGAATTTTTGGGTTAGGTCAATCCGTTCGCGAGATATGGGAGTTTGAAGCCAAGAAATGGTTGAGAAGGCAAAAAATTTTTCGCAATTCTGCTGCTCCAAACGCTTAACCAGAATGGTCTAGGGTAAAAATACACATACCGCTGTAATCGGGCGAGTTTCTACTTTCAGACGCAACAGGAATTTTTGAGTTGGGTCAATCCGTTCGCGAGATATGGGAGTTTGAAGCCAAGGAACGGTTGAGAAGGCAAAAAATTTTTCGCAATTCTGCTGCTCCAAACGATTAACCAGAATGGCCTAGGGAAAAAATACACATACCGTTGTAATCGGACGCGTTTCTACTTTCAGACGCAACAGGAATTTTTGGGTTAGGTCAATCCGTTCGCGAGATATGGGAGTTTGAAGCCAAGAAATGGTTGAGAAGGCAGAAAATTTTTCGCACTTCTGCTGCTCCAAACGCTTAACCAGAATGGCCTAGGAAAGAAATACACATACCGCTGTAATCGGGCGAGTTTCTACTTTCAGATGCAATAGGAATTTTTTGGTTAGGTCAATCCGTGCCCGAGATATGGGAGTTTGAAGCCAAGAAATGGTTGAGAAGGCAAAAAATTTTTCGCACTTCTGCTGCTCCAAACGCTTAACCAGAATGGCCTAGGGAAAAAATACACATACCGTTGTGATCGGTAGAGTTTCTACTTCCAGATGCAATAGGAATTTTTGGGTTAGGTCATTCCGTTCGCGAGATATGGGAGTTTGAAGCCAAGAAATGGTTCAGAAGGCAAAAAATTTTTCGCAATTCTGCTGCTCCAAACGCTTAACCAGAATGGCCTAGGGAAAAAATACACATACCGTTGTAATCGGGCGAGTTTCTACTTTCAGAAGCAATAGGAATTTTTGGGTTTGGTCAATCCGTTCGCGAGATATGGGAGTTTGAAGCCAAGAAATGGTTGAGAAGGCAAAAAATTTTTCGCAATTCTGCTGCTCCAAACGCTTAACCAGAATGGCTTTGGGAAAAAATACACATACCGTTGTAATCGGGCGAGATTCTACTTTCAGATGCAATAGGAATTTTTGGGATAGGTCAATCCTTTCGCGAGGTATGGGAGTTTGAAAACAAGAAATGGTTGAGAGGAAAACAAATTTTTCGCAATTCTGCTTCTCCAAACGCTTAACCAGAATGGCCTAGGGAAAAAATACACATTCCGTTGTAATCGGGCGAGTTTCTACTTTCAGATGCAACAGGAATTTTTGGGTTAGGTCAATCCGTTCGCGAGTTATGGGAGTTTGATGCTAAGAAATGGTTGAGAAGTCAACAAATTTTTCGCACTTCTGCTGCTCCAAACGCTTAACCAGAATGGCCTAGGGAAAAAATACACATACCGTTGTAATCGGGCGAGTTTCGACTTTCAGATGCAATAGGAATTTTTGGGTTAGGTCAATCCGTTCGCGAGATATGGGAGTTTGAAGCTAAGAAATGGTTGAGAAGGCAAAAAATTTTTCGCAATTCTGCTGCTCCAAACGCTTAACCAGAATGGCCTAGGGAAAAAATACACATGCCGTTCTAATCGGGCGAGTTTCTACTTTCAGATGCAATAGGACTTTTTGGGTTAGGTCAATCCGTTCGCGAGATATGGGAGTTTGAAGCCAAGAAATGGTTGAGAAGGCAAAAAATTTTTCGCAATTCTGCTGCTCCAAACGCTTAACCAGAATGGCCTAGGGAAAAAATACACATACCGTTGTAGTCGGGCGAGTTTCTACTTTCAGACGCTACAGGAATTTTTGGGTTAGGTCAATCCGTTCGCGAGATATGGGAGTTTGAAGCCAAGAAATGGTTGAGAAGGCAAAAAATTTTTCGCAATTCTGCTGCTCTAAACGTTTAACCAGAATGACCTTGGCAAAAAATACACATACCGTTGTAATCGGGCGAGTTTCTACTTTCAGATGCAATAGGAATTTTTGGGTTAGGTCAATCCGCTCGCGAGATATGGGAGTTTGAAGCTAAGAAATGGTTGAGAAGACAACAAATTTTTCGCAATTCTGCTGCTCCAAACGCTTAACCAGAATGGGCTAGGGAAAAAATACACATACCCTTGTAATCGGGCGAGTTTCTACTTTCAGACGCAACAGGAATTTTTGGGTTAGGACAATCCATTCGCGAGATATGGGAGTTTGAAGCCAAGAAATGGTTGAGAAGGCAGAAAATTTTTCGCAATTCTGCTGCTCCAAACGCTTAACCAAAATGGCCTAGGGAAAAAATACACATGCCGTTGTAATCGGGCGAGTTACTACTTTCAGATGCAATAGGACTTTTTGGGTTAGGTCAATCCGTTCGCGAGATATGGGAGTTTGAAGCCAAGAAATGGTTGAGAAGGCAAAAAATTTTTCGCAATTCTGCTGCTCCAAACGCTTAACCAGAATGGCCTAGGGAAAAAATACACATACAGTTGTAATCGGGCGAGTTTCTACTTTCAGATGCAATAGGAATTTTTGGGATAGGTCAATCCTTTCGCGCGGTATGGGAGTTTGAAGCCAAGAAATGGTTGAGTAGGCAAAAAATTTTTCGGAATTCTGCTGCTCCAAACGCTTAACCAGAATGGCCTAGGGAAAAAATACACATACCGTTGTAGTCGGGCGAGTTTCTACTTTCAGATGCAACAGGAATTTTTGGGTTAGGTCAATCCGTTCGCGAGATATGGGAGTTTGAAGCTAAGAAGTGGTTGAGAAGTCAACAAATTTTTCGCACTTCTGCTGCTCCAAAAGCTTAACCAGAATGGCCTAGGAAAAATATACACATACCGCTGTAATCGGGCTAGTTTCTACTTTCAGATGCAATAGGAATTTTTGTGTTATGTCAATCCGTTCGCGAGATATGGGAGTTTGAAGCCAAGGAATGGTTGAGAGGGCAAAAAATTTTTCGCAATTCTGCTGCTCCACACGCTTAACCAGAATGGCCTAGGGAAAAAATACACATACCGTAGTAATCGGGCGAGTTTCTACTTTCAGACGCTACAGGAATTTTTGGGTTAGGTCAATCCGTTCGCGAGATATGGGAGTTTGAAGCCAAGAAATGGTTGAGAAGGCAACAAATTTTTCGCAATTCTGCTGCTCTAAACGTTTAACCAGAATGACCTTGGCAAAAAATATACATACCGTTGTAATCGGGCGAGTTTCTACTTTCAGATGCAATAGGAATTTTTGGGTTAGGTCAATCCGCTCGCGAGATATGGGAGTTTGAAGCTAAGAAATGGTTGAGAAGACAACAAATTTTTTGCAATTCTGCTGCTCCAAACGCTTAACCAGAATGGGCTAGGGAAAAAATACACATACCCTTGTAATCGGGCGAGTTTCTACTTTCAGACGCAACAGGAATTTTTGGGTTAGGTCAATCCATTCGCGAGATATGGGAGTTTGAAGCCAAGAAATGGTTGAGAAGGCAGAAAATTTTTCGCAATTCTGCTGCTCCAAACGCTTAACCAGAATGGCCTAGGAAAAAAATACACATTCCGCTGGAATCGGGCGAGTTTCTACTTTCAGATGCAATAGGAATTTTTGGGTTAGGTCAATCCGTGCGCGAGATATGGGAGTTTGAAGCCAAGAAATGGTTGAGAAGGCAAAAAATTTTTCGCAATTCTGCTGCTCCAAACGCTTAACCAGAATGGCTTAGGGAAAAAATACACATACCATTGTAATCGGTAGAGTTTCTACTTCCAGATGCAATAGGAATTTTTGGGTAAGGTCAATCCGTT
This sequence comes from Ptiloglossa arizonensis, assembly GCF_051014685.1. Classification (NCBI taxonomy): domain Eukaryota; kingdom Metazoa; phylum Arthropoda; class Insecta; order Hymenoptera; family Colletidae; genus Ptiloglossa; species Ptiloglossa arizonensis. The sequence goes on from NW_027478668.1 coordinate 701,468, forward strand.
CGCGAGATATGGGAGTTTGAAGCCAAGAAATGGTTGAGAAGGCAAAAAATTTTTCGCAATTCTGCTGCTCCAAACGCTTAACCAGAATGGCCTAGGGAAAAAATACACATGCTGTTGTAATCGGGCGAGTTTCTACTTTCAGATGCAGTAGGAATTTTTGGGTTTGGTCAATCCGTTCGCGAGATATGGGAGTTTGAAGCCAAGAAATGGTTGAGAAGGCAAAAAATTTTTCGCAATTCTGCTGCTCCAAACGCTTAACCAGAATGGCATAAGGAAAAAATACACATACCGTTGTAGTCGGGCGAGTTTCTACTTTCAGATGCAACAGGAATTTTTGGGTTAGGTCAATCCGTTCGCGCGATATGGGAGTTTGAAGCTAAGAAATGGTTGAGAAGACAACAAATTTTTCGCACTTCTGCTGCTCCAAGAGCTTAACCAGAATGGCCTAGGGAAAAAATACACATACCGTTGTAATCGGCCGAGATTCTACTTTCAGAAGCAATAGGAATTTTTAGGTTAGGTCAATCCGTTCGCGAGATATGGAAGTTTGAAGCCAAGAAATGGTTGAGAAGGCAAAAAATTTTTCGCAATTCTGCTGCTCCAAACGCTTAACCAGAATGGCTTAGGGAAAAAATACACATACCGTTGTAATCGGGCGAGTTTCTACTTTCAGAAGCAATAGGAATTTTTGGGTTAGGTCAATCCGTTCGCGAGATATGGGAATTTGAAGCCAAGAAATGGTTGAGAAGGCAAAAAATTTTTCGCAATTCTGCTGCTCCAAACGCTTAACCAGAATGGCTTTGGGAAAAAATACACATACCGTTGTAATCGGGCGAGATTCTACTTTCAGATGCAATAGGAATTTTTGGGATAGGTCAATCCTTTCGCGAGGTATGGGAGTTTGAAAACAAGAAATGGTTGAGAAGAAAACAAATTTTTCGCAATTCTGCTTCTCCAAACGCTTAACCAGAATGGCCTAGGGAAAAAATACACATACCGTTGTAATCGGGCGAGTTTCTACTTTCAGATGCAACAGGAATTTTTGGGTTAGGTCAATCCGTTCGCGAGTTATGGGAGTTTGATGCTAAGAAATGGTTGAGAAGTCAACAAATTTTTCGCAATTCTGCTGCTCCAAACGCTTAACCAGAATGGCCTAGGGAAAATATACACATACCGTTGTAATCGGGCGAGTTTCGACTTTCAGATGCAATAGGAATTTTTGGGTTAGGTCAATCCGTTCGCGAGATATGGGAGTTTGAAGCCAAGAAATGGTTGAGAAGGCAAACAATTTTTCGCAATTCTGCTGCTCCAAACGCTTAACCAGAATGGCCTAGGGAAAAAATACACATGCCGTTGTAATCGGGCGAGTTTCTACTTTCAGATGCAATAGGACTTTTTGGGTTAGGTCAATCCGTTCGCGAGATATGGGAGTTTGAAGCCAAGAAATGGTTGAGAAGGCAAAAAATTTTTCGCAATTCTGCTGCTCCAAACGCTTAACCAGAATGGCCTAGGGAAAAAATACACATACCGTTGTAATCGGGCGAGTTTCTACTTTCAGATGCAATAGGAATTTTTGGGTTTGGTCAATCCGTTCGCGAGATATGGGAGTTTGAAGACAAGAAATGGTTGAGAAGGCAAAAAATTTTTCGCAATTCTGCTGCTCCAAACGCTTAACCAGAATGGCCTAGGGAAAAAATACACATACCGTTGTAGTCGGGCGAGTTTCTACTTTCAGATGCAACAGGAATTTTTGGGTTATGTCAATCCGTTCGCGAGATATGGGAGTTTGAATCTAAGAAATGGTTGAGAAGTCAACAAATTTTTCGCACTTCTGCTGCTCCAAAAGCTTAACCAGAATGGCCTAGGGAAAATATACACATACCACTGTAATCGGGCTAGTTTCTACTTTCAGATGCAATAGGAATTTTAGTGTTAAGTCAATCCGTTCGCGAGATATGGGAGTTTGAAGCCAAGAAATGGTTGAGAAGGCAAAAAATTTTTCGCAATTCTGCTGCTCTAAACGCTTAACCAGAATGGCCTAGGGAAAAAATACACATACCGTTGTAATCGGGCGAGTTTCGACTTTCAGATGCAATAGGAATTTTTGGGTTAGGTCAATCCGTTCGCGAGATATGGGAGTTTGAAGCCAAGAAATGGTTGAGAAGGCAAAAAATTTTTCGCAATTCTGCTGCTCCAAACGCTTAACCAGAATGGCCAAGGGAAAAAATACACATGCCGTTGTAATCGGGCGAGTTTCTACTTTCAGATGCAACAGGAATTTTTGGGTTAAGTCAATCCGTTCGCGAGATATGGGAGTTTGAAGCCAAGAAATGGTTGAGAAGGCAAAAAATTTTTCGCAATTCTGCTGCTCTAAACGCTTAACCAGAATGGCCTAGGGAAAAAATACACATACCGTTGTAATCGGGCGAGTTTCGACTTTCAGATGCAATAGGAATTTTTGGGTTAGGTCAATCCGTTCGCGAGATATGGGAGTTTGAAGCCAAGAAATGGTTGAGAAGGCAAAAAATTTTTCGCAATTCTGCTGCTCCAAACGCTTAACCAGAATGGCCAAGGGAAAAAATACACATGCCGTTGTAATCGGGCGAGTTTCTACTTTCAGATGCAATAGGACTTTTTGGGTTAGGTCAATCCGTTCGCGAGATATGGGAGTTTGAAGCCAAGGAATGGTTGAGAGGGCAAAAAATTTTTCGCAATTCTGCTGCTCCACACGCTTAACCAGAATGGCCTAGGGAAAAAATACACATACCGTAGTAATCGGGCGAGTTTCTACTTTCAGGCGCTACAGGAATTTTTGGGTTAGGTCAATCCGTTCGCGATATATGGGAGTTTGAAGCCAAGAAATGGTTGAGAAGGCAAAAAATTTTTCGCAATTCTGCTGCTCTAAACGTTTAACCAGAATGACCTTGGCAAAAAATACACATACCGTTGTAATCGGGCGAGTTTCTACTTTCAGATGCAATAGGAATTTTTGGGTTAGGTCAATCCGCTCGCGAGATATGGGAGTTTGAAGCTAAGAAATGGTTGAGAAGACAACAAATTTTTCGCAATTCTGCTGCTCCAAACGCTTAACCAGAATGGGCTAGGGAAAAAATACACATACCGTTGTAATCGGGCGAGTTTCTACTTTCAGACGCAACAGGAATTTTTGGGTTAGGTCAATCCGTTCGCGAGATATGGGAGTTTGAAGCCAAGAAATGGTTGAGAAGGCAAAAAATTTTTCGCAATTCTGCTGCTCCAAACGTTTAACCAGAATGGCCTAGGGAAAAAATACACATACCATTGTAATCGGGCGAGATTATACTTTCAGATGCAATAGGAATTTTTGGGATAGGTCAATCCTTTCGCGAGGTATGGGAGTTTGAAAACAAGAAATGGTTGAGAAGAAAACAAATTTTTCGCAATTCTGTTTCTCCAAACGCTTGACCAGAGTGGTCTAGGGAAAAAATACACATACCGTTGTGATCGGGCGAGTTTCTACTTTCAGATGCAATAGGAATTTTTGGGTTAGGTCAATCCGTTCGCGAGATATGGGATTTTGAAGCCAAGAAATGGTTGAGAAGGCAAAAAATTTTTCGCAGTTCTGCTGCTCCAAACGCTTAACCATAATGGCCTAGGGAAAAAATACACATACCGTTGTAGTCGGGCGAGTTTCTACTTTCAGATGCAACAGGAATTTTTGGGTTAGGTCAATCCGTTCGCGAGATATGGGAGTTTGAAGCTAAGAAATGGTTGAGAAGACAACAAATTTTTCGCACTTCTGCTGCTCCAAAAGCTTAACCAGAATGGCCTAGGGAAAAAATACACATACCGTTGTAATCGGGCGAGTTTCTACTTTCAGAAGCAATAGGAATTTTTGGGTTAGGTCAATCCGTTCGCGAGATATGGGAGTTTGAAGCCAAGAAATGGTTGAGAAGGCAAAAAATTTTTCGCAATTCTGCTGCTCCAAACGCTTAACCAGAATGGCCTAGGGAAAAAATGCACATACCGTTGTAATCGGGCGAGTATCTACTTTCAGATGCAACAGGAATTTTTGGGTTAGGTCAAACCGTTCGCGAGATATGGAAGTTTGATGCTAAGAAATGGTTGAGAAGACAACAAATTTTTCGCACTTCTGCTGCTCCAAACGCTTAACCAGAATGGCCTAGGCAAAAAATACACATACCGTTGTAATCGGGCGAGTTTCGACTTTCAGATGCAATAGGAATTTTTGGGTTAGTTCAATCCGTTCGCGAGATATGGGAGTTTGAAGCCAAGAAATGGTTGAGAAGGCAAAAAATTTTTCGCACTTCTGCTGCTCCAAACGCTTAACCAGAATGGCCTAGGGAAAAAATACACATACCGTTGTAATCGGGCGAGTTTCTACTTTCAGATGCAATAGGAATTTTTGGGTTAGGTCAATCCGTTCGCGAGAGATGGGAGTTTGAAGCCAAGAAATGGTTGAGAAGGCAAAAAATTTTTCGCAATTCTGCTGCTCCAAACGTTTAACCAGAAAGGCCTAGGGAGAAAATACACATACCGTTGTAATCGGGCGAGTTTCGACTTTCAGATGCAATAGGAATTTTTGGGTTAGGTCAATCCGTTCGCGAGATATGGGAGTTTGAAGCCAAGAAATGGTTGAGAAGGCAAAAAATTTTTCGCAATTCTGCTGCTCCAAACGCTTAACCAGAATGGCCTAGGGAAAAAATACACATGCCGTTGTAATCGGGCGAGTTTCTACTTTCAGATGCAATAGGACTTTTTGGGTTAGGTCAATCCGTTCGCGAGATATGGGAGTTTGAAGCCAAGAAATGGTTGAGAAGGCAAAAAATTTTTCGCAATTCTGCTGCTCCAAACGCTTAACCAGAACGGCCTAGGGAAAAAATACACATACCGTTGTAATCGGGCGAGTTTCTACTTTCAGATGCAATAGGAATTTTTGGGTTTGGTCAATCCGTTCGCGAGATATGGGAGTTTGAAGACAAGAAATGGTTGAGAAGGCAAAAAATTTTTCGCAATTCTGCTGCTCCAAACGCTTAACCAGAATGGCCTAGGGAAAAAATACACATACCGTTGTAGTCGGGCGAGTTTCTACTTTCAGATGCAACAGGAATTTTTGGGTTAGGTCAATCCGTTCGCGAGATATGGGAGTTTGAAGCTAAGAAATGGTTGAGAAGTCAACAAATTTTTCGCACTTCTGCTGCTCCAAAAGCTTAACCAGAATGGCCTAGGGAAAATATACACATACCGCTGTAATCGGGCTAGTTTCTACTTTCAGATGCAATAGGAATTTTTGTGTTAAGTCAATCCGTTCGCGAGATATGGGAGTTTGAAGCCAAGGAATGGTTGAGAGGGCAAAAAATTTTTCGCAATTCTGCTGCTCCACACGCTTAACCAGAATGGCCTAGGGAAAAAATACACATACCGTTGTAATCGGGCGAGTTTCTACTTTCAGATGCAACAGGAATTTTTGGGTTAGGTCAATCCGTTCGCGAGATATGGGAGTTTGAAACCAAGAAATGGTTGAGAAGGCAAAAAAATTTTCGCAATTCTGCTGCTCTAAACGCTTAACCAGAATGGCCTAGGGAAAAAATACACATGCCGTTGTAATCGGGCGAGTTTCTACTTTCAGATGCAATAGGACTTTTTGGGTTAGGTCAATCCGTTCGCGAGATATGGGAGTTTGAAGCCAAGAAATGGTTGAGAAGGCAAAAAATTTTTCGCAATTCTGCTGCTCCAAACGCTTAACCAGAATGGCCTAGGGAAAAAATACACATACCGTTGTAATCGGGCGAGTTTCTACTTTCAGATGCAATAGGAATTTTTGGGTTTGGTCAATCCGTTCGCGAGATATGGGAGTTTGAAGCCAAGAAATGGTTGAGAAGGCAAAAAATTTTTCGCAATTCTGCTGCTCCAAACGCTTAACCAGAATGGCCTAGAGAAAAAATACACATACCGTTGTAGTCGGGCGAGTTTCTACTTTCAGATGCAACAGGAATTTTTGGGTTAGGTCAATCCGTTCGCGAGATATGGGAGTTTGAAGCTAAGAAATGGTTGAGAAGTCAACAAATTTTTCGCACTTCTGCTGCTCCAAAAGCTTAACCAGAATGGCCTAGGGAAAATATACACATACCGCTGTAATCGGGCTAGTTTCTACTTTCAGATGCAATAGGAATTTTTGTGTTAAGTCAATCCGTTCGCGAGATATGGGAGTTTGAAGCCAAGGAATGGTTGAAAGGGCAAAAAATTTTTCGCAATTCTGCTGCTCCACACGCTTAACCAGAATGGCCTAGGGAAAAAATACACATACCGTAGTAATCGGGCGAGTTTCTACTTTCAGACGCTACAGGAATTTTTGGGTTAGGTCAATCCGTTCGCGGGATATGGGAGTTTGAAGCCAAGAAATGGTTGAGAAGGCAAAAAATTTTTCGCAATTCTGCTGCTCTAAACGTTTAACCAGAATGACCTTGGCAAAAAATACACATACCGTTGTAATCGGGCGAGTTTCTACTTTCAGATGCAATAGGAATTTTTGGGTTAGGTCAATCCTCTCGCGAGATATGGGAGTTTGAAGCTAAGAAATGGTTGAGAAGACAACAAATTTTTCGCACTTCTGCTGCTCCAAACGCTTAACCAGAATGGCCTAGGGAAAAAATACACATACCGTTGTAATCGGGCGAGTTTCTACTTTCAGATGCAATAGGAATTTTTGGGTTAGGTCAATCCGTTCGCGAGATATGGGAGTTTGAAGCCAAGAAATGGTTGAGAAGGCAAAAAATTTTTCGCAATTCAGCTGCTCCAAACGTTTAACCAGAAAGGCCTAGGGAGAAAATACACATACCGTTGTAATCGGGCGAGTTTCGACTTTCAGATGCAATAGGAATTTTTGGGTTAGGTCAATCCGTTCGCGAGATATGGGAGTTTGAAGCCAAGAAATGGTTGAGAAGGCAAAAAATTTTTCGCAATTCTGCTGCTCCAAACGCTTAACCAGAATGGCCTAGGGAAAAAATACACATGCCGTTGTAATCGGGCGAGTTTCTACTTTCAGATGCAATAGGACTTTTTGGGTTAGGTCAATCCGTTCGCGAGATATGGGAGTTTGAAGCCAAGAAATGGTTGAGAAGGCAAAAAATTTTTCGCAATTCTGCTGCTCCAAACGCTTAACCAGAATGGCCTAGGGAAAAAATACACATACCGTTGTAATCGGGCGAGTTTCTACTTTCAGATGCAATAGGAATTTTTGGGTTTGGTCAATCCGTTCGCGAGATATGGGAGTTTGAAGACAAGAAATGGTTGAGAAGGCAAAAAATTTTTCGCAATTCTGCTGCTCCAAACGCTTAACCAGAATGGCCTAGGGAAAAAATACACATACCGTTGTAGTCGGGCGAGTTTCTACTTTCAGATGCAACAGGAATTTTTGGGTTAGGTCAATCCGTTCGCGAGATATGGGAGTTTGAAGCTAAGAAATGGTTGAGAAGTCAACAAATTTTTCGCACTTCTGCTGCTCCAAAAGCTTAACCAGAATGGCCTAGGGAAAATATACACATACCGCTGTAATCGGGCTAGTTTCTACTTTCAGATGCAATAGGAATTTTTGTGTTAAGTCAATCCGTTCGCGAGATATGGGAGTTTGAAGCCAAGGAATGGTTGAAAGGGCAAAAAATTTTTCGCAATTCTGCTGCTCCACACGCTTAACCAGAATGGCCTAGGGAAAAAATACACATACCGTAGTAATCGGGCGAGTTTCTACTTTCAGACGCTACAGGAATTTTTGGGTTAGGTCAATCCGTTCGCGGGATATGGGAGTTTGAAGCCAAGAAATGGTTGAGAAGGCAAAAAATTTTTCGCAATTCTGCTGCTCTAAACGTTTAACCAGAATGACCTTGGCAAAAAATACACATACCGTTGTAATCGGGCGAGTTTCTACTTTCAGATGCAATAGGAATTTTTGGGTTAGGTCAAACCTCTCGCGAGATATGGGAGTTTGAAGCTAAGAAATGGTTGAGAAGACAACAAATTTTTCGCACTTCTGCTGCTCCAAACGCTTAACCAGAATGGCCTAGGGAAAAAATACACATACCGTTGTAATCGGGCGAGTTTCGACTTTCAGATGCAATAGGAATTTTTGGGTTAGTTCAATCCGTTCGAGAGATATGGGAGTTTGAAGCCAAGAAATGGTTGAGAAGGCAAAAAATTTTTCGCACTTCTGCTGCTCCAAACGCTTAACCAGAATGGCCTAGGGAAAAAATACACATACCGTTGTAATCGGGCGAGTTTCTACTTTCAGAAGCAATAGGAATTTTTGGGTTAGGTCAATCCGTTCGCGAGATATGGGAGTTTGAAGCCAAGAAATGGTTGAGAAGGCAAAAAATTTTTCGCAATTCTGCTGCTCCAAACGCTTAACCAGAATGGCCTAGGGAAAAAATACACATACCGTTGTAATCGGGCGAGTATCTACTTTCAGATGCAACAGGAATTTTTGGGTTAGGTCAAACCGTTCGCGAGATATGGAAGTTTGATGCTAAGAAATGGTTGAGAAGACAACAAATTTTTCGCACTTCTGCTGCTCCAAACGCTTAACCAGAATGGCCTAGGCAAAAAATACACATACCGTTGTAATCGGGCGAGTTTCGACTTTCAGATGCAATAGGAATTTTTGGGTTAGGTCAATCCGTTCGCGAGATATGGGAGTTTGAAGCTAAGAAATGGTTGAGAAGACAACAAATTTTTCGCACTTCTGCTGCTCCAAAAGCTTAACCAGAATGGCCTAGGGAAAAAATACACATACCGTTGTAATCGGCCGAGATTCTACTTTCAGAAGCAATAGGAATTTTTAGGTTAGGTCAATCCGTTCGCGAGATATGGAAGTTTGAAACCAAGAAATGGTTGAGAAGGCAAAAAATTTTTCGCAATTCTGCTGCTCCAAACGCTTAACCAGAATGGCCTAGGGAAAAAATACACATACCGTTGTAATCGGGCGAGTTTCTACTTTCAGAAGCAATAGGAATTTTTGTGTTTGGTCAATCCGTTCGCGAGATATGGGAGTTTGAAGCCAATAAATGGTTGAGAAGGCAAAAAATTTTTCGCAATTCTGCTGCTCCAAACGCTTAACCAGAATGGCCTAGGGAAAAAATACACATACAGTTGTAATCGGGCGAGTATCTACTTTCAGATGCAACAGGAATTTTTGGGTTAGGTCAATCCGTTCGCGAGATATGGAAGTTTGATGCTAAGAAATGGTTGAGAAGACAACAAATTTTTCGCACTTCTGCTGCTCCAAACGCTTAACCAGAATGGCCTAGGGAAAAAATACACATACCGTTGTAATCGGGCGAGTATCTACTTTCAGATGCAACAGGAATTTTTGGGTTAGGTCAATCCGTTCGCGAGATATGGAAGTTTGATGCTAAGAAATGGTTGAGAAGACAACAAATTTTTCGCACTTCTGCTGCTCCAAACGCTTAACCAGAATGGCCTAGGGAAAAAATACACATACCGTTGTAATCGGGCGAGTTTCGACTTTCAGATGCAATAGGACTTTTTGGGTTAGGCAAATCCGTTCGCGAGATATAGCAGTTTGAAGCCAAGAAATGGTTGAGAAGGCAAAAAATTTTTCGCAATTCTGCTGCTCCAAACGCTTAACCAGAATGGCCTAGGGAAAAAATACACAGACCGTTGTATTCGGGCGAGTTTCTACTTTCAGATGCAGTAGGAATTTTTGGGTTTGGTCAATCCGTTCGCGAGGTATGGGAGTTTGAAGCCAAGAAATGGTTGAGAAGGCAAAAAATTTTTCGCAATTCTGCTGCTCCAAACGCTTAACCAGAATGGCCTAAGGAAAAAATACACATACCGTTGTAGTCGGGCGAGTTTCTACTTTCAGATGCAACAGGAATTTTTGGGTTAGGTCAATCCGTTCGCGCGATATGGGAGTTTGAAGCTAAGAAATGGTTGAGAAGACAACAAATTTTTCGCACTTCTGCTGCTCCAAAAGCTTAACCAGAATGGCCTAGGGAAAAAATACACATACCGTTGTAATCGGCCGAGATTCTACTTTCAGAAGCAATAGGAATTTTTAGGTTAGGTCAATCCGTTCGCGAGATATGGAAGTTTGAAGCCAAGAAATGGTTGAGAAGGCAAAAAATTTTTCGCAATTCTGCTGCTCCAAACGCTTAACCAGAATGACCTAGGGAAAAAATACACATACCGTTGTAATCGGGCGAGTTTCTACTTTCAGAAGCAATAGGAATTTTTGGGTTAGGTCAATCCGTTCGCGAGATATGGGAGTTTGAAGCCAATAAATGATTGAGAAGGCAAAAAATTTTTCGCAATTCTGCTGCTCCAAACGCTTAACCAGAATGGCCTAGGGAAAAAATACACATACCGTTGTAATCGGGCGAGTTTCTACTTTCAGAAGCAATAGGAATTTTTGGGTTAGGTCAATCCGTTCGCGAGATATGGGAGTTTGAAGCCAAGAAATGGTTGAGAAGGCAAAAAATTTTTCGCAATTCTGCTGCTCCAAACGCTTAACCAGAATGGCCTAGGGAAAAAATACACATACCGTTGTAATCGGGCGAGTATCTACTTTCAGATGCAACAGGAATTTTTGGGTTAGGTCAAACCGTTCGCGAGATATGGAAGTTTGATGCTAAGAAATGGTTGAGAAGACAACAAATTTTTCGCACTTCTGCTGCTCCAAACGCTTAACCAGAATGGCCTAGGGAAAAAATACACATACCGTTGTAATCGGGCGAGTTTCGACTTTCAGATGCAATAGGAATTTTTGGGTTAGTTCAATCCGTTCGCGAGATATGGGAGTTTGAAGCCAAGAAATGGTTGAGAAGGCAAAAAATTTTTCGCACTTCTGCTGCTCCAAACGCTTAACCAGAATGGCCTAGGGAAAAAATACACATACCGTTGTAATCGGGCGAGTTTCCTCTTTCAGATGCAATAGGAATTTTTGCGTTAGGTCAATCCGTTCGCGAGATATGGGAGTTTGAAGCCAAGAAATGGTTGAGAAGGCAAAAAATTTTTCGCAATTCTGCTGCTCCAAACGTTTAACCAGAAAGGCCTAGGGAGAAAATACACATACCGTTGTAATCGGGCGAGTTTCTACTTTCAGATGCAATAGGAATTTTTGTGTTAAGTCAATCCGTTCGCGAGATATGGGAGTTTGAAGCCAAGGAATGGTTGAGAGGGCAAAAAATTTTTCGCAATTCTGCTGCTCCACACGCTTAACCAGAATGGCCTAGGGAAAAAATACACATACCGTTGTAATCGGGCGAGTTTCTACTTTCAGATGCAACAGGAATTTTTGGGTTAGGTCAATCCGTTCGCGAGATATGGGAGTTTGAAACCAAGAAATGGTTGAGAAGGCAAAAAAATTTTCGCAATTCTGCTGCTCTAAACGCTTAACCAGAATGGCCTAGGGAAAAAATACACATGCCGTTGTAATCGGGCGAGTTTCTACTTTCAGATGCAATAGGACTTTTTGGGTTAGGTCAATCCGTTCGCGAGATATGGGAGTTTGAAGCCAAGAAATGGTTGAGAAGGCAAAAAATTTTTCGCAATTCTGCTGCTCCAAACGCTTAACCAGAATGGCCTAGGGAAAAAATACACATACCGTTGTAATCGGGCGAGTTTCTACTTTCAGATGCAATAGGAATTTTTGGGTTTGGTCAATCCGTTCGCGAGATATGGGAGTTTGAAGCCAAGAAATGGTTGAGAAGGCAAAAAATTTTTCGCAATTCTGCTGCTCCAAACGCTTAACCAGAATGGCCTAGGGAAAAAATACACATACCGTTGTAGTCGGGCGAGTTTCTACTTTCAGATGCAACAGGAATTTTTGGGTTAGGTCAATCCGTTCGCGAGATATGGGAGTTTGAAGCTAAGAAATGGTTGAGAAGTCAACAAATTTTTCGCACTTCTGCTGCTCCAAAAGCTTAACCAGAATGGCCTAGGGAAAATATACACATACCGCTGTAATCGGGCTAGTTTCTACTTTCAGATGCAATAGGAATTTTTGTGTTAAGTCAATCCGTTCGCGAGATATGGGAGTTTGAAGCCAAGGAATGGTTGAAAGGGCAAAAAATTTTTCGCAATTCTGCTGCTCCACACGCTTAACCAGAATGGCCTAGGGAAAAAAAAACATACCGTAGTAATCGGGCGAGTTTCTACTTTCAGACGCTACAGGAATTTTTGGGTTAGGTCAATCCGTTCGCGGGATATGGGAGTTTGAAGCCAAGAAATGGTTGAGAAGGCAAAAAATTTTTCGCAATTCTGCTGCTCTAAACGTTTAACCAGAATGACCTTGGCAAAAAATACACATACCGTTGTAATCGGGCGAGTTTCTACTTTCAGATGCAATAGGAATTTTTGGGTTAGGTCAATCCTCTCGCGAGATATGGGAGTTTGAAGCTAAGAAATGGTTGAGAAGACAACAAATTTTTCGCACTTCTGCTGCTCCAAACGCTTAACCAGAATGGCCTAGGGAAAAAATACACATACCGTTGTAATCGGGCGAGTTTCGACTTTCAGATGCAATAGGAATTTTTGGGTTAGTTCAATCCGTTCGAGAGACATGGGAGTTTGAAGCCAAGGAATGGTTGAGAGGGCAAAAAATTTTTCGCAATTCTGCTGCTCCAAACGCTTAACCAGAATGGCCTAGGGAAAAAATACACATACAGTTGTAATCGGGCGAGTATCTACTTTCAGATGCAACAGGAATTTTTGGGTTAGGTCAATCCGTTCGCGAGATATGGAAGTTTGATGCTAAGAAATGGTTGAGAAGACAACAAATTTTTCGCACTTCTGCTGCTCCAAACGCTTAACCAGAATGGCCTAGGGAAAAAATACACATACCGTTGTAATCGGGCGAGTATCTACTTTCAGATGCAACAGGAATTTTTGGGTTAGGTCAATCCGTTCGCGAGATATGGAAGTTTGATGCTAAGAAATGGTTGAGAAGACAACAAATTTTTCGCACTTCTGCTGCTCCAAACGCTTAACCAGAATGGCCTAGGGAAAAAATACACATACCGTTGTAATCGGGCGAGTTTCGACTTTCAGATGCAATAGGACTTTTTGGGTTAGGCAAATCCGTTCGCGAGATATAGCAGTTTGAAGCCAAGAAATGGTTGAGAAGGCAAAAAATTTTTCGCAATTCTGCTGCTCCAAACGCTTAACCAGAATGGCCTAGGGAAAAAATACACAGACCGTTGTATTCGGGCGAGTTTCTACTTTCAGATGCAGTAGGAATTTTTGGGTTTGGTCAATCCGTTCGCGAGGTATGGGAGTTTGAAGCCAAGAAATGGTTGAGAAGGCAAAAAATTTTTCGCAATTCTGCTGCTCCAAACGCTTAACCAGAATGGCCTAAGGAAAAAATACACATACCGTTGTAGTCGGGCGAGTTTCTACTTTCAGATGCAACAGGAATTTTTGGGTTAGGTCAATCCGTTCGCGCGATATGGGAGTTTGAAGCTAAGAAATGGTTGAGAAGACAACAAATTTTTCGCACTTCTGCTGCTCCAAAAGCTTAACCAGAATGGCCTAGGGAAAAAATACACATACCGTTGTAATCGGCCGAGATTCTACTTTCAGAAGCAATAGGAATTTTTAGGTTAGGTCAATCCGTTCGCGAGATATGGAAGTTTGAAGCCAAGAAATGGTTGAGAAGGCAAAAAATTTTTCGCAATTCTGCTGCTCCAAACGCTTAACCAGAATGACCTAGGGAAAAAATACACATACCGTTGTAATCGGGCGAGTTTCTACTTTCAGAAGCAATAGGAATTTTTGGGTTAGGTCAATCCGTTCGCGAGATATGGGAGTTTGAAGCCAATAAATGATTGAGAAGGCAAAAAATTTTTCGCAATTCTGCTGCTCCAAACGCTTAACCAGAATGGCCTAGGGAAAAAATACACATACCGTTGTAATCGGGCGAGTTTCTACTTTCAGAAGCAATAGGAATTTTTGGGTTAGGTCAATCCGTTCGCGAGATATGGGAGTTTGAAGCCAAGAAATGGTTGAGAAGGCAAAAAATTTTTCGCAATTCTGCTGCTCCAAACGCTTAACCAGAATGGCCTAGGGAAAAAATACACATACCGTTGTAATCGGGCGAGTATCTACTTTCAGATGCAACAGGAATTTTTGGGTTAGGTCAAACCGTTCGCGAGATATGGAAGTTTGATGCTAAGAAATGGTTGAGAAGACAACAAATTTTTCGCACTTCTGCTGCTCCAAACGCTTAACCAGAATGGCCTAGGGAAAAAATACACATACCGTTGTAATCGGGCGAGTTTCGACTTTCAGATGCAATAGGAATTTTTGGGTTAGTTCAATCCGTTCGCGAGATATGGGAGTTTGAAGCCAAGAAATGGTTGAGAAGGCAAAAAATTTTTCGCACTTCTGCTGCTCCAAACGCTTAACCAGAATGGCCTAGGGAAAAAATACACATACCGTTGTAATCGGGCGAGTTTCCTCTTTCAGATGCAATAGGAATTTTTGCGTTAGGTCAATCCGTTCGCGAGATATGGGAGTTTGAAGCCAAGAAATGGTTGAGAAGGCAAAAAATTTTTCGCAATTCTGCTGCTCCAAACGTTTAACCAGAAAGGCCTAGGGAGAAAATACACATACCGTTGTAATCGGGCGAGTTTCTACTTTCAGATGCAATAGGAATTTTTGTGTTAAGTCAATCCGTTCGCGAGATATGGGAGTTTGAAGCCAAGGAATGGTTGAGAGGGCAAAAAATTTTTCGCAATTCTGCTGCTCCACACGCTTAACCAGAATGGCCTAGGGAAAAAATACACATACCGTTGTAATCGGGCGAGTTTCTACTTTCAGATGCAACAGGAATTTTTGGGTTAGGTCAATCCGTTCGCGAGATATGGGAGTTTGAAACCAAGAAATGGTTGAGAAGGCAAAAAAATTTTCGCAATTCTGCTGCTCTAAACGCTTAACCAGAATGGCCTAGGGAAAAAATACACATGCCGTTGTAATCGGGCGAGTTTCTACTTTCAGATGCAATAGGACTTTTTGGGTTAGGTCAATCCGTTCGCGAGATATGGGAGTTTGAAGCCAAGAAATGGTTGAGAAGGCAAAAAATTTTTCGCAATTCTGCTGCTCCAAACGCTTAACCAGAATGGCCTAGGGAAAAAATACACATACCGTTGTAATCGGGCGAGTTTCTACTTTCAGATGCAATAGGAATTTTTGGGTTTGGTCAATCCGTTCGCGAGATATGGGAGTTTGAAGCCAAGAAATGGTTGAGAAGGCAAAAAATTTTTCGCAATTCTGCTGCTCCAAACGCTTAACCAGAATGGCCTAGGGAAAAAATACACATACCGTTGTAGTCGGGCGAGATTCTACTTTCAGATGCAACAGGAATTTTTGGGTTAGGTCAATCCGTTCGCGAGATATGGGAGTTTGAAGCTAAGAAATGGTTGAGAAGTCAACAAATTTTTCGCACTTCTGCTGCTCCAAAAGCTTAACCAGAATGGCCTAGGGAAAATATACACATACCGCTGTAATCGGGCTAGTTTCTACTTTCAGATGCAATAGGAATTTTTGTGTTAAGTCAATCCGTTCGCGAGATATGGGAGTTTGAAGCCAAGGAATGGTTGAAAGGGCAAAAAATTTTTCGCAATTCTGCTGCTCCACACGCTTAACCAGAATGGCCTAGGGAAAAAAAAACATACCGTAGTAATCGGGCGAGTTTCTACTTTCAGACGCTACAGGAATTTTTGGGTTAGGTCAATCCGTTCGCGGGATATGGGAGTTTGAAGCCAAGAAATGGTTGAGAAGGCAAAAAATTTTTCGCAATTCTGCTGCTCTAAACGTTTAACCAGAATGACCTTGGCAAAAAATACACATACCGTTGTAATCGGGCGAGTTTCTACTTTCAGATGCAATAGGAATTTTTGGGTTAGGTCAATCCTCTCGCGAGATATGGGAGTTTGAAGCTAAGAAATGGTTGAGAAGACAACAAATTTTTCGCACTTCTGCTGCTCCAAACGCTTAACCAGAATGGCCTAGGGAAAAAATACACATACCGTTGTAATCGGGCGAGTTTCGACTTTCAGATGCAATAGGAATTTTTGGGTTAGTTCAATCCGTTCGAGAGACATGGGAGTTTGAAGCCAAGAAATGGTTGAGAAGGCAAAAAATTTTTCGCACTTCTGCTGCTCCAAACGCTTAACCAGAATGGCCTAGGGAAAAAATACACATACCGTTGTAATCGGGCGAGTTTCTACTTTCAGAAGCAATAGGAATTTTTGGGTTAGGTCAATCCGTTCGCGAGATATGGGAGTTTGAAGCCAAGAAATGGTTGAGAAGGCAAAAAATTTTTCGCAATTCTGCTGCTCCAAACGCTTAACCAGAATGGCCTAGGGAAAAAATACACATACCGTTGTAATCGGGCGAGTATCTACTTTCAGATGCAACAGGAATTTTTGGGTTAGGTCAAACCGTTCGCGAGATATGGAAGTTTGATGCTAAGAAATGGTTGAGAAGACAACAAATTTTTCGCACTTCTGCTGCTCCAAACGCTTAACCAGAATGGCCTAGGCAAAAAATACACATACCGTTGTAATCGGGCGAGTTTCGACTTTCAGATGCAATAGGAATTTTTGGGTTAGTTCAATCCGTTCGCGAGATATGGGAGTTTGAAGCCAAGAAATGGTTGAGAAGGCAAAAAATTTTTCGCACTTCTGCTGCTCCAAACGCTTAACCAGAATGGCCTAGGGAAAAAATACACATACCGTTGTAATCGGGCGAGTTTCTACTTTCAGATGCAATAGGAATTTTTGGGTTAGGTCAATCCGTTCGCGAGATATGGGAGTTTGAAGCCAAGAAATGGTTGAGAAGGCAAAAAATTTTTCGCAATTCTGCTGCTCCAAACGTTTAACCAGAAAGGCCTAGGGAGAAAATACACATACCGTTGTAATCGGGCGAGTTTCGACTTTCAGATGCAATAGGAATTTTTGGGTTAGGTCAATCCGTTCGCGAGATATGGGAGTTTGAAGCCAAGAAATGGTTGAGAAGGCAAAAAATTTTTCGCAATTCTGCTGCTCCAAACGCTTAACCAGAATGGCCTAGGGAAAAAATACACATGCCGTTGTAATCGGGCGAGTTTCTACTTTCAGATGCAATAGGACTTTTTGGGTTAGGTCAATCCGTTCGCGAGATATGGGAGTTTGAAGCCAAGAAATGGTTGAGAAGGCAAAAAATTTTTCGCAATTCTGCTGCTCCAAACGCTTAACCAGAATGGCCTAGGGAAAAAATACACATACCGTTGTAATCGGGCGAGTTTCTACTTTCAGATGCAATAGGAATTTTTGGGTTTGGTCAATCCGTTCGCGAGATATGGGAGTTTGAAGACAAGAAATGGTTGAGAAGGCAAAAAATTTTTCGCAATTCTGCTGCTCCAAACGCTTAACCAGAATGGCCTAGGGAAAAAATACACATACCGTTGTAGTCGGGCGAGTTTCTACTTTCAGATGCAACAGGAATTTTTGGGTTAGGTCAATCCGTTCGCGAGATATGGGAGTTTGAAGCTAAGAAATGGTTGAGAAGTCAACAAATTTTTCGCACTTCTGCTGCTCCAAAAGCTTAACCAGAATGGCCTAGGGAAAATATACACATACCGCTGTAATCGGGCTAGTTTCTACTTTCAGATGCAATAGGAATTTTTGTGTTAAGTCAATCCGTTCGCGAGATATGGGAGTTTGAAGCCAAGGAATGGTTGAGAGGGCAAAAAATTTTTCGCAATTCTGCTGCTCCACACGCTTAACCAGAATGGCCTAGGGAAAAAATACACATACCGTTGTAATCGGGCGAGTTTCTACTTTCAGATGCAACAGGAATTTTTGGGTTAGGTCAATCCGTTCGCGAGATATGGGAGTTTGAAACCAAGAAATGGTTGAGAAGGCAAAAAAATTTTCGCAATTCTGCTGCTCTAAACGCTTAACCAGAATGGCCTAGGGAAAAAATACACATGCCGTTGTAATCGGGCGAGTTTCTACTTTCAGATGCAATAGGACTTTTTGGGTTAGGTCAATCCGTTCGCGAGATATGGGAGTTTGAAGCCAAGAAATGGTTGAGAAGGCAAAAAATTTTTCGCAATTCTGCTGCTCCAAACGCTTAACCAGAATGGCCTAGGGAAAAAATACACATACCGTTGTAATCGGGCGAGTATCTACTTTCAGATGCAACAGGAATTTTTGGGTTAGGTCAAACCGTTCGCGAGATATGGAAGTTTGATGCTAAGAAATGGTTGAGAAGACAACAAATTTTTCGCACTTCTGCTGCTCCAAACGCTTAACCAGAATGGCCTAGGCAAAAAATACACATACCGTTGTAATCGGGCGAGTTTCGACTTTCAGATGCAATAGGAATTTTTGGGTTAGTTCAATCCGTTCGCGAGATATGGGAGTTTGAAGCCAAGAAATGGTTGAGAAGGCAAAAAATTTTTCGCACTTCTGCTGCTCCAAACGCTTAACCAGAATGGCCTAGGGAAAAAATACACATACCGTTGTAATCGGGCGAGTTTCTACTTTCAGATGCAATAGGAATTTTTGGGTTAGGTCAATCCGTTCGCGAGATATGGGAGTTTGAAGCCAAGAAATGGTTGAGAAGGCAAAAAATTTTTCGCAATTCTGCTGCTCCAAACGTTTAACCAGAAAGGCCTAGGGAGAAAATACACATACCGTTGTAATCGGGCGAGTTTCGACTTTCAGATGCAATAGGAATTTTTGGGTTAGGTCAATCCGTTCGCGAGATATGGGAGTTTGAAGCCAAGAAATGGTTGAGAAGGCAAAAAATTTTTCGCAATTCTGCTGCTCCAAACGCTTAACCAGAATGGCCTAGGGAAAAAATACACATGCCGTTGTAATCGGGCGAGTTTCTACTTTCAGATGCAATAGGACTTTTTGGGTTAGGTCAATCCGTTCGCGAGATATGGGAGTTTGAAGCCAAGAAATGGTTGAGAAGGCAAAAAATTTTTCGCAATTCTGCTGCTCCAAACGCTTAACCAGAATGGCCTAGGGAAAAAATACACATACCGTTGTAATCGGGCGAGTTTCTACTTTCAGATGCAATAGGAATTTTTGGGTTTGGTCAATCCGTTCGCGAGATATGGGAGTTTGAAGACAAGAAATGGTTGAGAAGGCAAAAAATTTTTCGCAATTCTGCTGCTCCAAACGCTTAACCAGAATGGCCTAGGGAAAAAATACACATACCGTTGTAGTCGGGCGAGTTTCTACTTTCAGATGCAACAGGAATTTTTGGGTTAGGTCAATCCGTTCGCGAGATATGGGAGTTTGAAGCTAAGAAATGGTTGAGAAGTCAACAAATTTTTCGCACTTCTGCTGCTCCAAAAGCTTAACCAGAATGGCCTAGGGAAAATATACACATACCGCTGTAATCGGGCTAGTTTCTACTTTCAGATGCAATAGGAATTTTTGTGTTAAGTCAATCCGTTCGCGAGATATGGGAGTTTGAAGCCAAGGAATGGTTGAGAGGGCAAAAAATTTTTCGCAATTCTGCTGCTCCACACGCTTAACCAGAATGGCCTAGGGAAAAAATACACATACCGTTGTAATCGGGCGAGTTTCTACTTTCAGATGCAACAGGAATTTTTGGGTTAGGTCAATCCGTTCGCGAGATATGGGAGTTTGAAACCAAGAAATGGTTGAGAAGGCAAAAAAATTTTCGCAATTCTGCTGCTCTAAACGCTTAACCAGAATGGCCTAGGGAAAAAATACACATGCCGTTGTAATCGGGCGAGTTTCTACTTTCAGATGCAATAGGACTTTTTGGGTTAGGTCAATCCGTTCGCGAGATATGGGAGTTTGAAGCCAAGAAATGGTTGAGAAGGCAAAAAATTTTTCGCAATTCTGCTGCTCCAAACGCTTAACCAGAATGGCCTAGGGAAAAAATACACATACCGTTGTAATCGGGCGAGTTTCTACTTTCAGATGCAATAGGAATTTTTGGGTTTGGTCAATCCGTTCGCGAGATATGGGAGTTTGAAGCCAAGAAATGGTTGAGAAGGCAAAAAATTTTTCGCAATTCTGCTGCTCCAAACGCTTAACCAGAATGGCCTAGGGAAAAAATACACATACCGTTGTAGTCGGGCGAGTTTCTACTTTCAGATGCAACAGGAATTTTTGGGTTAGGTCAATCCGTTCGCGAGATATGGGAGTTTGAAGCTAAGAAATGGTTGAGAAGTCAACAAATTTTTCGCACTTCTGCTGCTCCAAAAGCTTAACCAGAATGGCCTAGGGAAAATATACACATACCGCTGTAATCGGGCTAGTTTCTACTTTCAGATGCAATAGGAATTTTTGTGTTAAGTCAATCCGTTCGCGAGATATGGGAGTTTGAAGCCAAGGAATGGTTGAAAGGGCAAAAAATTTTTCGCAATTCTGCTGCTCCACACGCTTAACCAGAATGGCCTAGGGAAAAAATACACATACCGTTGTAATCGGGCGAGTTTCTACTTTCAGACGCTACAGGAATTTTTGGGTTAGGTCAATCCGTTCGCGGGATATGGGAGTTTGAAGCCAAGAAATGGTTGAGAAGGCAAAAAATTTTTCGCAATTCTGCTGCTCTAAACGTTTAACCAGAATGACCTTGGCAAAAAATACACATACCGTTGTAATCGGGCGAGTTTCTACTTTCAGATGCAATAGGAATTTTTGGGTTAGGTCAATCCGTTCGCGAGATATGGGAGTTTGAAGCCAAGAAATGGTTGAGAAGGCAAAAAATTTTTCGCAATTCTGCTGCTCCAAACGTTTAACCAGAAAGGCCTAGGGAGAAAATACACATACCGTTGTAATCGGGCGAGTTTCGACTTTCAGATGCAATAGGAATTTTTGGGTTAGGTCAATCCGTTCGCGAGATATGGGAGTTTGAAGCCAAGAAATGGTTGAGAAGGCAAAAAATTTTTCGCAATTCTGCTGCTCCAAACGCTTAACCAGAATGGCCTAAGGAAAAAATACACATACCGTTGTAATCGGGCGAGTTTCTACTTTCTGATGCAATAGGAATTTTTGGGTTAGGTCAATCCGTTCGCGAGATATGGGAGTTTGAAGCCAAGAAATGGTTGAGAAGGCAAAAAATTTTTCGCAATTCTGCTGCTCCAAACGTTTAACCAGAAAGGCCTAGGGAGAAAATACACATACCGTTGTAATCGGGCGAGTTTCGACTTTCAGATGCAATAGGAATTTTTGGGTTAGGTCAATCCGTTCGCGAGATATGGGAGTTTGAAGCCAAGAAATGGTTGAGAAGGCAAAAAATTTTTCGCAATTCTGCTGCTCCAAACGCTTAACCAGAATGGCCTAAGGAAAAAATACACATACCGTTGTAGTCGGGCGAGTTTCTACTTTCAGATGCAACAGGATTTTTTGGGTTAGGTCAATCCGTTCGCGGGATATGGGAGTTTGAAGCTAAGAAATGGTTGAGAAGACAACAAATTTTTCGCACTTCTGCTGCTCCAAAAGCTTAACCTGAATGGCCTAGGGAAAAAATACACATACCGTTGTAATCGGCCGAGATTCTACTTTCAGAAGCAATAGGAATTTTTAGGTTAGGTCAATCCGTTCGCGAGATATGGAAGTTTGAAACCAAGAAATGGTTGAGAAGGCAAAAAATTTTTCGCAATTCTGCTGCTCCAAACGCTTAACCAGAATGGCCTAGGGAAAAAATACACATACCGTTGTAATCGGGCGAGTTTCTACTTTCAGAAGCAATAGGAATTTTTGGGTTTGGTCAATCCGTTCGCGAGATATGGGAGTTTGAAGCCAATAAATGGTTGAGAAGGCAAAAAATTTTTCGCAATTCTGCTGCTCCAAACGCTTAACCAGAATGGCCTAGGGAAAAAATACACATACCGTTGTAATCGGGCGAGTTTCTACTTTCAGAAGCAATAGGAATTTTTGGGTTTGGTCAATCCGTTCGCGAGATATGGGAGTTTGAAGCCAATAAATGGTTGAGAAGGCAAAAAATTTTTCGCAATTCTGCTGCTCCAAACGCTTAACCAGAATGGCCTAGGGAAAAAATACACATACAGTTGTAATCGGGCGAGTATCTACTTTCAGATGCAACAGGAATTTTTGGGTTAGGTCAATCCGTTCGCGAGATATGGAAGTTTGATGCTAAGAAATGGTTGAGAAGACAACAAATTTTTCGCACTTCTGCTGCTCCAAACGCTTAACCAGAATGGCCTAGGGAAAAAATACACATACCGTTGTAATCGGGCGAGTATCTACTTTCAGATGCAACAGGAATTTTTGGGTTAGGTCAATCCGTTCGCGAGATATGGAAGTTTGATGCTAAGAAATGGTTGAGAAGACAACAAATTTTTCGCACTTCTGCTGCTCCAAACGCTTAACCAGAATGGCCTAGGGAAAAAATACACATACCGTTGTAATCGGGCGAGTTTCGACTTTCAGATGCAATAGGAATTTTTGGGTTAGGTCAATCCGTTCGCGAGATATGGGAGTTTGAAGCCAAGAAATGGTTGAGAAGGCAAAAAATTTTTCGCAATTCTGCTGCTCCAAACGCTTAACCAGAATGGCCTAGGGAAAAAATACACATGCCGTTGTAATCGGGCGAGTTTCTACTTTCAGATGCAATAGGAATTTTTGGGTTTGGTCAATCCGTTCGCGAGATATGGGAGTTTGAAGACAAGAAATGGTTGAGAAGGCAAAAAATTTTTCGCAATTCTGCTGCTCCAAACGCTTAACCAGAATGGCCTAGGGAAAAAATACACATACCGTTGTAGTCGGGCGAGTTTCTACTTTCAGATGCAACAGGAATTTTTGGGTTAGGTCAATCCGTTCGCGAGATATGGGAGTTTGAAGCTAAGAAATGGTTGAGAAGTCAACAAATTTTTCGCACTTCTGCTGCTCCAAAAGCTTAACCAGAATGGCCTAGGGAAAATATACACATACCGCTGTAATCGGGCTAGTTTCTACTTTCAGATGCAATAGGAATTTTTGTGTTAAGTCAATCCGTTCGCGAGATATGGGAGTTTGAAGCCAAGGAATGGTTGAGAGGGCAAAAAATTTTTCGCAATTCTGCTGCTCCACACGCTTAACCAGAATGGCCTAGGGAAAAAATACACATACCGTTGTAATCGGGCGAGTTTCTACTTTCAGATGCAACAGGAATTTTTGGGTTAGGTCAATCCGTTCGCGAGATATGGGAGTTTGAAACCAAGAAATGGTTGAGAAGGCAAAAAAATTTTCGCAATTCTGCTGCTCTAAACGCTTAACCAGAATGGCCTAGGGAAAAAATACACATGCCGTTGTAATCGGGCGAGTTTCTACTTTCAGATGCAATAGGACTTTTTGGGTTAGGTCAATCAGTTCGCGAGATATGGGAGTTTGAAGCCAAGAAATGGTTGAGAAGGCAAAAAATTTTTCGCAATTCTGCTGCTCCACACGCTTAACCAGAATGGCCTAAGGAAAAAATACACATACCGTTGTAGTCGGGCGAGTTTCTACTTTCAGATGCAACAGGAATTTTTGGGTTAGGTCAATCCGTTCGCGGGATATGGGAGTTTGAAGCTAAGAAATGGTTGAGAAGACAACAAATTTTTCGCACTTCTGCTGCTCCAAAAGCTTAACCTGAATGGCCTAGGGAAAAAATACACATACCGTTGTAATCGGCCGAGATTCTACTTTCAGAAGCAATAGGAATTTTTAGGTTAGGTCAATCCGTTCGCGAGATATGGAAGTTTGAAACCAAGAAATGGTTGAGAAGGCAAAAAATTTTTCGCAATTCTGCTGCTCCAAACGCTTAACCAGAATGGCCTAGGGAAAAAATACACATACCGTTGTAATCGGGCGAGTTTCTACTTTCAGAAGCAATAGGAATTTTTGGGTTTGGTCAATCCGTTCGCGAGATATGGGAGTTTGAAGCCAATAAATGGTTGAGAAGGCAAAAAATTTTTCGCAATTCTGCTGCTCCAAACGCTTAACCAGAATGGCCTAGGGAAAAAATACACATACCGTTGTA
Organism: Ptiloglossa arizonensis; assembly: GCF_051014685.1. Lineage (NCBI taxonomy): Eukaryota > Metazoa > Arthropoda > Insecta > Hymenoptera > Colletidae > Ptiloglossa > Ptiloglossa arizonensis. Next base: position 725,480 of record NW_027478668.1, read on the forward strand.
ATCGGGCGAGTTTCTACTTTCAGAAGCAATAGGAATTTTTGGGTTTGGTCAATCCGTTCGCGAGATATGGGAGTTTGAAGCCAATAAATGGTTGAGAAGGCAAAAAATTTTTCGCAATTCTGCTGCTCCAAACGCTTAACCAGAATGGCCTAGGGAAAAAATACACATACAGTTGTAATCGGGCGAGTATCTACTTTCAGATGCAACAGGAATTTTTGGGTTAGGTCAATCCGTTCGCGAGATATGGAAGTTTGATGCTAAGAAATGGTTGAGAAGACAACAAATTTTTCGCACTTCTGCTGCTCCAAACGCTTAACCAGAATGGCCTAGGGAAAAAATACACATACCGTTGTAATCGGGCGAGTATCTACTTTCAGATGCAACAGGAATTTTTGGGTTAGGTCAATCCGTTCGCGAGATATGGAAGTTTGATGCTAAGAAATGGTTGAGAAGACAACAAATTTTTCGCACTTCTGCTGCTCCAAACGCTTAACCAGAATGGCCTAGGGAAAAAATACACATACCGTTGTAATCGGGCGAGTTTCGACTTTCAGATGCAATAGGAATTTTTGGGTTAGGTCAATCCGTTCGCGAGATATGGGAGTTTGAAGCCAAGAAATGGTTGAGAAGGCAAAAAATTTTTCGCAATTCTGCTGCTCCAAACGCTTAACCAGAATGGCCTAGGGAAAAAATACACATGCCGTTGTAATCGGGCGAGTTTCTACTTTCAGATGCAATAGGAATTTTTGGGTTTGGTCAATCCGTTCGCGAGATATGGGAGTTTGAAGACAAGAAATGGTTGAGAAGGCAAAAAATTTTTCGCAATTCTGCTGCTCCAAACGCTTAACCAGAATGGCCTAGGGAAAAAATACACATACCGTTGTAGTCGGGCGAGTTTCTACTTTCAGATGCAACAGGAATTTTTGGGTTAGGTCAATCCGTTCGCGAGATATGGGAGTTTGAAGCTAAGAAATGGTTGAGAAGTCAACAAATTTTTCGCACTTCTGCTGCTCCAAAAGCTTAACCAGAATGGCCTAGGGAAAATATACACATACCGCTGTAATCGGGCTAGTTTCTACTTTCAGATGCAATAGGAATTTTTGTGTTAAGTCAATCCGTTCGCGAGATATGGGAGTTTGAAGCCAAGGAATGGTTGAGAGGGCAAAAAATTTTTCGCAATTCTGCTGCTCCACACGCTTAACCAGAATGGCCTAGGGAAAAAATACACATACCGTTGTAATCGGGCGAGTTTCTACTTTCAGATGCAACAGGAATTTTTGGGTTAGGTCAATCCGTTCGCGAGATATGGGAGTTTGAAACCAAGAAATGGTTGAGAAGGCAAAAAAATTTTCGCAATTCTGCTGCTCTAAACGCTTAACCAGAATGGCCTAGGGAAAAAATACACATGCCGTTGTAATCGGGCGAGTTTCTACTTTCAGATGCAATAGGACTTTTTGGGTTAGGTCAATCCGTTCGCGAGATATGGGAGTTTGAAGCCAAGAAATGGTTGAGAAGGCAAAAAATTTTTCGCAATTCTGCTGCTCCAAACGCTTAACCAGAATGGCCTAGGGAAAAAATACACATACCGTTGTAATCGGGCGAGTTTCTACTTTCAGATGCAATAGGAATTTTTGGGTTTGGTCAATCCGTTCGCGAGATATGGGAGTTTGAAGCCAAGAAATGGTTGAGAAGGCAAAAAATTTTTCGCAATTCTGCTGCTCCAAACGCTTAACCAGAATGGCCTAGGGAAAAAATACACATACCGTTGTAGTCGGGCGAGTTTCTGCTTTCAGATGCAACAGGAATTTTTGGGTTAGGTCAATCCGTTCGCGAGATATGGGAGTTTGAAGCTAAGAAATGGTTGAGAAGTCAACAAATTTTTCGCACTTCTGCTGCTCCAAAAGCTTAACCAGAATGGCCTAGGGAAAATATACACATACCGCTGTAATCGGGCTAGTTTCTACTTTCAGATGCAATAGGAATTTTTGTGTTAAGTCAATCCGTTCGCGAGATATGGGAGTTTGAAGCCAAGGAATGGTTGAAAGGGCAAAAAATTTTTCGCAATTCTGCTGCTCCACACGCTTAACCAGAATGGCCTAGGGAAAAAATACACATACCGTTGTAATCGGGCGAGTTTCTACTTTCAGACGCTACAGGAATTTTTGGGTTAGGTCAATCCGTTCGCGGGATATGGGAGTTTGAAGCCAAGAAATGGTTGAGAAGGCAAAAAATTTTTCGCAATTCTGCTGCTCTAAACGTTTAACCAGAATGACCTTGGCAAAAAATACACATACCGTTGTAATCGGGCGAGTTTCTACTTTCAGATGCAATAGGAATTTTTGGGTTAGGTCAATCCTCTCGCGAGATATGGGAGTTTGAAGCTAAGAAGTGGTTGAGAAGACAACAAATTTTTCGCACTTCTGCTGCTCCAAACGCTTAACCAGAATGGCCTAGGGAAAAAATACACATACCGTTGTAATCGGGCGAGTTTCGACTTTCAGATGCAATAGGAATTTTTGGGTTAGTTCAATCCGTTCGAGAGATATGGGAGTTTGAAGCCAAGAAATGGTTGAGAAGGCAAAAAATTTTTCGCACTTCTGCTGCTCCAAACGCTTAACCAGAATGGCCTAGGGAAAAAATACACATACCGTTGTAATCGGGCGAGTTTCTACTTTCTGATGCAATAGGAATTTTTGGGTTAGGTCAATCCGTTCGCGCGATATGGGAGTTTGAAGCTAAGAAATGGTTGAGAAGACAACAAATTTTTCGCACTTCTGCTGCTCCAAAAGCTTAACCAGAATGGCCTAGGGAAAAAATACACATACCGTTGTAATCGGCCGAGATTCTACTTTCAGAAGCAATAGGAATTTTTAGGTTAGGTCAATCCGTTCGCGAGATATGGAAGTTTGAAGCCAAGAAATGGTTGAGAAGGCAAAAAATTTTTCGCAATTCTGCTGCTCCAAACGCTTAACCAGAATGGCCTAGGGAAAAAATACACATACCGTTGTAATCGGGCGAGTTTCGACTTTCAGATGCAATAGGAATTTTTGGGTTAGGTCAATCCGTTCGCGAGATATGGGAGTTTGAAAACAAGAAATGGTTGAGAAGAAAACAAATTTTTCGCACTTCTGCTGCTCCAAACGCTTAACCAGAATGGCCTAGGGAAAAAATACACATACCGTTTTAATCGGGCGAGTTTCGACTTTCAGATGCAATAGGAATTTTTGGGTTAGGTCAATCCGTTCGCGAGATATGGGAGTTTGAAGCCAAGAAATGGTTGAGAAGGGAAAAAATTTTTCGCACTTCTGCTGCTCCAAACGCTTAACCAGAATGGCCTAGGGAAAAAATACACATACCGTTGTAATCGGGCGAGTTTCTACTTTCAGATGCAATAGGAATTTTTGGGTTAGGTTAATCCGTTCGCGAGATATGGGAGTTTGAAGCCAAGAAATGGTTGAGAAGGCAAAAAATTTTTCGCAATTCTGCTGCTCCAAACGCTTAACCAGAAAGGCCTAGGGAAAAAATACACATACCGTTGTAATCGGGCGAGATTCTACTTTCAGATGCATTAGGAATTTTTGGGATAGGTCAATCCTTTCGCGAGGTATGGGAGTTTGAAAACAAGAAATGGTTGAGAAGAAAACAAATTTTTCGCAATTCTGCTTCTCCAAACGCTTGACCCGAGTGGGCTAGGGAAAAAATACACATACCGTTGTAATAGGGCGAGTTTCTACTTTCAGATGCAATAGGAATTTTTGGGTTAGGTCAATCCGTTCGCGAGATATGGAAGTTTGAAGCCAAGAAATGGTTGAGAAGGCAAAAAATTTTTCGCAATTCTGCTGCTCCAAACGCTTAACCAGAATGGCCTAGGGAAAAAATACACATGCCGTTGTAATCGGGCGAGTTTCTACTTTCAGATGCAATAGGAATTTTTGGGTTAGGTCAATCCGTTCGCGCGATATGGGAGTTTGAAGCCAAGAAATGGTTGAGAAGACAACAAATTTTTCGCACTTCTGCTGCTCCAAAAGCTTAACCAGAATGGCCTAGGGAAAAAATACACATACCGTTGTAATCGGCCGAGATTCTACTTTCAGGAGCAATAGGAATTTTTAGGTTAGGTCAATCCGTTCGCGAGATATGGAAGTTTGAAGCCAAGAAATGGTTGAGAAGGCAAAAAATTTTTCGCAATTCTGCTGCTCCAAATGCTTAACCAGAATGGCCTAGGGAAAAAATACACATACCGTTATAATCGGGCGAGTTTCTACTTTCAGAAGCAATAGGAATTTTTGGGTTAGGTCAATCCGTTCGCGAGATATGGGAGTTTGAAGCCAAGAAATGGTTGAGAAGGCAAAAAATTTTTCGCAATTCTGCTGCTCCAAACGCTTAACCAGAATGGCCTAGGGAAAAAATACACATACAGTTGTAATCGGGCGAGTATCTACTTTCAGATGCAACAGGAATTTTTGGGTTAGGTCAATCCGTTCGCGAGATATGGAAGTTTGATGCTAAGAAATGGTTGAGAAGACAACAAATTTTTCGCACTTCTGCTGCTCCAAACGCTTAACCAGAATGGCCTAGGGAAAAAATACACATACCGTTTTAATCGGGCGAGTTTCGACTTTCAGATGCAATAGGAATTATTGGGTTAGGTCAATCCGTTCGCGAGATATGGGAGTTTGAAAACAAGAAATGGTTGAGAAGAAAACAAATTTTTCGCACTTCTGCTGCTCCAAACGCTTAACCAGAATGGCCTAGGGAAAAAATACACATACCGTTTTAATCGGGCGAGTTTCGACTTTCAGATGCAATAGGAATTTTTGGGTTAGGTCAATCCGTTCGCGAGATATGGGAGTTTGAAGCCAAGAAATGGTTGAGAAGGCAAAAAATTTTTCGCACTTCTGCTGCTCCAAACGCTTAACCAGAATGGCCTAGGGAAAAAATACACATACCGTTGTAATCGGGCGAGTTTCTACTTTCAGATGCAATAGGAATTTTTGGGTTAGGTTAATCCGTTCGCGAGATATGGGAGTTTGAAGCCAAGAAATGGTTGAGAAGGCAAAAAATTTTTCGCAATTCTGCTGCTCCAAACGCTTAACCAGAAAGGCCTAGGGAAAAAATACACATACCGTTGTAATCGGGCGAGATTCTACTTTCAGATGCATTAGGAATTTTTGGGATAGGTCAATCCTTTCGCGAGGTATGGGAGTTTGAAAACAAGAAATGGTTGAGAAGAAAACAAATTTTTCGCAATTCTGCTTCTCCAAACGCTTGACCCGAGTGGGCTAGGGAAAAAATACACATACCGTTGTAATAGGGCGAGTTTCTACTTTCAGATGCAATAGGAATTTTTGGGTTAGGTCAATCCGTTCGCGAGATATGGAAGTTTGAAGCCAAGAAATGGTTGAGAAGGCAAAAAATTTTTCGCAATTCTGCTGCTCCAAACGCTTAACCAGAATGGCCTAGGGAAAAAATACACATGCCGTTGTAATCGGGCGAGTTTCTACTTTCAGATGCAATAGGAATTTTTGGGTTAGGTCAATCCGTTCGCGCGATATGGGAGTTTGAAGCCAAGAAATGGTTGAGAAGACAACAAATTTTTCGCACTTCTGCTGCTCCAAAAGCTTAACCAGAATGGCCTAGGGAAAAAATACACATACCGTTGTAATCGGCCGAGATTCTACTTTCAGGAGCAATAGGAATTTTTAGGTTAGGTCAATCCGTTCGCGAGATATGGAAGTTTGAAGCCAAGAAATGGTTGAGAAGGCAAAAAATTTTTCGCAATTCTGCTGCTCCAAATGCTTAACCAGAATGGCCTAGGGAAAAAATACACATACCGTTATAATCGGGCGAGTTTCTACTTTCAGAAGCAATAGGAATTTTTGGGTTAGGTCAATCCGTTCGCGAGATATGGGAGTTTGAAGCCAAGAAATGGTTGAGAAGGCAAAAAATTTTTCGCAATTCTGCTGCTCCAAACGCTTAACCAGAATGGCCTAGGGAAAAAATACACATACCGTTGTAATCGGGCGAGTTTCTACTTTCAGATGCAATAGGAATTTTTGGGTTAGGTTAATCCGTTCGCGAGATATGGGAGTTTGAAGCCAAGAAATGGTTGAGAAGGCAAAAAATTTTTCGCAATTCTGCTGCTCCAAACGCTTAACCAGAAAGGCCTAGGGAAAAAATACACATACCGTTGTAATCGGGCGAGATTCTACTTTCAGATGCATTAGGAATTTTTGGGATAGGTCAATCCTTTCGCGAGGTATGGGAGTTTGAAAACAAGAAATGGTTGAGAAGAAAACAAATTTTTCGCAATTCTGCTTCTCCAAACGCTTGACCCGAGTGGGCTAGGGAAAAAATACACATACCGTTGTAATAGGGCGAGTTTCTACTTTCAGATGCAATAGGAATTTTTGGGTTAGGTCAATCCGTTCGCGAGATATGGAAGTTTGAAGCCAAGAAATGGTTGAGAAGGCAAAAAATTTTTCGCAATTCTGCTGCTCCAAACGCTTAACCAGAATGGCCTAGGGAAAAAATACACATGCCGTTGTAATCGGGCGAGTTTCTACTTTCAGATGCAATAGGAATTTTTGGGTTAGGTCAATCCGTTCGCGCGATATGGGAGTTTGAAGCCAAGAAATGGTTGAGAAGACAACAAATTTTTCGCACTTCTGCTGCTCCAAAAGCTTAACCAGAATGGCCTAGGGAAAAAATACACATACCGTTGTAATCGGCCGAGATTCTACTTTCAGGAGCAATAGGAATTTTTAGGTTAGGTCAATCCGTTCGCGAGATATGGAAGTTTGAAGCCAAGAAATGGTTGAGAAGGCAAAAAATTTTTCGCAATTCTGCTGCTCCAAATGCTTAACCAGAATGGCCTAGGGAAAAAATACACATACCGTTATAATCGGGCGAGTTTCTACTTTCAGAAGCAATAGGAATTTTTGGGTTAGGTCAATCCGTTCGCGAGATATGGGAGTTTGAAGCCAAGAAATGGTTGAGAAGGCAAAAAATTTTTCGCAATTCTGCTGCTCCAAACGCTTAACCAGAATGGCCTAGGGAAAAAATACACATACAGTTGTAATCGGGCGAGTATCTACTTTCAGATGCAACAGGAATTTTTGGGTTAGGTCAATCCGTTCGCGAGATATGGAAGTTTGATGCTAAGAAATGGTTGAGAAGACAACAAATTTTTCGCACTTCTGCTGCTCCAAACGCTTAACCAGAATGGCCTAGGGAAAAAATACACATACCGTTTTAATCGGGCGAGTTTCGACTTTCAGATGCAATAGGAATTATTGGGTTAGGTCAATCCGTTCGCGAGATATGGGAGTTTGAAGCCAAGAAATGGTTGAGAAGGCAAAAAATTTTTCGCAATTCTGCTGCTCCAAACGCTTAACCAGAATGGCCTAGGGAAAAAATACACATACCGTTGTAATCGGGCGAGTATCTACTTTCAGATGCAACAGGAATTTTTGGGTTAGGTCAATCCGTTCGCGAGATATGGAAGTTTGATGCTAAGAAATGGTTGAGAAGACAACAAATTTTTCGCACTTCTGCTGCTCCAAACGCTTAACCAGAATGGCCTAGGGAAAAAATACACATACCGTTATAATCGGGCGAGTTTCGACTTTCAGATGCAATAGGAATTATTGGGTTATGTCAATCCGTTCGCGAGATATGGGAGTTTGAAGCCAAGAAATGGTTGAGAAGGCAAAAAATTTTTCGCAATTCTGCTGCTCCAAACGCTTAACCAGAATGGCCTAGGGAAAAAATACACATACCGTTGTAATCGGGCGAGTATCTACTTTCAGATGCAACAGGAATTTTTGGGTTAGGTCAATCCGTTCGCGAGATATGGAAGTTTGATGCTAAGAAATGGTTGAGAAGACAACAAATTTTTCGCACTTCTGCTGCTCCAAACGCTTAACCAGAATGGCCTAGGGAAAAAATACACATACCGTTGTAATCGGGCGAGTTTCGACTTTCAGATGCAATAGGAATTTTTGGGTTAGGTCAATCCGTTCGCGAGATATGGGAGTTTGAAGCCAAGAAATGGTTGAGAAGGCAAAAAATTTTTCGCACTTCTGCTGCTCCAAACGCTTAACCAGAATGGCCTAGGGAAAAAATACACATACCGTTTTAATCGGGCGAGTTTCTACTTTCAGATGCAATAGGAATTTTTGGGTTAGGTCAATCCGTTCGCGAGATATGGGAGTTTGAAGCCAAGAAATGGTTGAGAAGGCAAAAAATTTTTCGCACTTCTGCTGCTCCAAACGCTTAACCAGAATGGCCTAGGGAAAAAATACACATACCGTTTTAATCGGGCGAGTTTCTACTTTCAGATGCAATAGGAATTTTTGGGTTATGTCAATCCGTTCGCGAGATATGGGAGTTTGAAGCCAAGAAATGGTTGAGAAGGCAAAAAATTTTTCGCACTTCTGCTGCTCCAAACGCTTAACCAGAATGGCCTAGGGAAAAAATACACATACCGTTGTAATCGGGCGAGTTTCTACTTTCAGATGCAATAGGAATTTTTGGGTTAGGTCAATCCGTTCGCGAGATATGGGAGTTTGAAGCCAAGAAATGGTTGAGAAGGCAAAGAATTTTTCGCAATTCTGCTGCTCCAAACGCTTAACCAGAATGGCCTTGGGAAAAAATACACATACCGTTGTAATCGGGCGAGATTCTACTTTCAGATGCAATAGGAATTTTTGGGATAGGTCAATCCTTTCGCGAGGTATGGGAGTTTGAAAACAAGAAATCGTTGAGAAGAAAACAAATTTTTCGCAATTCTGCTTTTCCAAACGCTTGACCAGAGTGGGCTAGGGAAAAAATACACATACCGTTGTAATCGGGCGAGTTTCTACTTTCAGATGCAATAGGAATTTTTGGGTTAGGTCAATCCGTTCGCGAGATATGGAAGTTTGAAGCCAAGAAATGGTTGAGAAGGCAAAAAATTTTTCGCAATTCTGCTGCTCCAAACGCTTAACCAGAATGGCCTAGGGAAAAAATACACATGCCGTTGTAATCGGGCGAGTTTCTACTTTCAGATGCAACAGGAATTTTTGGGTTAGGTCAATCCGTTCGCGCGATATGGGAGTTTGAAGCCAAGAAATGGTTGAGAAGACAACAAATTTTTCGCACTTCTGCTGCTCCAAAAGCTTAACCAGAATGGCCTAGGGAAAAAATACACATACCGTTGTAATCGGCCGAGATTCTACTTTCAGGAGCAATAGGAATTTTTAGGTTAGGTCAATCCGTTCGCGAGATATGGAAGTTTGAAGCCAAGAAATGGTTGAGAAGGCAAAAAATTTTTCCCAATTCTGCTGCTCCAAACGCTTAACCAGAATGGCCTAGGGAAAAAATACACATACCGTTGTAATCGGGCGAGTTTCTACTTTCAGCAGCAATAGGAATTTTTGGGTAAGGTCAATCCGTTCGCGAGATATGGAAGTTTGATGCTAAGAAATGGTTGAGAAGACAACAAATTTTTCGCACTTCTGCTGCTCCAAAAGCTTAACCAGAATGGCCTAGGGAAAAAATACACATACCGTTGTAATCGGCCGAGATTCTACTTTCAGAAGCAATAGGAATTTTTAGGTTAGGTCAATCCGTTCGCGAGATATGGAAGTTTGAAGCCAAGAAATGGTTGAGAAGGCAAAAAATTTTTCGCAATTCTGCTGCTCCAAACGCTTAACCAGAATGGCCTAGGGAAAAAATACACATACCGTTGTAATCGGGCGAGTTTCTACTTTCAGCAGCAATAGGAATTTTTGGGTAAGGTCAATCCGTTCGCGAGATATGGAAGTTTGATGCTAAGAAATGGTTGAGAAGACAACAAATTTTTCGCACTTCTGCTGCTCCAAACGCTTAACCAGAATGGCCTAGGGAAAAAATACACATACCGTTGTAATCGGGCGAGTTTCGACTTTCAGATGCAATAGGAATTTTTGGGTTAGGTCAATCCGTTCGCGAGATATGGGAGTTTGAAAACAAGAAATGGTTGAGAAGAAAACAAATTTTTCGCAATTCTGCTTCTCCAAACGCTTGACCAGAGTGGGCTAGGGAAAAAATACACATACCGTTGTAATCGGGCGAGTTTCTACTTTCAGATGCAATAGGAATTTCTGGGTTAGGTCAATCCGTTCGCGAGATATGGAAGTTTGAAGCCAAGAAATGGTTGAGAGGGCAAAAAATTTTTCGCAATTCTGCTGCTCCAAACGCTTAACCAGAATGGCCTAGGGAAAAAATACACATGCCGTTGTAATCGGGCGAGTTTCTACTTTCAGGTGCAATAGGACTTTTTGGGTTAGGTTAATCCGTTCGCGAGATATGGGAGTTTGAAGCCAAGAAATGGTTGAGAAGGCAAAAAATTTTTCGCAATTCTGCTGCTCCAAACGCTTAACCAGAAAGGCCTAGGGAAAAAATACACATACCGTTGTAATCGGGCGAGATTCTACTTTCAGATGCATTAGGAATTTTTGGGATAGGTCAATCCTTTCGCGAGGTATGGGAGTTTGAAAACAAGAAATGGTTGAGAAGAAAACAAATTTTTCGCAATTCTGCTTCTCCAAACGCTTGACCCGAGTGGGCTAGGGAAAAAATACACATACCGTTGTAATAGGGCGAGTTTCTACTTTCAGATGCAATAGGAATTTTTGGGTTAGGTCAATCCGTTCGCGAGATATGGAAGTTTGAAGCCAAGAAATGGTTGAGAAGGCAAAAAATTTTTCGCAATTCTGCTGCTCCAAACGCTTAACCAGAATGGCCTAGGGAAAAAATACACATGCCGTTGTAATCGGGCGAGTTTCTACTTTCAGATGCAATAGGAATTTTTGGGTTAGGTCAATCCGTTCGCGCGATATGGGAGTTTGAAGCCAAGAAATGGTTGAGAAGACAACAAATTTTTCGCACTTCTGCTGCTCCAAAAGCTTAACCAGAATGGCCTAGGGAAAAAATACACATACCGTTGTAATCGGCCGAGATTCTACTTTCAGGAGCAATAGGAATTTTTAGGTTAGGTCAATCCGTTCGCGAGATATGGAAGTTTGAAGCCAAGAAATGGTTGAGAAGGCAAAAAATTTTTCGCAATTCTGCTGCTCCAAATGCTTAACCAGAATGGCCTAGGGAAAAAATACACATACCGTTATAATCGGGCGAGTTTCTACTTTCAGAAGCAATAGGAATTTTTGGGTTAGGTCAATCCGTTCGCGAGATATGGGAGTTTGAAGCCAAGAAATGGTTGAGAAGGCAAAAAATTTTTCGCAATTCTGCTGCTCCAAACGCTTAACCAGAATGGCCTAGGGAAAAAATACACATACAGTTGTAATCGGGCGAGTATCTACTTTCAGATGCAACAGGAATTTTTGGGTTAGGTCAATCCGTTCGCGAGATATGGAAGTTTGATGCTAAGAAATGGTTGAGAAGACAACAAATTTTTCGCACTTCTGCTGCTCCAAACGCTTAACCAGAATGGCCTAGGGAAAAAATACACATACCGTTTTAATCGGGCGAGTTTCGACTTTCAGATGCAATAGGAATTATTGGGTTAGGTCAATCCGTTCGCGAGATATGGGAGTTTGAAAACAAGAAATGGTTGAGAAGAAAACAAATTTTTCGCACTTCTGCTGCTCCAAACGCTTAACCAGAATGGCCTAGGGAAAAAATACACATACCGTTTTAATCGGGCGAGTTTCGACTTTCAGATGCAATAGGAATTTTTGGGTTAGGTCAATCCGTTCGCGAGATATGGGAGTTTGAAGCCAAGAAATGGTTGAGAAGGCAAAAAATTTTTCGCACTTCTGCTGCTCCAAACGCTTAACCAGAATGGCCTAGGGAAAAAATACACATACCGTTGTAATCGGGCGAGTTTCTACTTTCAGATGCAATAGGAATTTTTGGGTTAGGTTAATCCGTTCGCGAGATATGGGAGTTTGAAGCCAAGAAATGGTTGAGAAGGCAAAAAATTTTTCGCAATTCTGCTGCTCCAAACGCTTAACCAGAAAGGCCTAGGGAAAAAATACACATACCGTTGTAATCGGGCGAGATTCTACTTTCAGATGCATTAGGAATTTTTGGGATAGGTCAATCCTTTCGCGAGGTATGGGAGTTTGAAAACAAGAAATGGTTGAGAAGAAAACAAATTTTTCGCAATTCTGCTTCTCCAAACGCTTGACCCGAGTGGGCTAGGGAAAAAATACACATACCGTTGTAATAGGGCGAGTTTCTACTTTCAGATGCAATAGGAATTTTTGGGTTAGGTCAATCCGTTCGCGAGATATGGAAGTTTGAAGCCAAGAAATGGTTGAGAAGGCAAAAAATTTTTCGCAATTCTGCTGCTCCAAACGCTTAACCAGAATGGCCTAGGGAAAAAATACACATGCCGTTGTAATCGGGCGAGTTTCTACTTTCAGATGCAATAGGAATTTTTGGGTTAGGTCAATCCGTTCGCGCGATATGGGAGTTTGAAGCCAAGAAATGGTTGAGAAGACAACAAATTTTTCGCACTTCTGCTGCTCCAAAAGCTTAACCAGAATGGCCTAGGGAAAAAATACACATACCGTTGTAATCGGCCGAGATTCTACTTTCAGGAGCAATAGGAATTTTTAGGTTAGGTCAATCCGTTCGCGAGATATGGAAGTTTGAAGCCAAGAAATGGTTGAGAAGGCAAAAAATTTTTCGCAATTCTGCTGCTCCAAATGCTTAACCAGAATGGCCTAGGGAAAAAAAACACATACCGTTATAATCGGGCGAGTTTCTACTTTCAGAAGCAATAGGAATTTTTGGGTTAGGTCAATCCGTTCGCGAGATATGGGAGTTTGAAGCCAAGAAATGGTTGAGAAGGCAAAAAATTTTTCGCAATTCTGCTGCTCCAAACGCTTAACCAGAATGGCCTAGGGAAAAAATACACATACAGTTGTAATCGGGCGAGTATCTACTTTCAGATGCAACAGGAATTTTTGGGTTAGGTCAATCCGTTCGCGAGATATGGAAGTTTGATGCTAAGAAATGGTTGAGAAGACAACAAATTTTTCGCACTTCTGCTGCTCCAAACGCTTAACCAGAATGGCCTAGGGAAAAAATACACATACCGTTTTAATCGGGCGAGTTTCGACTTTCAGATGCAATAGGAATTATTGGGTTAGGTCAATCCGTTCGCGAGATATGGGAGTTTGAAGCCAAGAAATGGTTGAGAAGGCAAAAAATTTTTCGCAATTCTGCTGCTCCAAACGCTTAACCAGAATGGCCTAGGGAAAAAATACACATACCGTTGTAATCGGGCGAGTATCTACTTTCAGATGCAACAGGAATTTTTGGGTTAGGTCAATCCGTTCGCGAGATATGGAAGTTTGATGCTAAGAAATGGTTGAGAAGACAACAAATTTTTCGCACTTCTGCTGCTCCAAACGCTTAACCAGAATGGCCTAGGGAAAAAATACACATACCGTTATAATCGGGCGAGTTTCGACTTTCAGATGCAATAGGAATTATTGGGTTATGTCAATCCGTTCGCGAGATATGGGAGTTTGAAGCCAAGAAATGGTTGAGAAGGCAAAAAATTTTTCGCAATTCTGCTGCTCCAAACGCTTAACCAGAATGGCCTAGGGAAAAAATACACATACCGTTGTAATCGGGCGAGTATCTACTTTCAGATGCAACAGGAATTTTTGGGTTAGGTCAATCCGTTCGCGAGATATGGAAGTTTGAAGCCAAGAAATGGTTGAGAAGGCAAAAAATTTTTCGCAATTCTGCTGCTCCAAACGCTTAACCAGAATGGCCTAGGGAAAAAATACACATGCCGTTGTAATCGGGCGAGTTTCTACTTTCAGATGCAACAGGAATTTTTGGGTTAGGTCAATCCGTTCGCGCGATATGGGAGTTTGAAGCCAAGAAATGGTTGAGAAGGCAAAAAATTTTTCGCAATTCTGCTGCTCCAAACGCTTAACCAGAATGGCCTAGGGAAAAAATACACATGCCGTTGTAATCGGGCGAGTTTCTACTTTCAGATGCAACAGGAATTTTTGGGTTAGGTCAATCCGTTCGCGCGATATGGGAGTTTGAAGCCAAGAAATGGTTGAGAAGGCAAAAAATTTTTCCCAATTCTGCTGCTCCAAACGCTTAACCAGAATGGCCTAGGGAAAAAATACACATACCGTTGTAATCGGGCGAGTTTCTACTTTCAGCAGCAATAGGAATTTTTGGGTAAGGTCAATCCGTTCGCGAGATATGGAAGTTTGATGCTAAGAAATGGTTGAGAAGACAACAAATTTTTCGCACTTCTGCTGCTCCAAAAGCTTAACCAGAATGGCCTAGGGAAAAAATACACATACCGTTGTAATCGGCCGAGATTCTACTTTCAGAAGCAATAGGAATTTTTAGGTTAGGTCAATCCGTTCGCGAGATATGGAAGTTTGAAGCCAAGAAATGGTTGAGAAGGCAAAAAATTTTTCGCAATTCTGCTGCTCCAAACGCTTAACCAGAATGGCCTAGGGAAAAAATACACATACCGTTGTAATCGGGCGAGTTTCTACTTTCAGCAGCAATAGGAATTTTTGGGTAAGGTCAATCCGTTCGCGAGATATGGAAGTTTGATGCTAAGAAATGGTTGAGAAGACAACAAATTTTTCGCACTTCTGCTGCTCCAAACGCTTAACCAGAATGGCCTAGGGAAAAAATACACATACCGTTGTAATCGGGCGAGTTTCGACTTTCAGATGCAATAGGAATTTTTGGGTTAGGTCAATCCGTTCGCGAGATATGGGAGTTTGAAAACAAGAAATGGTTGAGAAGAAAACAAATTTTTCGCAATTCTGCTTCTCCAAACGCTTGACCAGAGTGGGCTAGGGAAAAAATACACATACCGTTGTAATCGGGCGAGTTTCTACTTTCAGATGCAATAGGAATTTCTGGGTTAGGTCAATCCGTTCGCGAGATATGGAAGTTTGAAGCCAAGAAATGGTTGAGAAGGCAAAAAATTTTTCGCAATTCTGCTGCTCCAAACGCTTAACCAGAATGGCCTAGGGAAAAAATACACATGCCGTTGTAATCGGGCGAGTTTCTACTTTCAGGTGCAATAGGACTTTTTGGGTTAGGTCCATCCGTTCGCGAGATATGGGAGTTTGAAGCCAAGAAATGGTTGAGAAGGCAAAAAATTTTTCGCAATTCTGCTGCTCCAAACGTTTAACCAGAAAGGCCTAGGGAGAAAATACACATACCGTTGTAATCGGGCGAGTTTCGACTTTCAGATGCAATAGGAATTTTTGGGTTAGGTCAATCCGTTCGCGAGATATGGGAGTTTGAAGCCAAGAAATGGTTGAGAAGAAAAAAAATTTTTCGCAATTCTGCTGCTCCAAACGCTTAACCAGAATGGCCTAGGGAGAAAATACACATGCTGTTGTAATCGGGCGAGTTTCTACTTTCAGATGCAATAGGACTTTTTGGGTTAGGTCAATCCGTTCGCGAGATATGGGAGTTTGAAGCCAAGAAATGGTTGAGAAGGCAAAAAATTTTTCGCAATTCTGATGCTCCAAACGCTTAACCAGAATGGCCTAGGGAAGGAATACACAGACCGTTGTAATCGGGCGAGTTTCTACTTTCAGATGCAGTATGAATTTTTGGGTTTGGTCAATCCGTTCGCGAGATATGGGAGTTTGAAGCCAAGAAATGGTTGAGAAGGCAAAAAATTTTTCGCAATTCTGCTGCTTCAAACGCTTAACCAGAATGGCCTAAGGAAAAAATACACATACCGTTGTAGTCGGGCGAGTTTCTACTTTCAGATGCAACAGGAATTTTTGGGTTAGGTCAATCCGTTCGCGCGATATGGGAGTTTGAAGCTAAGAAATGGTTGAGAAGACAACAAATTTTTCGCACTTCTGCTGCTCCAAAAGCTTAACCAGAATGGCCTAGGGAAAAAATACACATACCGTTGTAATCGGCCGAGATTCTACATTCAGAAGCAATAGGAATTTTTAGGTTAGGTCAATCCGTTCGCGAGATATGGAAGTTTGAAGCCAAGAAATGGTTGAGAAGGCAAAA